>NC_044592.1:1365606-1666488 GCF_901933205.1 Camarhynchus parvulus
GGAAGAAGGAAACACTTCCCTCTTTTTCCCAAGATCCACAAAGATGCTGAGACCACTGGAAGATGCAGAAATCAGCTCATCTTCCTCCTCCAGGAAAAAACATGAACCCCAGGGGGATAGGAAGGTTCCTCACAGTCCCTCATTTCCATCTCTTTGTAGTGTTGGCTTCAATCTTGCTCCATTGCCTCATAACCAGGGTGGTGGTGATGATCCTGCCCTTCAAGCAGGAGGGATCTGATCACAGGTGGGAGGCCCAGTGTTTGCAAACAAAAAAAAAAAAAGAACTGGGTGAAGGAGAGAACGTTGTTTTATTTCAAAGCTTTCGAGCGCTCGTCGCTCTTGATGTAGATTTAAATAAAAAACCCCGAGACGAGCGATTTTTGCATTACCCAGCCCCTGTGCCTGGAAGAAAAAAAAAAAAAAAAGTTCAATACAGAAAGTGTGGTTTGATTTGGAGTTTTCAGAAAGAGGCTGCAGAGCAGTGGGATTATTTTAATAATACGGAAACTTCCCTTCAGGATATTGTAATTTTCTTGCCTGTACTTCTTGTTCTCGTTACTCTTAACGTGATAATCCTCTCCACAGCCTCTGTCGGCTGCGTGTGACCGTGGAGAGCTGCTGGGAGTGGGAATTACTGTGTGCTCTGCAAAATGTTCCCAGCTTGTCCTCCTTGCAGGGCTCTGCCTGTGACTCTGCGGGGTGGGAGCACGTGAGAGCAGCTTTTCCCTCTGTTTTTGTGGGATACCCGGGCTCCAGCCACGGCTGGGAGGCTCCCTGAGCTCGCAGACTGTGGGGACTGGGAGCCAGTTGCTGCCTGTGGGCGTGAAAAATAAGAGCAATCCTTGGGCAGCTGTCTCAGAGAGATGGGGCTGGGGATGTGAGTCAGGCTGGGCAGCTGAAGTGTGTCTGTGTGGAGTCACCTCGATCCCATGTGGATCCTGCTCAGGCACCTCCTGGGGTGGGGGCTTGGGGGAGCTCTGGAGGTCTGAGGGGTTCACAGCACCCAGAGGGTTGCAGGGTGGGGAGGTTTTGTCTTTATGGAATGAATCCTAAAGCCCCAGAATGGTTTGGGTGGGAAGGGAGTGTTAAACTCATCTTGTTCCACCCCCTGCCATGTGCAGGGACACCTTCCACTATCCCAGGGTGCTCCAAGCTGGCCTTGGACACTTCCAGGGATGGAGCAGCCACAGCTTCCCTAGGAATTCCTCCCCCAAATCCCATCCAGCCCTGCCCTCTGGCAGTGGGAGCCATTCCCTGTGTGCTGTCCCTCCATCCTTGTCCCCAGTCCCTCTCCAGCTCTCCTGGAGCCCCTTCAGGCCCTGCAAGCTGCTCCATATCCATTAAGGCATGATGCCTTTTGCTTATTGCACAGAAACGGGCAAATCTGACAGCAAAAAAGGGCCAGAAACCCTGAATATTTACAGGTATTCCACAGCCAAAGCTTTTGGAGGAATTGGTTGCTGAGCAGATCCTCCTAACCACAGAGAGGCAACAATAAGGGAACGACACCCCCAGCCTTTCAAAGGGGGGCACATTCTTGAGTCGTGCCCGGCCCTGTGCGGTTTGCAACCAAAACAATTCACACCTAAGGCCTATTTATAGAGTGCAACAGTCCCTGGATATTTTAGCAGCCGGAACAGGCACGGGGATGGAGGGTGAGTTTTACTATGTGCTGGTTACCTGACCTGCAGGGCGCCAGCTGCCGCGGATTTCTGCGCTCCCCGAACGCCAGGCACAAGTCGTGTGAGCTGCCCCCACACTGCTCCGTGTCTGTTCTCTCCAGCACCCAATTTTAGCAGCACGAAAAGGGAGCTGGAGCTCCTGGGAGGGTTTTTTGGAGCAGAGGGATGGCGGGGGGAGAGAGCCCAGCTCGCATCCCCCGGATGGTGGGAGCGGATGGCGAGGACAGCTGGGCGCTGGGATGGGGCTGGAATGTGGCTGGGCACTGCCTGCCCTCAGATCAGGCTGCTGGAGTTCAAGTGCAGCCCAAAAAGATGTTTAAAGAAGGAGATTTTAAGAAAATCTCCATCTTTAACCCTCGAGCTTTTAACAGCAATTCTCCTTGAAAAGCAAACATCCCCATTAAATTGTGGTGCTGCATCAAGCCTGGGATTGAAATCTCAGGGCCAGCAGGAAGAATTGGAACAAACCTTTGGATCCTTCTAGTCCTGGCTGCTCCCAGCACTCTGCATTTCCTTAATAGCACGGGAGCTTGACAACACGAGTGAACCCAGCGCTGATCCCATGACAACAAACGCGCACGGATTTACTCTTGGCTGGTCAATTGAAATCCATTTGCTTCTCTGGTTGACGAGGTGTGGAATGAATGTTTTAAGTGTGTTAAAACAGTCAGCATGGAAAGAAAGTTCCTTAAAATATCTCCTATCGCTGGAGGTTTGCTGCCAGCTAGCAAGTAGGAGGGAGCAGGCACTGAGGTAGCATGGGGAGAAGGCTGTGCTGGAGCTCGGAGCTCGGAGCACAGGGTTCCCCTCCCTTTTGGAGGTGTCACAGTCCACTGGGATTGTGCTCCAGCCCAAGAATCTCATGGGAGGGAGCTGTTGTAGGGGTAAGGAGTGTGTGGAGGGGGTGAATAATGCAGACATGGTGGTTTAGGGGGAATTTCACCGTCGTGTTGAGGATGAGGAAGGAGGAAACAGCCAGACCCACCTCAGCATCCTTAATGGGGCTGGAGGAGCAGCAGCTCCCCTCAGCTTCTGGGGGAGAGCACGGGTTTGTCCTCAGCACTGAGCCCTGCTGGGTTGTGACCTCCCTGCTTTTCTAGCATTCCCACTTATTCCATCAGCTCCCAATCCATGTCCTGGAGCACGTCCTTGGCTCGAGCTGACATGTTTGGTGCTGGCTCCAAGAGAGTCTGGAGCTCCAAATCCCCAAGACTTCCTTTACTTTTGAGGCGTAACCCCCATTAAAGCTGCAGCTTGTGCTGGGCTCAGCTCAGCATTTCCCAGGGACAGCTTTCCCTGCACGCTCCAGGGCTGCCCTGCACTCGCCTGGAGCTGATTTCCATCTCTTCTTTCCACAGGTGGAGAGAGACTTTGAACGGGAATATGGGAAGCTGCAGCAGTGAGTATCAACCACACTGGTCAGACAGGACCGGCCGCGTGCTTCCCTCCTCTCCTTGCATCTTCCCAGGGAGTTTTAGCCAGGGATGCTCTTCCCAGTGAGCAAATCCCTCACTGCCCTGTAATTCCCAATTCTTCAGGGATTCTCTGAGTGTTCAAAGGTGTCCTCAGAAGTATTTGCAGTGGGGTTGCAGATTCTGGCAGCTTACAAAAAAAAAAAAAGAAGTGTCAATTTGCCAGGAAACCGCGGCCAACACCTCAGAGGACCAGGAGTGGCTTTGCCATCCTGCCTGTGTCACAGGAGCTCGCAGGGATCATCTGGAAGCATTTGGCTTTACCATTTGTGCTAAGTGTGAGAACTTTCAGGAAATATGCGAACTATGAATAAGAGATCACCAACTTGAAAAGGTTAAAAACCATCTGAAAACAACCCGAAAGGGTTGAGCTGCACTGAACTTCATCAAGCCTTGCCTGGATATTTTTAACTCCCACCAGAAGCCAGCATATTCAGCCCGTAAATGATTTGTTGCACGTATGATACACTTGGGTTTCTTTCTTTCCAAGATTCCGACTTTGCCTTCTTTCTCCCATCTTTCAGATTGGAAGATCAGACCAAAAAACTTCAGAAGGATATGAAGAAAAGCACAGATGCAGATTTGGGTAAGTGACTGGAGGATACATAGACTGTGAACTTGGCCACAGAGAGATGAAGTGACTTTTCTCGAGATCACATGAGTAATGTGTGACAAGTCTGGAAAACAAATCCCAGAGCTCAGTCCCACTCAGTTTGCTTAGTTACAAGGCCATCTGCGAGAGGCAGCTCAGCCCAGGGAACACAGGGAGTGCTGCGGGCTCAGTCCCCATCTCCTGAGCTCCATGGCCTTGCACAAGTCCCTTTCTTTTGTTTGCCTCAGTTTCTGCCACTGAAAAAACCCAGGAGTCGTGGTTCCAGGTCTCACATTATCCAGCAGGAGCAGCTCCAGCTGAGCCTATTGTGCCAGCAGTGCTTTTTCACCTCCTTTCCCCTCCCTCATCTCCCTCTCTGGAGCCCCAGGAAGGTGGGATGGGTCTGGGGGGCACAGCTGGCCACAGCTGGCCGTGTTTCCCGTGGGAAATGCTGACCTGGCAGCTCTCCTTTGGGAATAACCCAGCTCATTCCCTCGGTGCCTGCTTCTTTTGGCTTCCCCTCGTGGCAGTGGGCGATGGAGGAAGCAATAAACAGCTCTGCCTGCACGTTTGGGGTGGCATCTGCCCTTGCAGGCGTCCTGTGCCATGCCCCAGCTCCCTTCACATCCCTCTGGTTGGAATCTGCTGTGCCCAGAGGGGGATCCAGCAGAGGGGAGCTGGGAGCTGGATTTGTTGGATGCTGGTTACTGAACCTGCAGCAAAGAGCTGTTCCAAAGCCAGATGGTTTTTCCCAGCGTGTGGTTTGGAGCAGTCCCTGCCTGGCCCCCACAGCTCCAGAGCCAAAGCAGAGGCACCAGCACAAACAGGTGTGGGCTGCACTGGGCCAGCGCTCATCCCGTGGGATCGGGGTCACTGCAGGGCAGGGCAGTGGGAGGGAGGCAGATCTGGGGCTGTCCATGCTCCAGCCTCTCACCTGAGTGTGTGTGTGTGTGTGTGTGTGTGTGTGTGTGTGATATTGCCTGACACAAACACAGATCCAGGCTCACACCTGTGTGTGTGTGTGTGTGTGTGTGGATATTGCCTGACACAAACACAGATCCAGGCTCACACCTGTGTGTGTGTGTGTGTGTGTGTGTGTGTGGTGGATATTGCCTGACACAAACACAGATCCAGGCTCTTCCTATGTGTGTGTGTGTGTGTGTGTGTGTGTGTGTGTGAGTGTGTGTGGATATTGCTTGACACCAACAGAGATCCAGCCTCTCACCTCTGTGTGTGTGTGTGTGTGTGTTTGTGTGTGTGTGTGTGTTTGTGTGTGTGTGTGTGATATTGCTTGACACAAACACAGATCCAGCCTCTTCCTATGTGTGTGTGTGTGTGTGTGTGTGTGTGTGTGGTGTGAATATTGCTTGACACAAACAGAGATCCAGCCTCTCACCTCTGTGTGTGTGTGTGTGTGTTTGTGTGTGTGTGAGTGTGTGTGTGTGAGTGTGTGTGTGGGAATATGTGTGGATATTGCCTGACACAAACACAGATCCAGGCTCACACCTGTGTGTGTGTGTGTGTTGTGTGTGTGTGTGTATGGATATTGCCTGACACAAGCATAGGTCCAGGCTCTCACCCATGTGTATTTGTGTGTGTGTGTGTGGATATTGCCTGACACAAACACAGATCCAGGTTCTCAGCTCTGTGTGTGAGTGTCTGTGTATGTGTATGTGTCTGTGTGTGTGGAATGTGTGTGTGTGTGTGTGTGTGTGTGTGAATATTGTGTGTGTGTGTGTGTGGATATTGCCTGACACAAACACAGATCCAGCCTCTCACCTGTGTGTGTGTGAATGTGTGTGTGTGTGTCTGTGTTTGTGTGTGTGTGTGTGTATTTGTGTGTGTGTGTGTGTGTGTGTGTGTGAGTGTGGATATTGCCTGACACAAACACAGATCCAGGCTCTTCCCGTGCTCTCCCACCCTTCCCAGCACGGGCAGAGGGGTGGGAAAAGCACCAGCCACCCAGGACTCTTTTCCAGGGTGAAATCTGCCCTTTCTGAGGACTCTGGTCATTGTCAGGGATCCTTGGTAAGTTTTTCCTTGTTAAGGATTCCCCTCCCTCCCTTGCAGTGGGCGTTGTTTATATGGAGCATTTCAAGTCCCAGAGGAGCTGTGGGAGGACTTTCTTTTTCCGTTCTGTTACATGGCAGAGTCACAAATGAGCCTTGGCCAGAGCCAGGATGATCTGATTTCTCATTTAAAGGCTTGAAATGGTGAGTGGAGGGAGAGGCTAGCACACAGCCTGCCGAGGAGGTGGATCAGATCAATCCTGGCAGTGCCCATTCCCAACATCCAGCCCCCAAATCTGGTGAGGATGGCAGAGTTTTGCCCTCCTGTCTCTTTCCTCCAAGCTCAGGGGTTTGGTTGGTTCTTCACTGCCTGCACACACTCCCTGGCAAAGTGGGACTGGTGGATTGAGTCTCCACCTTCTTCCCAAAAAGCTCAGCTCAGAACAAGAGAATTCCTGTGCACAGAGATATCCCAGGCAGGCTCTTCACTGCCCTACCAGCAAACAGGCTGTTAGCAGCACTCCCTGTCCCACAGCTGGGCATCACTCACCCCCTTCCCCACCCTCTCTCCAGACAAAATAGGATCTTAAGGAGCAGGAGGATGTTCTTTAACGGGAGGTAAGAGCTCTACTTTGGAATAATCAGTTGGAGGTACATCTCACATGTTTAATGAGCAAAAGAGCAGTGCAGACCCCCCTGAAGGCCACCCTGAGGCACAGGAGATCCTTTCTCCTCCTCCTCTTACTCCTTCTCCTCCTTGTCCTTGTCCTTGTCCTTCTCTCTCCTGCCCTGGAGCTCTCAGACCCCGCTTTTTCAGCTCTCTCCAGGTGATCCCATTGATGCAGAGGAAATTCCTGCCCCAAATTCCCCCTGAACATGCCCAAATCCCAACCTCCCAGCGTGACCCTGCCACTCCCTCCCTCCAGTTCCCTTCCAATCCTTTCCTGTCAAGGAAGATTTCATTTTTCTTCCAGCCAAAGGAGTTCTGCTGTTCTCAGCTCCGTCCTGTTCTGGCACAAATCCCTGCTCAGATGTGGTCACACATATGGATTCTATCCCATCTGTTTCAAGGTTTAAATGCCCAAAGCCTTCATGTTTGGATAATAGATGGATACAGTGGCTTTGTTATCCCAGAGTGAGAGGCTCATTCTGCACTGAGCTCCCCAGCTCTGCAGCTTCTGAGCTCTCTCTGTTATAATTGTGTGTAACCTTTCAATCAGAATGTTTAACCCCTTGATTTATGATCTTAAGCCCCATTATTGGGATGATTTTAACTTTTAATATCTAAGGGAGTCTTTCCAAAGCTCCTCCAAAGCACAGCTCGAGCATCTGGCTTTGTGATCTCCAACTGGAATAGCTTCCAGCACTGAGGAAAAAGAACATTTTTTTTTTAGTACCTCTGGCCTTTTTTTTTTTTAGTCTATTTTATCTCTGTTTATATTTATGCTTTCCCTTTGATTAGACTTTTTTTCCATTCTGTACCTTCCCTGATGTCTTGCTCGTTTGTGTAGAGGCTCTGTCATTGAATTTTCCCTTTGCAGACCAAGTGTTTGGATAAAGAGGGATGTGGCTGACGGAAAACAAGTGGAATGCTCAGTCAGAGCATGACCTGGTGCTTCTGGATTTCTTGGTGGCACTCCCAGGGCCTGTAGGGACTTCATATTCCCCCTGGCTCCTTCTCTACAGGCAAAAAAAAATCAGATAATTGAGGGGGAAATACTTAACTTGTGTCCCTGCTCTTTGTGTTTGGAGAGGGAAAGAGAAATCTTCGTCTCCCAGTCCTGTCAGTCTGGTCCTTTCCCACTAAATCCACTTCAAATACATGAGTTTTTTTGTAAAGCCATTTGAAAGACTTAATGGACTGTGATTTTTCTCGTTGTGGAAGAGCTGTAGTGAGGCTGAGAGTGACACTTAATAGTCTGTCGAGAGAAGATGTATAAAAACCCCCATCTCTGGTTTTTTTTTAAGAGAACAGTGCTTTTGTTAGTCTGGGATTATTTCTGGCAGCATCACAAGCCTCACATTGGAGTGCTTCAGACTTAACTTATATAAAAACACTTCTCTGGGTGTTTACATGAATGAATTGGTGCCTTTTCCTTGCTTTTCTCTCAGCCTCCACCGAGCATCTCCCTGCCAGCTTGTGCTGACCCCCTCCTGGCTGCCTCAGCTCCCTGATTTTTGCCCTCCTGGCAGTGGGAAATGTGACCCTGTCTGGTTTCTTTTCCATCAGCCATGTCCAAGTCTGCAGTGAAGATCTCCTCAGACCTGCTGTCCAACCCCCTGTGTGAGCAGGAGCCCTCGTTCCTCGAGATGGTCACGGCCTTCGACACGGCCATGAAGAGGATGGACTCCTTCAACCAGGAGAAGGTGGATTGGCTTTGGCTGGAAAATGGGAGTGCTGGGAGTGTCCTGGAGGCGTGGAATGGTGGGAGTGTCCTGGAATCATGGGGTGGTTGGGGTTGGGGGGGATTTGAACCCATCCCATTGCACCCCCTGCCATGGCAGGGACACCTCCCGCTGTCCCAGGGGAGACTTTCTGAATCTCCACAATGTCCCAGGTGCCTCCAAGCTGGCCTTGGACATTTCCAGGGATGGGGCAGCCACAGCTCCTCTGGGAATTCCATCCCAGCCTCTCCCCACCTTCCCAGGGAAGGATTTCCTCCCAAAATCCCATCTAGGGATGGAGCAGCCACAGCTTCTCTGGGAATTCCATCCCAGCCTCTCCCCACCCTCCCAGGGAAGGATTTCCTCCCAAAATCCCATCTCTCCCTGCCCTCTGGCAGTGGGAAGCCATTCCCTGTGTCCTGTCACTCCCTGCCATGTCCAGAATCCTCGTGTCTCACCTCTTTCCCTTTTTATCATCATCCCGAAGACTTTTCCCACAGGAGTTTCTCTGATCTCCCTCTTCAGGCTGGGGTTTCAGCTCCCATGGGAGAAATTCCCTCTCTTTTGGTTAAAGGACATGGTGGTTGTGCTCAGAGTCCCTCCCCACCCCATGGTGGGATCCCTACAAACCCATCCTTGTGCAAATGGGATTTTCCAGCGATCCTGACGTGCATTGCTCCCTTTTTTGCTTTCCACAGGTGAATCAGATCCAAAAGACAGTCATAGAGCCTTTGAAAAAGTGAGTACCAACCATCATCTCCTGGGGTTTGTCCTCATCTGGAGCTTTAGGGATGTGGGTCCTGGAGAGAGGCTGGAAATCAGCCTCAGAGGGACAGCCCTGCCCTGGTCCTGCTGGCCACACTGCTTTTGGTACCTTAATTAATAATAATTATAACCTTTTTTGCCACTTGGATCCACTGCTGCCTTCACCTGTAGCTTAAAGAACTCCTGAGATATAAAATCATGGAGCATCCTGGGCTGGAAGGGACCCTCAAAAGATGAATAATTCAATTTTCTCTGTTTATGTGTTGTTGGTTTTTACCTCCAGCAAAGGAACAAAACCACCTGGAGATCATCCAGGGGGGTCAGAAATTGACTGGTTGAGCAAAAGTTTCTTTCATTTAGAAATTTTCCTAAATAAAAGAGGAGAAAGTGGAAGTTCCTGCATGTTTATAAATACTATTTATAAATAATATTTCCATGCAGAGAAGGAGGAGAGACTGCAGAGCCTTCATAGCCAGAGAGGTTGGAAATGAGGGGAAAATGCCCAAATCCCACAGTTCTGTCACATCTAGCCTGCAAAATTTCCACTTTTTCCAGGGTCACAGGCTGTACCCCCAAACCTTTCAGGATAATTCAGTTCTCTCCCAAATATCCCCTTAAATCCCAAGATTTGCTGTTTTGTTACAGGAACAGAGCCAGCGAGCAAAAATAAAATGAAATTACTTTAATATGACAGTAAGTGTTGGAAATTGCTGAATAACAATTTCAGTTTAGGTTTGACACACACAGGGGTTGTCGTGGTTTAGTTGGTTTGGGTTTTTTTTTTCCCTCTGAAGTTGTTGTTTCTGCCCAAATCTGAAAGTAAAATCTCATGGATCACTTAACACCTGAGGTTACAGCATGTTCCTGTCTGGGGAATATTTGGTGACTCAAGTTTTACCTTGGTCCTCTATCCACAACCAGAAATTCCTGCTTATTTAAGGGAAAAAAATAAGAAGAAAGAAAGAAAAAGGAAAAGAAAAATCCCACCCTTTTGCTGTGGAATTGTGTTGCTTATTATCTAGATTGTCCTCATGAAAGATACATTAACTTTTTCTTCCAGCATTCTGTTAAAATTGGAAGAACTTGTGTTTCTGAGATATTCTAGGTTTTTTGTTTTTTTTTTTCCCTCAGCTTGTGTTAGTTGGTGAAATGAAAGACAAATCCCTTTCCCTGCAAACCTGCCTTGGGTTTGAAATCCTGGGGTGGTGAATTCAGGACAATAAATCCATTCCCATGTGCCCATGGGAGATGCTCCGAGGGCTGGAACCATGACCAAAACCTCTCCAGTTTTGGGAACAGGAACGTGCTCCAAGGCAAAGGGATCTCCTGGTCACCGTGCCAGGCTGGCCAGAACATTTCCATGGCCAAAACCTCTCCAGTTTTGGGAACAGGAACGTGCTCCAAGGCAAAGGGATCTCCTGGTCACCATGTCAGGGTCACAAGGACATTTCCCGTGACCAAAACCTCTGCAATTTTGGGATGTCCCGGTCAAAGGGATGTCCTGGTCAAAGGGATGTCCTGGTCACCCTGGTCAGCAACCTGCTCCAAGTCAAAGGGATGGTGCCGTGCCAGGGGGACCAGGACATTCCCATGGCCAAACCCCTCCAGTTTTGGGAATAGGAACATGCTCCAAGGCAAAGGGATCTCCTGGTCACCATGCCAGTCTGGCTAGGACATTCCCATGGCCAAAACCTCTCCAGTTTTGGGATGTCCTGGTCACCATGCCAGGAACCTGCTCCAGGGCAAAGGGGTAGTGCCATGCCAGGGTGACCAGGACATTCCCATGGCCAAAACCTTTCCAGTTCTGGGAGATGTCCTGGTCACCATGCCAGGGTGACCAGGACATTCCCATGGCCAAAACCTTTCCAATCTTGAGATGTCCTGGTCAAAGGGATGTCCTGGTCACCATGCCAGGAACCTGCTCCAGGGCAAAGGGATGGTGCCGTGCCAGGCTGGCCAGGACATTCCCATGGCCAAACCTTTCCAGTTTTAGGAACAGGAACCTGCTCCAAAGCAAAGGAATGTCCTGGTCACCATGCCAGGCTGGCTAGGACATTCTCATGGCCAAAACCTTTCCAGTTCTGGGAGATGTCCTGGTCACCCTGGCATGGTGACCAGGACATTCCCATGGCCAAAACCTTTCCAATCTTGAGATATCCTGGTCAAAGGGATGTCCTGGTCACTGTGGTCAGCAACCTGCTCCAAGTCAAAGGGGTAGTGCCGTGCCAGGGTGACCAGGACATTCCCATGGCCAAACCTCTCCAGTTTTGGGAACAGGAACCTGCACCAAGGCGCAGGGGTGTCCTGGTCACCATGTCAGGGTGACAAGGACATTCCCGTGGCCAAAACCTTTCCTGTTTTGGGAAGAGGAACGTGCTCCAAGTCAAAGGGATGTCCTGGTCATCATGCCAGGAACCTGCTCCAGGGCAAAGGGATGGTGCCATGCCAGGCTGGCCAGGACATTCCCATGGCCAAACCTCTCCAATTTTGGGAACAGGAACCTGCTCCAAGGCAAAGGGATCTCCTGGTCACCATGCCAGGAACCTGCTCCTTTGCATGGAGGACATTTCAGGGTGACCAGGACATTGCCGTGGCCAAAACCTCTCCAGTTTTGGGAACAGGAAGCTGCTCCAAGGCAAAGGGGTGGTACCATGCTAGGCTGGCCAGGACATTCCCAATCTCCAATTTTGCGTGAGAGAAGAAAAGGCTCCAGGGACATCTCAGAGTCCTAAAGGAGCTCCAGGAGAGCTGGAGAGGAACTGGGACAAGGGATGGAAGGACAGGACCCAGGCAATGGCTCCCACTGCCAGAGGGCAGGGTTAGATGGGATTTTGGGAAGGAATTGTTCCCTGTGAGGATGAGGAGGGGCTGGGATGGATTTCCCTGAGGATGCCTCATTTCTGGAAGTGTCTGAGGTGACTTTGGAGCAACCTGGGGCAGTGGAAGGTGGGGAAGGGGGTGGATCTGGGTGATCCTTCACATCCCTTCCCACCCAGCCCATTCCATGTTTCCCTGGCTCGGGACACTCCGTTATCTGCCCAGTCCTCAGTTCAACACCAGGGTGTTTACTCCAACCTCCTGGCTGCTTTCCATCCCAGCAATTCTCTCCAACTTTCTGAATTTCCACGATGAGAGGTTTATTTTTCCCCTTTTCCTGCCCTTTGGCACCTGCAAAGCTTCACCCTGTGTGCTTTTAACCAGCTTATGTTCCATGCTGGGGGAGCTTCATCCCCACTCCAAGAACAAAACTGCTCCTTTTCTTCCCTCCTCCTTCCTTTTGTAGGTGCATCCCTGCCTAGGAACATTTCTGAGGAGCCCAAGGGTCCATTTTGAGGCTAATGAGATGCAGGAGAGAAATGCAGAGTTTGCACCTCCCTCCCTTTGTCCTGCTGGCAGATAAACCCCAGCACCAGTTCTGGCAGAAAAGTTCCAGATTAATGAAAGCTGCCTTGAGGAGCTCTTCTTATTTCCAGTTAGGTTTTCCTTCCCCTCGCCGAGGCAGCTCTCCCAAGCCTCTCCCAACTTTGCTCTGACCTAGAAAAAAAAAGACTTTTTCAATTTTTTTTTTTTTTTTGCTCCAACAGCTGCACTTTATTACATCTTCACTGGTGGTCTTTTACAGTTTATTAGCCAAAGAAACAGATAAGTATAATCCAGACAATTATCATTAGTGGTAATATATTGTAATCAGAGGCACATGGGCAGTAAAATCTCCATTCAGTTGTCCAGGGATTGGAGTTTCCAGGCAAATATTGGGGAATTTGTTAAACCACGTTGAAAAAAAGCAGTAGTAGATTTAGTTGGGGGGGTGGAGGTTGTATTGTTTCAATCCTTCTGCTTCTGGGCTCGTAGGGTTATTCACAATTTGGCTTTTTGAGCCCAAAGAAGCCTTTGGCTGGGAATGACTCATTTATTTTCAGGGAAAGAGCAAAGCTCCAGTGAGAATATTGCATTTTTCAGGGGATGGGTTGGGCAAGGAGCTGGGCAGGAGGGATGGGCTCCTCTTTGGGAGCTGCCTGTGGAATCTCACACCAGAGCAGCGGATTTGGGGCAGAAGGGGACAAAACCAACTGGTTTGGACTTCACTCTCCCAGTTCTTCCCAGTCAAGGCAGGGACAGGGATTGGGGATGGAGTATTAATGTTCCATATTGTGTCCGTATTTAAGGAAGGAAGCGGCTTAAACGAGCCAGGTGGTTTGGAAATCCACAGGATTTAGGACCATTCACGTTGGGAGAGGATTTCCAGGGCCACAGGTCTCAATTTAACTGACTCCGTCTGACTCTCTCAGAGCAAGGGGGTGACCTGGTCACCTTGGCTTGGTGCCGTTCCCTTAGGGCATTGTCCTGCTCACAAATCCAGAAAGGTTTTGGCAATGGGATCGTCATGGTCACCTTGGCTTGGTGCCATTCCCTTGGAGCATGTTCCTGTTGCCAAAATTGGAGAATTTTTGGCCATGGGGATGTCCTGGTCACCCTGGCACAGAATCACCCCACTGGAGCATTGTCCTTGTCCCAGAACTGGAGAGATTTGGCCGTGGGAATGTTATGTTCACCTGGAATTGGTGCCATCCCCTTAGAGCATTGTTCTGTTCGTAAAATTGGAGAATTTTTGGCCATGGGGATGTCTTGGTCACCTTGGCACAGGATCACCCAACTGGAACACTGTCCTTCTCCCAAAATTGGATAGATTTGGCCATGGGGATGTCATGGTCACCTGGAATTGGTGCCATTCCCTTGGAGCATACTCCCGTTCCTAAAATTGGAGAATTTTTGGCCATGGGGATGTCCTGGTCACCCTGGTACAGGATCACCCCATTGGAACATTGTCCTTGTCCCAAAATTGGAGAGATTTTGGCCATGGGAATGTCCTGGTACCAACCCTTTGACTTGGAGCATGTTCCTGCACCCAGAACTGGAGAGGTTTTGGCCATGGGGATGTCCTGGTCACCCTGGTACAGAAACCCCATTGGAGCATTGTCCTTGTCCCAAAATTGGAGAGGTTGTGGCCATGGGAATGTCCTGGTGCCAACCCTTTGACTTGGAGCATGTTCTTGCTCCCAAAACTGGAAAATTTTTTGGCCATTGGAATGTCCTGGTTACCCTGGTACAAAATTAACCCATTGAAGCATTGTCCTTCTCCTAAAATTGGAGAGATTAGGCCATGGGAATGTCCTGGTACCAACCCTTTGACTTGGAGCATGTTCCTGCACCCAAAATTGGAGAACTTTTGGCCATTGGAATGTCCTGGTTACCCTGGTACAAAATTAACCCATTGAAGCATTGTCCTTCTCCTAAAATTGGAGAGATTAGGCCATGGGAATGTCCTGGTACCAACCCTTTGACTTGGAGCATGTTCCTGCACCCAAAATTGGAGAGGTTTTGGCCATGGGGATGTCCTGGTCACCCTGGCACAGAATCACCTCGCTGGAGCATTGTCCTTGTCCCAGAACTGGGGAGGTTGGCCATGTGGATGTCCTTGTCCCAGAATTGGAGAGGTTTGGCATTGGGATGTCCTGGTCACCCTGGCGCAGTACAATCCCTTTGATGTTGGGCATTGCTCCACTGCCAAAACTGGAACATTTGCCACGGGGATATCCTGGTCACCCTGGCTTTGGCAGGGGTGACACTGAGGGTGCTGCCACCGAGGTGCCACCACGCAGGGCTGGGTGTCAGACCCGTGGGACATCCCAGAGGTGCAATCCGGGAGCTGCTCGGAGCAATGAGGGACAAATTCCATCAGAGCTGTGTGTCACCAGCATCTGCCAGCAGCACAGCTGGGAGGAGTCACTGAGTGAGTGAGGATCCCTCACTCCATCTCCATCCCACCATCCCACCATCCCCGTGGTGCCTCAGGCTGCCAGGCAAAGGCAGCCCAGGCTGGCCAGGAGCAGCTCCAGGGGTGCCGGACCGGAAGCAGGAAAAGCAGCTTTCATGTCCTTAACGAGCCCCTAATGAGGATTTGGAGCAGCCACATGGCCACCTAATCCCCCACGCTGCTTCCTCATGCCAGCCTCTCCATTCCTGCACCTTTTCCCTCCAGGAGGAAGGGCTGGGTTTCGTTTCCCCCTTCCTGGTGGGTGGATGGGCCCCCACGGATGTGTGGGCACGAGCACAGGAATGGCAGGAATCCCCTTCCCTGCTCCAGCCTCTCCTGAGCCATCCTGGTGCCTCTCCAAACTTCCCCTCACCTCATCCACCCTCCCTTCCTTTGGCATCTGATGCTTCCCACCTCTGTCATTCCTTTTTTCTTACCTATCCGTCACCAACTGGAGATCTCGTCCACTTTTGTCCACTTCCTTTTGATTTCTTATCCAAGATATCACCCCAAAAGAGCCCTAGGGAAGAGCCACGTGTGTGCCAGCCAGGTCCAGCTCACAGGCTGCCAGTGAGGGTGTTTGAGATGTTTGGAAACAAGGAGAATGAAAGATTTTACCATTATTTTTCCTGGTGTCAAAGCTCCAGCACCCCTTTCCCACTAAAAAAGGGCTGGAGGAAGCAGTGGGATGAGGATTTGGGATGGAGAGGGTGAAATGACAGAGAGGTGACAGAATGTTCCCACTCCTCGAACGTCCCCACCATCCCCTGGGCTTCCCAGCAGAGAGATGGGAAGGAATTTCCAATTTCCAAGCCCCAGATTTGTCAGCTGGGCTCAGTAACAGACAAATCTGGCAGCACCAGGAATCCTGGGGCACTTTTATCTCCCCAACCCCATCCTTTAATTACGGGGAGCTGAAGGGAGCCTGGCGTGGAGACGAGGTGGGAACACGATTTGGAATGCAGGGAACGAGGTGATTTAGATGTTTTTTCCAAGGATAACCTGTCATCCTGTGAGGAGTTCACCCCCAGGTTTCCCCTCTCCCCCCAGAGCCACGAGCAGAGTAATTTGTATTTTCTGTTCGTTATCCCTGCGGATCTCCCCTCACCTGCTCCTCTTAAGCTGCCTGGGCTGTAATCCCCTCTCAGCAGCCTTCCCTGAAAAGTGACAGGGAACAACAGCAGCTTATTCCTCAAGCTGCTTTCATGGCAGACCCTCTAAGAGCCCCTGTGCTGCTTTACCTGCACTTTGCCACCATTCCCACCAAATTTTCTTTGGAGTCGGCTTTGATTTTCTTGGCTTTGCATTAAAAAAAAGGAAGTCTTGGGTTACAGAGGGTGGTGAAGGGGATTTGGGAGTGGTTCTGGCTGTCACAGCCCCTCATTCCCTGTGGAGGAGGATGGTGTTGGGATTATTGATAGTATCAGAAATTAGGAATGTCTTTTTCATGGTGAGAATTGTCCAACCCTGGCACAGTCTGCCCAGGAGTCACCATCCCTGGAAGTGCTCAGAAAATGCATGGATGTGGCACTTTGTGGCTTAGAGGTGGTTGGAGTGGGTTTTAGGGCCCTTTTCAGCCTTGCTGATTCCATGATCTGTTACAAACCCCACATCTGCTCCAGGGTTCACAGGGACAGGAATTGTTCCCTTGTTCAAAGTGTGAGGAATGGATGAGTGAAACATTCAGGATTTGCTTGTGAGGCTTCCCTGCTCTTTCCCCTGAAATTCTCAGTGGGGTTCAGGCTCCATTTCCAAAGGGCTCTGTGGCTGCTGCTCCCATCCCAGTTGATCCCAGTCCCTTTGTTCCCAGGAGGGGTTGGTGGTTCTTCTCCAAATTAGGAATGTTAGGAATTATTTTTTTTCATGGTGAGAATTGTCAAACCCTGGCACAGTCTGCCCAGGAGTCACCATCCCTGGAAGTGCTCAGAAAATGCATGGATGTGGCACTTTGTGGCTTAGAGGTGCTGGGTTGGAGGTTGGAGTGGGTTTTAGGGCCCTTTTCCAGCCTTGCTGATTCCATGATCTGTTGGAAACCCCACACCTGCTCCAGGATTTTCCCCTGTGCATCTCACAGGGACAGGAATTGTTCCCTTGCTCCAAGTGTGAGGAATGGATGAGTGAAACATTCAGGATTTGCTTGTGAGGCTTCCCTGCTCTTTCCCCTGAAATTCTGTGTGGAGTTGTTCAGGCTCCATTTCCAAAGGGCTCTGTGGAAATGGAGTTGATCCCAGGTGATCCCCGTTGCTGCCAGGAGGGGTTGGTGGTGCTTCTCCAAAGGCTTTGGAAAACTCTCCTGGTCCTTGCAGGGGTGTTCTTGGAGGGCTTGGCTGTGCCTGAGGATGGCAGAGGCTCTGCAGAGCCTTGGTGCCAGGCCCTGCAGCAGGAGCATTTGTCAATAACGTGCATGAGATGGTTGTGGAGACACTGGGGCCACGTGTGGAGTCAGGAATTCCTCGGAATAACTTGGCACCAGCGGGAGCTCAGCTCTCCCTCTCCCCCTGCACGGGTGTTTGGCACCCCTGGCACTCACCCTGGGATTGTGTTTCTGTCCACACAGGGAGAAAATCCTGGGCAGGACTTGGAACCCCTTCTCCTTGAATCCCAGGGCAACTCAGAGCTGCTGGGCTCACGGGGAATTCAGGATTCCTTGATTCCTTCAGGAGCAGAGGCAGCTTTGCCTCAATCCAGAACAGCCCAGGGAAGGTCCTTCCCTGCCTGAGCTGATCCTGCCTGGAAATGAAACCTGGGAGAGTGTGGGAAGAGTTCAGTGGGCACAGGGAGAGCTCAGTGGGCACAGGGAGAGCTCAGTGGGCACAATAAGAGCTCAGTGGGCACAGGGAGAGCTCAGTGGGCACAGGGAGAGCTCAGTGGGCACAATAAGAGCTCAGTGGGCACAGGGAGAGCTTGGCTGGCCCAAGGAGAGTTCCTTGGGCACCGGGGAAGCTTGGTGGGCACAGGGAGGACACAGCTGGAGCAGGGAGGGCTCAGTGGGCACAGGGAGAGCTCAGTGGGCACAGGGAGAGCTCCTTGGGCACAGGGAGAGCTCAGTGGGCACAGGGAGAGCTCCTTGGGCACAGGGAGAGCTCAGTGAGCACAGGGAGAGCTCAGTGGGCACAGGGAGAGCTCAGCTGGAGCAGGGAGAGCTTGGTGGGCACAGAGAGGGCTCGGTGGGCACAGGGAGGGCTCAGCTGGAGGAGGGAGAACTCAGTGGGAACAATAAGAGCTCAGTGGGCACAGGGAGAGCTCAGCTGGAGCAGATGGGCACAAGGAAAGCTTGATGGGCATAGGGAGAGCTTGACTCCTACAGGGAGAGCTTGGCTGGCCCAAGGAGAGCTCAGTGGGCACAGGGAGAGCTCGGTGGGCACAGAGAGAGGGCTCAGCTGGAACAGGCAGAGCTCCTTGGGCACAGGGAGAGCTCAGGCACAAATGACCCAGCCCTTGGCTGGTGGAGGACAGCCACACTGAAGGAACCTCCAATAGTGATGGGCTTGGTTTTGAACTAAAAAAGGGGAGATTTAAAGAGGATATTGGGAAGGAATTGTTCCCTGGGAGGATGGGGGTGGCACAGGTTGCCCAGAGAAGTTGGAAAACACTTCCTCATCTCTGTGAGTGCCCAAGGCCAGCCTGGATGGGGCTTGGAGCGCCCTGGGAGTGTGGAAAGTGCCCTGCCCATGGCAGGGGGTGGAACAGGGTGATTCAAGGTCTCTTCCCACCCAGGGCAGTGTGAGATTCCAGGGTTCCCAGTGGCCAGGCTGGAGCTCAGGACACTCAGAGCTGGGCACGGCTGCAGCTCCGGGGAGCTGGCCCCCCCTGCTCTGGGAAATGCAGCGTATAATCTATGCATTAAAAGTCCTGTGAGACAGGAGCTGCTGTGCCTACACAGTTCCAGCCTCTTCAGATCCAGCCCTGTAGATATTTTTTAAAGCTCTGCCTGAGCACAGTGTCCTTCCATTAGGGGCTGGGAAATTGCACCGAGTCGATACCGGGAATAAAAAAAAGGGGGAAAAAATTTAAATCAAATTTTCCTCCCTTTTTAAAACCCAGATTTAACTTCAAAGTGAATGGAAACTGCGTTGCTGATCGTCTTGTGAGCCCTCCCTGGCCGCTTTTTCCAAGGGGAAGGGTTGGCAGAGGAGCAGGGTTGGGGGTGGCAGTCAGAGTCCCGTGGCTCTGTTCAGGCAGGAGCCCTGGGAAGTGCCAGGGAAAGGGCAGGAAAGCACCACAAACAGCTGGGTTTGGGTGCCAGCACGAGCCTCAGTGGTTTGGGGACGTCTCAGGAAGGCCATGGGAGGATTTCCCAGCCTCCAGCCTGGAATTTCTTCTGGCATTGCCATGCCTACATTCCCACTGTGGAGGAGCAGCTCAGCTCATCTGCATCCTCTTTATTCCCTACTTTAGGTTTTGTGTCCTTCCCAAACCTCCCCCAGCCAGGGGAATAATATAATAATCATTAAAATAAACCAGGAAAGCCTCTGGGCTGATGGCATCCTCCTTCCCATCATTAATAATTGGGAGAAATTCCTGCAGGAGCTGCGACCTCGAGCTGTTGGCAGTGTGTGTGTGCCGTGTTGGGAAAGGGCATCCCTGGCACAAAAACATCCCTGGAAGTGCCCCAGGCCAGGCTGGAGTGGGCTTGGAGCCTCCTGGGCCAGTGGAAGGTGTCTCTGCCCCAGCTGGAGTGTCCTGAAGGTCCTTTCCAACCCAAACCATTCCCTGATCCTGTGAACCCAAACCCATGAGACCGCTCAACCTGGCCACCCCTTCCTCCATCCCTATTTCCCTGACCCTTCTCCTGGCAGATTTTTGGACTTTACAAAGAAGTAGGAAAGATTTTAGCAGCCCAGGAGCTGCTGAGGCCGTGCCTGGAGCCTGCTGCATCCAGGACATGGCTCCCATTTAAATATAATGGGATTGTGTGGGATGGTGCCCATAAAAAGCAATGTCAGGGCAGAGCATCTGATCCTCTCCGGGCAGCTGGAGCAGCTCCCTGATGACTTTTCCAGGTTGTTCCTCATCCCCAATCTGTTGCAACACAGGGAGAATATCATGGGATATATATTTATATTTATATTTACATGGATTTGTTCTGTGCCAGCCTCGGGGGGTGTGCAGGACCAGGCAGGATTGAAGGATCACATCCCCAGCTCAGCCTCTCGCCCAGGGATGCTCCAAAATCTCCATTCCAAACTCTTGGAATACAAAAATTCCCACTTCTCCCCGCTCCTGGTGTTTGCCCTTTGCAAAATGAGGCTCAGGGATGAAAGTTTTCTCTCAGCACCCAGCGGCCCAGCCCATCAGCACCCTCCAGGGCGAGCAGAAAATGGGATTTTAATAGGGCTGGAGTGGCTGGGAACACCCGTGGTTCTGCCTGAACTCTGGATTTGGGTCACATCCGAAGCAAATGACACTTGTCAAGTGACATTTGTGTCTTTTCTTTTTGCTAATGGCCCCCCAAGTTGGATTTCTATTTCTATTTTGGGGTTTTTTTCCATTTTAAGAGGTGGGAAAGCTGTTTGTTCCCTCGTGGAAGTAAAATCCATCACCAGGCTGCTCAGAGAAAATTTTCACCACAAATCCTTGGCCTCAACCCCCCCAAAATCACCCTGGAATTTATGAATATTAAATTATTATCTCCAGAGGGAGCATCACCTTTTTGATCCCAACCCACAGCCCTGGGATAACTTGATTTCCTGGAATTAAGAGGCAGGAGCAACGTTCCAGTTCCTGCTTTTCCCTTTTCTGTCACATTCAAAAATATTCTCCATCAGATGTTCATGTTTCCTCAATTTGTAACACATTTTAATAATAGGAATCTTTCCCATCGCCTGGGTAAATTGTTGGATGCTGTGAATCCTTCTGGGGAGGGCTCAGGGCTCCTCTTCAGCTGGGTTTGTGACCCAAAAAGAGCAAAAATTTGCTGAAAAAAGAACAAAAAATTAATCAGAAAAAGCAAAAAAATTAACCAAAAAAGCACACAAAAAAAGACAAAAATAATACCCAAAAAGGAAAAAATTGTGGAAAAAATAATACAGTTAATATTTAATTATTAACTGTAAATTAACTGTATGAATTTAAAATTTAATCTGCAGTGAATATTTATTTTGCACTCATTGTTTATTTTTCCTGGACTTTTATTTTAACTCCTCTACCTCTCCTTTCCCTTTCCAACCAGGAACTGGGGAGTCACAGCATTAATTAAGAATATTCAGAATTCTGGGATGGTTTGGCTTGGAAAAATCCCACCTGCTGTCACAGCAGGAAACTTCCTGCTGGACCAGGGTGCTCCACAATTTCTTTGGATGCTTCATCCACCCAAAATATCCCATCCCAAGCCTTTTCCATCTTTGTTGTTCCAGGTTCAGCAGTGTCTTCCCGAGCCTGAACATGGCAGTGAAGCGCCGGGAGCAGACGCTCCAGGACTACAAACGCCTGCAATCCAAGGTGGAAAAATATGAGGAGAAGGAAAGAACTGGCCCTGTCCTGGCCAAGCTGCACCAGGTACTGAGGTGTCCCCAGAGCCACAATCCCAGAAACATTCCTAGGAAAACTCAGGAAAAGCTTTTCCCTCCTATCTGGCATCCTTGCCATGAATAGAACGTTTTGGGAGGATGTCTTTTATCCGTGTAAAAATCACATTTTTGACAGCACAACGCTGGTTTCGAGTGGTGGGTGAAGGGAAGGAGCTGCTTTTCTAAGAGAAAATGGATTTTTTTCCAAGAGAAAATGGAATCAGAGCCCTGGGAGCTCTGGGGGAGCTCGGAGCCAGCGCTGAGGTCGAGGCACAGGGGGGTTCCCCCCGACCTCCGCGTCTGAGCGAGCAGCTGGATGGGAAAGGGAACAGATCAGAGCATTTCCCAGCTTTATGTTTGCCACCTGTTCCCAAAAAATTCGTCTTGGAAAATTGCAGTAATTGGTTAACAGGAAGTTTTGCCAGATTCTTTTTGCTCTCTCCCGAATTTGAGCGAAATCGTGATGAGTTTGTTGGTTTTATGTTTTTTATTTTTTTAAATCAAATCTTCCCCAGCGTTTTTCCCCAAAATCTGTCGCTCCAGCAGCACGTGGCTTGATCCTCCCAGGAACAATTGATTCTCAGAGTCAAAGAAAATGTGTTTTTGTGATGAATTTCCCCCCAAAAATGAAGTTTTGTGTTAAATAACAGCCTGAACAAAAGGCACCTCTGGTTTAACAGTAAGCAGCTTATTTTGCTCAGCCTCAGCAACTAAAGCTGGGGCTGGGAAAATGGGAATTCTTTTGTCCTGGTGATTAAGCAGGGTTTAGTTATTTCATATATTTTTCCTCTTAATGAACTTTTGATCTAATTCCCCCCCCCAAAAAAAATCTTAACCAAACACTGAGCTTAAACACCTGTGAGAGGGAGCCTTGAGCAATCCTGAACCTGGGGTATCCAGAGGGTCTGGATTTGATGGGAAAAGACCTCATCTCATCCAGTTATTTTTAATTATTGAGCTGCAAATTTACATCCATTGTTTGCTCCAGGTTTTCTGCTCTTCTGCCCCCTGTGAAGTCCATCCTGGGAGTTTTCTCTGTGAGTTCCATCCCAGGAGTTTCCCCTGTGAGCACCATCTGGGGAGTTTTCCCCCATGAACTCCATCCCAGGAGGTTTTTCCCATGAAATCCATCCTGGGGCTTTCCCCCATGAATTCCATCTTGGAAGTTTTTCCCATGAAATCCATCCTGGGACTTTCCCCTGTGAACTCCATCCTGGGGAGTTTTCCCCATGAACTCCATCCTGGAAGTTTTCCCCATGAACTCCATCCCAGGAGTTTTCCCCCATGAGCTCCATCCCAGGAGTTTTCCCCCATGAACTCCATCCCAGGAGTTTTCCCCATGAACTCCATCCCAGGAGTTTTCCCCTGGTTCCATCCCAGGAGTTTTCCCCCCATGAGCTCCATCCCAGGAGTTTTCCCCCCATGAACTCCATCCCAGGAGTTTTCCCTCCATGAACTCCATCCCAGGAGTTTTCCCCTGGTTCCATCCCAGGAGTTTTCCCCCCATGAACTCCATCCCAGGAGTTTTCCCCCCATGAACTCCATCCCAGGAGTTTTCACCTGGTTTCATCCCAGGAGTTTTTCTCCATGAACTCCATCCCAGTTTTCCCCCAGGAGTTTCCCCCCATGAACGCCATCCCAGGAGTTTTCCCTTGGCTCCATCCCAGGAGGTTTTCCCCAGTAAATTCATTCTAGGACTTTCCCCCATGAACTCCATCCCAGGAGTTTTCCCCCATGATCTCCATCCCAGGAGTTTTTCCCCATGAGCTCCATCCCAGAAGTTTTCCCCATGAACTCCATCCCAGGAGTTTTCCCCGTGAGTTCCACCCCATGAACTCCATCCTGGGGAGTTTTCCCCTGGTTCCATCCCAGGAGTTTTCCCCATGAACTCCATCCTGGGAGTTTCAACGCTCCCAACCTCATGGCAAATGATGAATTTGCTCCTTTGCTGGGATCATTCCAGCCTTTCCAGCCTGGAGCCCAGTCCATGCCATGCCCTGGCATGCTGTCCCTGTCCCCAGGGCCGGCGCCGCGGCCGGGCTGGGCTCTCCCGCTCCCCCCTCCCGTTGGAATGGCACCGGGATTAAGTGGCAGACTTGAACTGGTCTAATATTTCACAGCCCACCCCCTCCTGCCCTTTTCCACACCATCCCAGAGACATTTCCCGTTCTCCCCACGCTCTGTTTAAAGGAGCCAGTTGGATGCACTGAGCTGAAGGTCACGGTGATGGTGGGGGCAGGATCCTGGAGCGCCGCTCCTGGGAATCGCAGGGCGAGGGGATGTGGATGTGCACAGGGACGTTCTCCAGCCTGACTGAGCTCTGGGAATGGGTTTTGTCCATGTTTTTCTGAAGGAGAGAAGGCACAACCTCTCTGGGTGTCCTGTGGCTTTCCAGGGTCAGAGCATGGGTCCATTGGATGGTCCCATCAGGATCCATCAACTGCTCACTTGGGCTCCACCTGCTTCCACTGAGAGGTCACTTGAGAGGTTCTATTAACTGGTCACTTGAGTCCCACCAGATTCCATTGGATGATCTCTTGGATCTCACCAGGGTCCATTGAATGATCACTTGGATCTCACCAAGGTCCATTGAATGGTTATTTGAGTCCCACCAGATTCCATAGGATGGTCCCTTTGATCCCACCAGGTCCCACTGGATGGTCCCATCATGATCCATTAACTGGTCACTTGGGTCCCGTCAGGTTTCATTGAGTGGTCTCTTGGATCCCACCAGGTCCCATTTGATGGTTACTTGAGTCCCACCAGATTCCATTGGATGCTCTCTTGGATCCTACCAGGGTCCATTGAATGGTCGCTTGGATCCCACCAGGGTCCATTGAGTGGTCACTTGGATCCCACCAGAGTCCATTGAGTGGTCGCTTGGATCCCACCAGGGTCCATTGAATGGTTACTTAAGTCCCATCAGATTCCATTGAATGGTCACTTGGATCCCACCAGGGTCCACTGGATGGTCCCATCATGATCCATTAACTGGTCCCTTGGGTCCCACCAGGTTCCATGCGATGGTCACTTGGGTCCCACCAGGTCCCACTGGATGGTCACTTGAGTTCCACCACTGGTCTCGTGGATCCCACCAGGTTCTGTTGGATGACCCCATGGTCCCACCAGGCTGGTCACTGCTCGTCCCCTCAACCAAGCAAAGCACCCCATTGTCCTGGGTGGATCCTTGTCCCAGGAGTCTGACCCCCCTGTGTCCCTGCCCAGGCCCGGGAGGAGCTGCGCCCGGTGAAGGAGGACTTTGAAGCCAAGAACAAGCAGCTCCTGGAGGAGATGCCCAAATTCTACAGCAGCCGCATCGATTACTTCAAACCCAGCTTCGAGTCGCTGGTCCGGGCGCAGGTGAGACATTGTCCCTTCCTGGTACCTGTGTCATGTCCTGTCCCACATGTACTTTATCCACTGGGATTCCATGGCTTTATCCACCTGGCCTTCAATTTGGAGTCCTGAGCTCAGGGCTTGGTTAGGTTTGAGGTGTTTGGGCTCATCTTGTGGCTCCTGGTGAGTAGAGAAGAGGCTCCTGGGACATCTCCACACCAAAGATCTGCAGGAAGAGGTGCCCTGAATAACCACCAGCTGTCATTTCCATCCTCCAGCTTCCTTCAGGAACGTGCTGCCGCTCCTCCTCCTCCTCCTCCTCCTCCCTTCTTTCCCGTGGGCTGCAGAGGGGCAGATTGGGATCTCCCCAAGCTTTGAGAACCTGCGGGCGGCTCCCGGGGCGCTCCTACGAGGGGGGCAGGAGGGCGGGACCGGGCGGTGCCCGCTCCGTGGGCGTTTCCTGCGGCATTTTGGGGCCGGGAGCTGCCGCAGGGACCCAGGTGCGCCACGGGGGGGCCGCCGGGAGGTGCCGGGAGCACGTGTTCCATCTCACCTCCGACTTGGGGGGGCCTCTGCGCCGAGCTGCCAGCGAGTTGTCTGCAGGCTGATTCACCTACCAGATGGTGCCGATGCTCCCTGCGCCGCAGGGTGGGTGCTGGGGATGCTGTTCCTGCTGTTCCCTTAGCAATCGGGCGCGGGGCTCCCTGTTCCAGCCCGGAATAACCACAATTCCCGCAGCCACCGCAGAGTCCTGCTGGCCCTTTCCCCCTGTGGACCCCCTTTGTGGGTGAGACCTTGGAACGTGAATGTTCTCTGCCCTCTCCGGGGTTTGTGATCCGGGAGTTTCCTCAGCTTTGCTCCTCTGGCTTCTCGCTCCGTTTGTGTCCCGATTTCCAAGGAATTTGGGGTGAGGAGGACGTTGGGATAGGTGTACTCTGAGCACCCATGGATGCAGGCAGGGAGCAGCAGGGTGTCACTGCTGGGGCTGTTTGTGACACTCTCCATCCATATCCCTCTTCTTCCTTGGGAATCCTCTGCTTTCTTTCCCATCTCTCTGCCCTGCCTCTCTTCAGGTGCGGAATTTGTTGGGAAAACCGAGCGAAATCCCGTTTTTAACACCCAAAAAGGCAGCGTCACAACAAAGCTGATGCATCTCCCGTAGGCTGGACTTAAAGCTGGTCCCAGATGGATGCAGCTCCTCACATCCCTCCCTCCCTGCCAGCCTCCATGGGAGCAGCATCCCTCTTCCTTCCCAGCGCTGCCTGCATCCTTCCACCCCCAGGGAAGGAGGGCTTGGAGTGTTTGTGCCGAGCTTGGGCTTGGGCTCCGTGTGCCCCCCTGGCTCAGGAGCTCTGCAAAGCGTTTTCCCACTGAAGTGGCTGAAATAAAATGGGAAAGGGATGTGATTTGCCCAAGGTAATGAGTCAGTGGCGAGCCAGGAATAGCAGCCAGAGCCCTGAGTCAGCTCAGCACTGCTCACCTGCAGGCACCTGGCTGGGAAGGGCAGGCAGGAGCATCCCCATCCCAGCTGAGAGCTGGCATGGAAATACTGCCCAGCTCTCCCTCCCTCTGTGCCTCCCTGAGCTGATGAACAGCTGGGGGGGTCGTGTTCCTCGATATCATTTCTATTTTCAGCCTTTTCTGCAGGTACCTCTGTAGGAGTGGGATGAGGCTGGAGGTGAATCCCACAAGGAAAGGCTGCATGGGGTGGGACTGGGATCAGCTGTCCCCATGCAGGGCGCTGTGGCTTTGGGGTTGTTTCTCCCTGGGTCAAACCCACCATCCAAAGGCAAAACCATGTCATTCTCCTCATTTTTCAGCCCTGGATACAGCAAGACAAATTGTGTGACAGTGACCCCCTCCAGTGCCACGCTGAGCTGGGAAGGGAGCAGCTGCCTCTGGGGCAAGGGGAAGGACCCTGCTCCCAAGCACCTCCATGGCTCTGACCCAAGGAGACCCTCCCAAGGCTGTTCCCATGGCACAGCTGGCTGTGCTCCCAGGGCTGGGTGGCTCCTGACGCCGGGACATGTCCCGAGCTCGCAGGGCTGTAACATTCAACACCAAATTCTTCTCTCCACCCACGGGCCCGGGCCAAGCCAAGGGAGGCAAATATTTCCCTGGCTGGGGGCTTTGAAGTGGCCACATGGAGATGAAAGGGGGAGATTTTGGAGCTGTCGCTGGTGTGAGGCGTGAACAGCACTTCCTTCCCGCTTTGTGCTTTATTTTCCAGCTAGAAAACATGAGATTCCTTTGGGTTTGAGTGGAATAGGGGGAAAGATGGGGCTGGCAGGCAGGGATGGTGCTGTGGGCTGGGGGAGCCTGGCCCTGGCAGCACCCCTGGGTTTGTTTTGGGTAGGGCTGCCCCAAACAAGCAGCCACGGGGCCATTGTGGCCAGGATCTATAGAAAATCCACGGAACAGAGCGTCCCCAAACAGAATTAGTTCAAGACAGGTGGACTCGGGGCCGTTGGCTCGGGCTCAAAGGCGAGCTGGAGCTGGGATTTGATGGGATGGGGACACAGCATATGGCATCCATAGCTGGAAAAGTACTGGGCTGGCAGAGCAGGTAGGGCAGGGGGAGCTGGCTGCCCCCTGGCACTGTCACCAGTTTGGGGTGCATCCCCTCCCTGGGAGGGTTTTCACCCCTGTTTCACAGGAGGAATCATGGGGGGGTTGATGCCAGTGGGATTTTGCTGATGAAGCTCAGGAGGCTTGGATGGCGAGGGGGGGCAGAGTCTGGGTGGTGCCAACTGGTTCTGTACTGGGGCTGCTGGGGGAGAGGAGCGTCCCCAGGGACACCCACCAGGCCCTGGGGACACCCACAAGGCCCTGGGGACACGGGGTGTCCCTGGGGAAGGGATCAGTGGCTGTGGGGTGTGGGTGGAGGGGGAACAGCACCAAGGAGTTCACTCTGCTCTGCCTGTTCAGTGCAGTGTTGATGCTGAGGGACAGTCCTGGGGACAATCCTGGGGACAGTCCTGGGGCTCAATCCACTGGGGACAATCCTGGAGGGTCAATCCACTGGGGACAATTCTGGGCTCAATCCTGAGGAAATCCTGAGGGACAATCCTGAGGAAAATCCCAAGGCACAATCCTGGTCCTGGAGGAATCCTCAAGGATTTCTGGATCCATGTGGGGTGGCAATTCTGGACCCAATCCTGGGGACAATTGTCCCCAAATCCTGGGGAACAATCCTGGAGCACAATCCTGAGGGACAGATGTCCCCAAATCTTGGGGAACAACCCTGGGGACAATCCTGGGGGCAGCATCTGCCTCCAGGCCTGCCGCCCTGACAAGATTCAGCTTTTTCCGTGCTGGAATTGGCAGTGCCACTTGGCCATATGTGACTGAGCAGAGCCCAGCTGACTCCAGGCTGGGGACAAGGGACATGGAGGGCTGCTCCAGGGCTCTGGCACCCCCCTTGGCACCCCTGCCCCCCAGATCCCTGCTCACCCCTGGCATTGCTGAGGCATTTCGGGTGTTTTTGTCATCTCTTGCTGGCAGGGGGGGTTCAGAGGATGTTCGGGGTGACCCAGCTGTGGGCTGTGCTTTGTGGGGCGTGCAGGGGATTTTGGGGGCCCCTGCCAGCTCAGCCCTGTGTGGGGTTCGTTAGTCACTGTGTAAATGAGCATTGCTGTGACTCAGCCAGCCCCGCTGCGTGGGGAGCCCCGGCCACGGAGCAGCCCCCGGGCGCCCAGCATGGCCAGGCCTGGCAAGGGGGGTTCAGGCAGCCCCCACTGCAATGTGGGGCTCCACCAGACCCCCTCAGGCCTCCCAAAATCGGCATCGTTCTGAGCAGGATTAGGGGAGCTGGTCTCCATGGAGACCGTGCATGTCTCAGCACCGGTGCTGCTGGAGATGCTGGGGCCCTCGTGGGAAATGGGGACAACGCTGGCATTGCCCACCCTGGGGAGCTGCGTGCCCCAATCCCTGCCCGAGGGGTGTGGGGGGATACCCAGGACAGGATCCCACACCTGGCACTGCACCAGGGGTCCTGCAGGAGGTCCAGGGGTGCCAGGGGTCCCATAGGAGGCTCCGAGGGTCCCGTGGCACCTGGGGGTCCTACAATGCAAGGGGTTCTGTGGTACCCAGAGGTTCTGTAGTTCTGGGGGTCTCACAGGCAGCTCTGAGCTTCCCGCAGCACCAGGAGTGCCCCAAGCAGCACGCGGGGGTCCCACAGGCAGGGCTGGGCACCCCCAGTGCAGGGGCTCCCACAGGCAGGGCTGGGCACCCCCAGTGCAGGGGCTCCCACAGGCAGGGCTGGGGGTCCCGCAGCACCGAGGGTCCCGCGACACCGGGTGTGGGGGTCCCGCAGCACCGAGGGTCCCACAGGCAGCGCTGGGAGCCCCCCTCTCCCCGCTGGAGCCCGCGCCCGAGCAGCCACCCCGCTGCCATCTGCGTGCGCTGACCCACGGGCTCCCGCGCCGGCAAGCGCTGCTCGCTGCCGGAGATAATTGGCGGTGCTAATTAGCACGTTATTAACACACCCTCCTCCTCCTCCTCCTCGCCGTGCCTCGCACGGGGCACGGCGCTGCCGGGCGTGCCCCCTCGCCCAGCCCAGCGAGCCCCCGGCCGTGCCCGCCGTGCCGCGGGCAGCGTGGGCCGGCAGCTCGTGCCGGTGGCACCGGTGACAAAGCAGGGGACGGGAGGGTGGCGGTGCCGGTGGCAGCCCCGCACGCGCGGCTCCCAGATGGGAAGCGAGCGGAGAAGGGCAGCGTGTTATTAAAATGTGTTGAGTTGTAATAATCCGAGGGGGCGGCACGGCCACGTGGGCGGGAGCTATTTCAGACACCAACGCCGCGGAGAGGGGCTGCGAGGGCACCCGCGGGGGGGTGGGCTGGGCTGGGGAGGAGACCCCCATTCCCCTCCCTCCCCACTCCCCCTTTATCCAACAGGTTGTCTACTACACGGAGATGCACAAGATTTTTGGGGACCTGACGGCGCAGATCGACCGGCCCGGGCTGAGTGACGAGCAGCGCGAGCGCGAGAACGACGCCAAGCTCAGCGAGCTCCGCGCCCTCTCCATCGTGGCCGATGACTGAGGCCAGGCTGGGCGTGGGGAGGGGATGGGGATCCCCCTCTTTCAGCCCAGCTCCCCTCCCAGGGATGGACTTGTGGGGCTGGAGCTGCTCCCGTCACCCCGCGGCTCTGCATCGTCCTTGTCAGTCCACAAATGAGTTTTGCCTTAAAGTTTGGGGTGTGGAGGAGCAGGAAAGGGAGCGATCCTAAAGATGGGGAGTGGGATGTGAGGTGCTGGATTTTGCCAGGTTCCAGCCTCCCTTGGTACCCCCAGAGCCCAGAAGGTGAGACCCCCCACTCCTTCCCCTCATTTTGTGCCTTAGTAGCCCAGTGGGCCCCTCAGGGGAGGGAAAAATCACTCAAATCCCATTTTTTGAGGTACAGGGAGAGGGTGATGCTTCTCATAGTGAGCATCCATCCCTCTTTTCCCAGGAATGCTCCAAAAAGTCTGTGCCCCAGAGCTGGGGGGTGCAGGGTGGGGACAGGAGACCCCAGAGCAGGGACAGGTGGGGACATCCCTAAGGGAGACAACCCAGCCAGGAGCAAACCAATGGAAAACTGGGGGGGCTTCAGCCCCTCCTCGGTGGGTGGGAAGGGCCGCAGGGACTCCGTGGCGTGTCCCCAATAAAGTTTTCGGCAGCACGGCCGGGCCTGTGTCGGTGCCGCTGTCACCACCGGGGCCGTGTCACTATCGGTGCCACCGCCGGGGCTGTGTCGGTGTCACTGTCGGTGCCACCGCCGGGGCCGGGTCGGTGTCGCTGTCACCGCCGGGGCTGTGTCGGTGCTGCTGTCACTGCCGTGTCGGTGCCGGTGTCGCTGTCACCGCCGGGGCCGTGCCGGTGTCGCTGTCACTGCCGTGTCGGTGCCGGTGTCGCTGTCACCGCCGGGGCCGTGCCGGTGTCGCTGTCACTGCCGTGTCGGTGCCGGTGTCGCTGTCACTGCCGTGTCGGTGCCGGTGTCGCTGTCACCGCCGGGCCGCTGTCGCCCTCTGCCGGCGCCCGGCCGCCACTGCAGGGGGACACGGGGGGCTCGGGGTGTCCCTGGAAGGAAAAACTGGGATCGAACATCGGCGCGGGAAGGAAACGGCCTCGAAGCACCAGGAATGGAGATTTCCAGCACAATAGAGGCAATTTGGGCTTTTAAGGATAAGGAGAGGCTGCCTGCTGTGTCCTGGGGTGAGCGGATGCTGCTTGGGATAAGGGGTTGGGAGCCCACCCTGGAGAGGTTCTGGTGGGCATGACAAAGGTTCCTTCTCTGCCTTGGGGTGCTCCTGCTGCTCCAGGTGAGGGCACACGGCTCCCAACACCAGGGAAACCATCACATCTTCCTGCCAGGACGTGGGCTTGGCAAACCTGCACGAGACAGGGAACAGGGCTCAGGGGTGTCCTGGGAAGCCCAGCAGAAAATGGGGATGGAACCCCTAAAAACCAGAACCTTCCCTTCCCAGCTGGAGCAGAGCTGTAGGAGTGCTGGTGGCTGTCCCCAGTGCAGGGACACAGCGAGGTCCCCCCCAGAGCATCCCGTGCCAAGGCTCCTCCCCAGCTCCCAGCATGGAGAACTTCATCCCTCCCTCTCCCCTTGGCTGTTCCTTCCCAACCACATCACATGCCAGGCCAGGTTTAAGCAAAATAAACCCAGTTGCCACGGTTACCCAGAGCAGGGATGCTAAATATACAGAATCTAGATATTTTTATATATATTTAACAGCCACACACGGAGCCCGTGAGCCCAAGCAGGGAACACGGGATCTGAGCCCTGCAGACCTCAGGGTGGCTCCCAGATGGACAAAGATCCCTTTGTGGCCTGGAGGTGTTGATTCCTCCTCGGATTCAAGCCCACCTGGGCTCACCTGAACCCACCTGGTGGCTTTGTCAGCATCACTGTCACCGTGTGTGGCACAGCCAGACCTCCCCAGCACCCCCCCTGTCCTGCACTCGGAGCATCCACAAATCCCAGCTCTGGTCCGTGCCATGAGCTCCTCCTGCCCTCGCAGCGCTCAGGAGAGCGATGTCACCCATGGAAACTCAAACCCAGGCGTTCCCAGGGATTCACTCTGCCTACTCTCCGCAGTGCTTGGGGAGGAGAATTCCATCTTTTATAGTAGAAAGTGGATAATTAGCGGGTTTTGCACCCACCCACAAGATCCCAGCGTTAATAAGGAGAGCTGGCAGGAAGGGAAAGCTCCCTCCACGACGAGGAACGTGCTCAGCCTCGGTGGCTGAGGCACCCCTGGGTGAGCAAGGGCACCTGGAGGGGTGAGGGTTAAGGGTTTCACCAGCACTCAGACCTCCAGGAGGGAAGCACCACCCCAGGAGGATCCTGGGGGGCACTGGGGCCATCCCAGCATGGGGAGCATTCCCTGCTGCTGAGCAAATCCTCCTCCCATCAGGAATTCCGGGTTAGCCCAGTGGTTGTCCCCCTTCCTCCCCAAATCCCCTCAGGGCAGGTTTAGCAGGTGCCAGCCCACCACCAATCCCAAGGATTTTCCTCACAAAATAGGATGAATTAACCCTCTCCAGGCCGGCCAACACCAGCACACATCGGCATCCACACCTGGATTTTCCTTGTCAGATGCTCGGGAGCTTCCCCTCGTTCCAGGTGATTCTGGGGTGGCACAGAGAGGCTCAGATCTCCTTCCTCCTCCTCACCTGGGCCCTGGAAGGAGAATCAGCATCCCCTGCAGCAGCCTCAGCCATTTCTTTGGGATCAGCCACGGGGTCCCAGTGAGGGGGAAGATGGAGGAGCAGCAGGGGAGGGGGTGCCCAGACCCCCACCCCACACAGGGACCCCCCAGCCGTGCCCTTCCCCCCCTCCCCGAGCCCCTCCCCATTGCTCCTCACCCGGGGGGCTCAGGAGAGCAGAGGGGGGCGGTGGGAAGGGGTTTGATGCTGGAAAGGGAGGGACAAGGATCAAACCCACCCCACCCCCAGCCGTGCTCCAGAAACCCTTCAGCAGCCCCGGTCAGGCTGTGACCCAGCCGGGGGGCTCTGCCGGGACCCCCTGTGCCCCCAGGCCCTGCCATGCGCACGGGCACGGCGGGGACGAGCACTCACGGTTCCCGGGCAGGAGCTGCAGGGATGTGCCCGGGGCGGCCGGGCGGGAGCGGTGCCGGGAGGCGCTGCGGGAGTCCCCGCTGGCAAGGAAAAAGCCCCAAGTGACGGTAGGAAATGGGCAGGAGAGGGGGGAAAGGGAGGGAGAACGGGATACCTGATGGGAGAGCGCCTGGCCGCGGCTCGGGGCAGCATCTTCCTCGCCGGCGGCACAGGCAGCATCTTCCTCACCGTCCCGCGCAGAGCTGCCGACGCCAGGAGGGGCTCCAGCAGCGCCAAAACAGCATCGAACCCCCTTCCTCATCCTCACCCCTCCTCCTTTACCCCCCAAACTGCGGAGCCCCCCGCGAGAAAGCCGCGATGCTCCCGGCAGCATCATCCCATCATCCCCGGCACCCCCTCCCCACCAACCCCGCGGAGCGGCCGGAGGGGCCCGGGGGGCTCCGGGGGTCGGACGAGCTTCAGCCCCATCCCCCCAGGCAGCGGGAGCCCTCCGGGGCTGAGCGGGGAGGGGGCTCGGGGATAGCCGGGGGAGGGGGCTCGGCAGCCGCTCGGGCCGTCAGCGGGTCCGGGCCCGGTGGGACAAAAGGGGCGGAAAAGCCGTCGGAAGTGATGCGGCAGTGACGCGTCCTCGCGTGACGTCACGCCGGGTTTAGGGGCGTGACGTCACGGCGCGACAGCAAGTACCTCGCTCAGAGCCGCCTCTTTGTGGGTGAAAAGATTTTATTGGGGGGGGAAAAAAAAAAGTGAAGGGGTGCGCCAGGCTGGGGACCGGCCCCGGGCTGGCGTGACGTCATGGGGTGAGGTGTGACGCATTCCTCCATCCAGGTGTGGCGGTGGGAGCGGGACCCCCCCGTCCTACCTGCAGCGGCCGCCGCGCAGGGAGCGGCGGGTCAGGCGGGTGAGCAGCACCTTCACCCGGCCCCAGTGCGAGCGCCCGTCCTGCGGGACAGGGGGGGATCAGGGGGGGACAGGGGGGGCACCCCAGCGACCCCCCCGGCACCCCCCGACCCCGCCCGGCCGTACCTTGTCCGGTGCCGGGACAGCCGCGCCGCCCTCGGCGGGCTCCAGCAGGCTGGGGGAGCTGACCGAGTGTCCCCACAACCGCCGGCACGGCCCGGGCTCGGCTGCTGCGAGGGGGAGCAAAGCTGGTCAGGCTTGGGGACCGGGGGGGCATCGTTCTGCCATGCCACGTGCTGCCCCCCGCACCTGGTGCCAGGTGCCGCCATCGCACCCCGCTCACCTGGCACCGGTGCTGCCATTGCTGCATCTCCCAGTGCTCACCTGGCACCGGTGCTGCCATTGCCGCATCCCCCTGTGCTCACCTGGCACCGGTGCTGCCATTGCCGCATCCCCCCAGTGCTCACCTGGCACCGGTGCTGCCATTCCTGCATCCCCCCGTGCTCACCTGGCACCGGTGCTGCCATTCCCGCATCCCCCCGTGCTCACCTGGCACCGGTGCTGCCATTCCTGCATCTCCCAGTGCTCACCTGGCCCCATCTCCCGCCAGGTCCGAACCCACCGTCTCACCCGGCCCCAGGTCCCGTCTCTCCCGAGCCCACCCCGCTCACCTGGCGCCTGGCTGTCGAGCAGGAGCGCTGCCGGAACTCCTCACCTCTCCAGGTGCCCAAATCCCGCCTCGGGTGCTGCCGGCTGGGCTGGGGGCGAGCAGAGCACAGGCAGGCTGTGAGCTGGGACCCCCGCACCCCCACCCCGCGCATCCCCCTCCTCGTGGCCCTCACCAGGGTGGCCGTGCGGGCTCCGCCGCCTGCTGCCGGAGGGCGCGGTTGTCCTGCTGCAGCCGCGCCAGGCGCTCCAGCATCTGGCACACGTGCTCCAGGTAGCGCAGCCCCTGCCCCGACACCTCGGGCACGGCCCGGGGGTCCCGAGGAGGCCCCTCCGCCGCCCCCTCCGCCACCTCGGGGTCCCGGGGGGGCTCGGCCAGGTCGGCGGCGCTGGCGCTGCGCCGGCTGAGCTGTCGCGGGCAGCGCTGCCTCCGGCTCCGCTGCGCTGCCTGCAGCAGCCTCCGGCTGGCCGAGCGGCTCCGGGGGGGCTGCTGCTCCTCTCCGGGGGGCTGCTCCTCTCCGGGGGGCTGCTCCCCCGGGAAAGCGTCCAGGGAGAAGCGGCTCTCGGAGCCCAGCGGGCTGCAGGGCGAGTGCTCGTTGCTGGCCATCTCCACGCCGGAATCCTCGGACTCGGACTTGAGGAGCCTCCCCGCGGCCGGGGGGCTGCTGGGGGGTCCCCCCCGGGTGCTCATTCCCCGCCGGGGCTGCCGCGGGCTCTCCTGCAGCCGGCGGTAAACGCTGGCGGAGGTGCGCACGATGCAGCTCTCGGCCGACTCCCAGGGACCATCTGCGGGGAAGGGAGGATTGGGTGAGCTCAGCTGGGGGGTCCCTGGGCAGAAAACTGGGTGCCAGAGCAGCTCCAGCCGTGCCCAAGGCTGCTCTCCCCCCTGCCCAGCAGTCCATACACTCCTACAACCCCAGTGTGTTGTCTCTACTCCCCAAAAACACAGCCCCGGCCTCCACCATCCTCCTCCTCCTCCCAAGCTGAGCTGCTGGGGGGCACCCACGGCCCCCACCCTGACCTGGGCAGGGCTTTTGAGCCGGGTTCTTCCTGTGTCCTGCTCCAGCTCGGTGCCAGCGACCCAGGACAGAGCAGAACCGTGGGATCCCGGACCTGGGGTGGCTGCAGGGCCACCAGCTTGTCCCCACGGGATGGGTGACATCGCCAGCCGGGATGTGCCCCCAGCACCCCGCAGCTCCAGGTGGGATCGTGCTGCATCCACGGCAATCTCGGCACTCCTCACCCAGCGCTCGCTCCATTCCCAGCCAGGGAGGGTCTCGGGGAGGTGACAGCGGAGCTTTGGCACCTCCTGCAGGCTGCCCACCCCCCAGAGCCCCGCTCGGGGGCTCGCACCCCCTCGCACGCACTCACAGCAGCTGAACCTCCTCTTCCAGACGGCGCGGGAGCCGCCCCACATCGCCGAGAGCCGGAGCCAGAGCCGGGCGCGCGTCCCAGCGCTCCCTTTTAAAGGCACCCCAGCCGGGCCCTGCATCCAGAGCGCCTCATTACAGGACCGGTTCCCAACTGGTTCCTCGCAGGGTTGGGGATGGGCGATACTGGCTGGGCCGGTGGTTAAGGAGTCCCTTCCCACCCCGGCTGGGAAGGCGAGAGGGTTTGGGCGCCGGCAGGCAGCCCGGTGCCGCCTGCATCCCACCGGATTCCAGAAACTCACTCAGGGCTCCAGCGTGGGCTGAATTCACCGCTCGGGGGTCCCGGTGCTCCCAAATTCCTGCCCCTCCTGCAGCCACAGCACTCACCGTGCATCCCTCGGGGGCTGGAGAGGCCGAGGCGAGCCGGGAAGGCGCGGGACAATCCGGCCGTTCAGTGGAGAGCAGCCCGTCCGCCCCAGCAGGATTGAATCCCAGGAATTCCGGGGGGCAGCCCCTCCACCGCAGCTCCCTGGCCTCTGCCAGCAGCCCGGTTCCCACACGCCGCAATTCCACAGGCTCCAGGAGCCCACGTGCCAGGGGGCACCCCCACGGGGGTGTCACCGCAGCCCCACGGGTGTGGGGGGCACTGGCAGGGCGAGAAGGGGCGTGGGGGTCCCCATCGGCTCCTCCTGGGTGCTCCCCGCGTTGGCAGCTCCAGCTCAGCCCCTGGTACCTCCCGGACGCTGCTGGAGGGGTCCCGGCACAGCCAGAACTGTGGGCCCTGGGTTTTGGGGACCCCCACGCCGCATTTGGGGACAGGCACCGGCCCATCAGCCCAAACATGGAAACGGAAAACCTGAATTCCCAGCGCAGCCGGCAGCCTGGGCCCCTCCCAGCAGGACGTGGGATGAAAACCAGAGCTCCAGGGACCCCCTTTAGCACAAACTGGGGGGGCCGGGGAACCCCCAGGTCCTTCTCAAGCACAGACAATACAAACTGGGGTTCCACGGAGCCCAGGTTCATTCTCCAGCACGGACGCCTCAAAGCGGAGATCCCCGAGGATCCCCTCCAGCACGATCCTCGCGGGCTGGAGCCCCCAGGGACCCCCCCCAGCCCAGCCAGACACGGGGGGGGCTCCACAGCCCCGGGGCCACCAACTCACCGGGGTCAGCACGGAGCGGCTGCACCGTGAAGGCTCCGCGGCGGCGCAGCATCCTCGGGTGTACCGGGAGCGAGGGGGAGAAACCGGGAACGGAACGGGAACGGGCTGGGAGCACCGGGAACAGGGCCGGGAGCGCCAGGGCTGCTCCTCCGCTGCTTTATGGGGCAGGGCCGGGGGGCGGCACAGCCCCGGGGCGGGGCGGGGGTGGGGGCCGCCCCCTGCCCGGGCAGCCCCTTCGCCCCCAGCCTCAACTGGGCTATCCCAGGTGGGCTCAAAGAGATTATTCCTCTTTTTTCCTTTGTGGAGAGGGCGGGAGAAGGGCAGGACCATCATCATCAGCAGCATCATCATCATCATAATCCTCCCCCCTCCCTGGGTGTCACAGAGCCATGGAATGGTTGCGCGGGGACCTCAAAGCCCATCCAGTGCCATGGGGCGCCTTCCATTGTCCCAGGCTGCTCCCAGCCCCGTCCATCCTGGCCTTGGGCACTGCCAGGGGTCCAGGGGCAGCCGCAGCTGCTCCGGGATGATTAATTGGGAATGCGATGGTGAGATGATTAATTGGGAATGCGATGGTGAGAGCTCCATGACCAAGCCCGGGGTGCACGGGGGGCGGTGGCGCACCCCAAACAGACCCCGTGAGACCCCAGGCAGGAGGGGAGGGGCGGCCCTGGCTGTCCCTGCTGCAGAGGGACAGGGGAAGGGACAGGGGAAGGGACAGGTCTCTCCCAGGCCGTTGATAACAGCGAATCCCAGATAACAGCGAAGCCCAGATAACAGCAAAACCATCTCCGTGCAGGCGGGCACGGAGGGCGGGGAGCGGCGATAAGAGCACCTGGAGCAGGACAAAGGCCTCGACCAATAGCTCCCAATAAACCTGGACACCTCCCAGGGACGCAGGGAGGGGCAGGCCAGCCCTGAGGGCAGCCCTGACCTTCTGGGAGCAGGACAAGGAGCGGCACCGGAGCACCTGGACCCCCACCCCGGGTGCGGGCAGCAGCGCTGAGGGGTCTGGGGGGTCCCTGTCTGCACCCCGGGTTTGGGGCTGAACCCCCTTCCCCCTGCCCTGGGGTCCCGGCACAGAGCAGACACGGCGGTGGAGCAAATATATTATATTTGAAAAGACTCTGGTTTAATCCCTCGGAGAAGCCCTTTGCAGTCAGTGCACAAGCGGTGCCAGCCCCTCTCGGTGCCCAAGTGCTCAAAGCGACCCCGCGCCGATGTCCCCAGGCTCAGAACTCACCCAGCTCATCGCACACACCCACGAAGGGGTGAAGATGGGCGGCGCCATCGCATCTTCCCCCAAATCCCATCCATCCGCAGCCCGGCAGCGCCCTCAGCCCCAGCCCGGCGGGGTGGGACAGCCCTGGGGTCCCGGGGGGCGCTGGGGGGACCCCGCCCGCGGTGCCGGGGCTCAGGAGCGGGGGGACCCGGGGGGGGACACGGGGCGGGGCAGGGGCCCCCCCGGCGGTCCCTGGTAGCGCAGGCGGGCGTGTTTCTCGCAGAACAGCTCGTCCCCCACCCAGAAGTGGCCGCGCATCTTCAGGCTGAGGCCGCAGTCGGCGCAGGTGTAGCAGGACGCGTGCCGGTAGCGGCCGTCCTGGATCCGCACGGCCTGTGTCCTGCGGGGGTGGGCACCGGCGGTCAGCCCAGCCACCCTCTGTGTCCCCAGGGTCCCCTCCCAGCCGGGGTCAGACCCATGGGGGCCCTGGAGCGATGGCTGGGATGGATCCTGCCCTGGGACCACCCTGGCCCCACTCACACCCCAGGATGGCCCCATTTTCACCCTAAAGGAACAATGGTAGTGATGGATCCTCCCCGGGACCACTCACACCCCAGCACTGCTCGCATTTTCACCCTGAAGGAACAATGGCGAGGATGGATCCTGCCCTGGCCCTACTGACATCCTAGGATGGCCCCATTTTCACCCTGAAAGTGAATGGCAGGGATGGATCCTGCCCTGGGACCGCCCTGACTCCACTCACACCCCCATTTTCACCCTAAAGGAACAATGGTAGGGATGGATCCTGCCCTGGGATCACTCACACCCCAGGACCGCCCCCATTTTCACCCTGAAGGAGAGATGTCAGGGATGGATCCTGCCCTGGGCCCCCAGCCCCATTCCCACCCCACAATCAGCCCCATTTTATCCCCTCCGGCGGTGACAGCAGGGGTGGATCCTGCCCCAGCCACACCCCGGGTTATTTTATCCCTGCCGGGAGCAATGTCAGGGACAGATCCTGCCCCGCGCCTGGGAGCAGCCCCTTTTTGCCTTTGCCAGGAGGGCTGGCAGGGACAGAGCCAGCCCCGGGACCCCCCCGGCCCCCAGCCCCACTCACGCGATGCTGCTCCCGCATTTCTCACAGACGTGCAGCTTCTGCACCCCGGCCACGGGCCGGCGGGCCCCGGCCGAGAGCCGGCTGGGGAAGGGCGCTGCGGGACCTCCTGCGGGGACACGAGGCCATCAGAGCGCTGCCACCCCCGTGCCAGCCCTGCCCGCGCCCTCCGTGCCCCCCTCACCTCCTTCCTCATCCTCCAGCGCCTCCTGCAGCAGGCGGAAGGTGCTGGATTGCCGCGGGGCCGCCCGCAGCTCCCGGTTCTCCTGCAGCATCTTGTAGACCTCCGAGTCCTCCTCCAAGCGCCTCATGGCCGGCTCCGAGCCCTGGCTGGGGGTCGCAGCCCGAGGGGAGATTTTGGGGGGGTTCTCAGCGCTCGGATTCCGGGATCCACCCGGCTGCGCCCCACAGCCCGTCCGCCACCTGCTCCCTCCACCCCGGGAGATGCCCCAGCCTGCCCGGCCCTCCCCCGGCCCCACCTGCCTGCAGGTGAGTTAACCCTTCCCACGGGCTCCCTCAGCAGCCACGGGTGACAAACCCGCGTGGGGACGCGGGGCTGGGGGCTCCCCTGCCGCGGGGTGCCCCCCCAGAGCCCCCAGCCCGCTCCGTACCTGAGGCCGCTGCTGGCGGAGGGGGAGGAGAGGCGCCTCTCCCTGGGGGCTGCCCAGGGGCTTTGGGGGGCTCCGAGCTCCGGGGAGGGCGGCCGGGGTGGGGGAGGCAGGACGGGCCCCTGGGAGCTGCTCTGGCGGCTCAGGCGTCGCTCCTGGCGGGGGGACAAGGGAGGGATGGCCTGGGGAACACACAGAGCTTCCCTGTCCCCCCAGGCACCCCAAGGACACCCGGCCCAGCCCCAGGGGCTTTCCCCAAGCCCAGATCTGCGCAGGGATGCTCCGTGGGACTGCTGCTTCTCCTTCCCACCCAGGATGGGATCCCCCCAGAGGGGCCAGGGCAGCGCCCCCAGCCCATAACCCAGCGCCTGCGCCCGTCCCCTCCCCTCATCTGCTCCTGCTTAGCGGGGCCGGGAAGCGCAGCCCTCCCCGGCTAAGTGGAAGCCGATGTTCCCCATGTTCCCGAAGTTCCCGCAGTTCCCGGGAGCAGCTGCCGCGCAGATGGGAACGAATCCCCCGGGGTGGGCACAGGGACCCCCTGGCTGGGCCCGCGGGCAGGGAGAGGGGCAGCGCCGACGCTTTGTGGGGTCACGAGGGATGAGCTAAAATTAGGCACGGGAGGAGCCGGGCCTTGGCCTCATCCCTGGCGGCTTCCAGTGCCAGGATGCGAGGAAGAGTGGGATGGACCCAAGGGCCGCCATCCCCTCACCATTCCTCGGGCACAGCGGCTTGGGTGGGGGCTCCGGGCACGGCACCCTCTTGTCCCCAACCCTGCGGACCCTCCGGGACAGGGATGGACCCTGCGGGACAGGGAGGGACCCCTCGGAGCCGGCAGCAAAGCAAACAAGGGGCTGGGGAGGAAGGAGGGAGCGGGCGGCCGGAGGAGCCAAGGGGCGGCCGGGGCTGCGGCCAAAGGCAGCTGGGAAGGGCCGCGCTCGGTGCCGCGGCGCTTCCCAATTTGGGCTTGAAAAACAAGAAAAAGAGAAAGCGGGAGGGAGGAAAGGAGGGAGACGCCAAGGCCGGAGCCAGCGGCTGCCCGCAGGGAGGATGGGGCGGCCGCGGGCATCCTGGCACTGAGCTCGGGGCTGCAGGAGCCATCCAGGCACCCCCCGGGCGTCTCGGTGCCACTGCCGGCGCATCCCGATCCCACTCCCGGGGCGTCCCACGGCGGCGGGGGCGCGCCGGGTCCCTGCCCGGCCAACACCCCAGTGCCCCGGGCTGGCGGCAGCGGGGCTGCGCCTTCCCAAACTGGTTTGGCCTCCCCGGGCTGGCGCCGCTGCCAAGAGGAGCAAAACATCCCTGGGCAGGTGCGGCGGTGCCCGCGGGGCCGGGGGCGCTGCCAGCGCGGTGGGGAGGGGACACCCGCGACAGCCACCGCAGACGGGGACACCGGGGACAGCGGGGCCGGGCAGGGACGTGGCCGTGGGGAGCAGAGGGAGTGGTTTGGGGGCTCAGAGTGGGGCTGTTTTGGGGCTCAAAGGAAGGTGGTTTGGGGGCTCAAAATGAGGTGATTTGGGGGCTCGGAGGGGGAAGGCTTAGCATTGCAAAGGGGCAAGGTTTGGTGGTTCAAAGCAGGGAGGTTTGGGGCTTAAAATGGGGGTTCAGGGGGTTTTGAGCACAGATGCTCCCCCAGCATCTCTGCCTGGCCCCCTGCAGCCCCCCCAGCTCCTGCTCACCTGGCGGAGGCCGGGACAGGTGAACTCCTGCTCCAAGGGCTGTGAGCTGGGGGACAGAACGGAGCCATCAGAGGGGTCCCTGGCCCTCCCCAGCCCCCTCCTCACCCCCAGCCCCACACACAGCCCCGTGCAGCCTTACCTGGCACTGAGGGATGCCAGGCTGGGGTCGAGGCTCCTCAGGGCACTTTGGCTCTCACTCGGCATCTGCAGCGTGTCCTGGGGAGGGGAGGGTGACACCAGCAGCTGCCACCAGCCCTGGCTGTGGGGCCGGGGTGTGCGGGGGCTGCCCGGGGCTCACCTGGAAACGCGTGACCAAGCCCTCCAGCGAGGTGTCCCCGTTGGTGTGGCTGGGAGATGGCACCGGGGACCTGAGGGCCAAGGGAGAGCAGCAGGGTCTGGGATGTGCCCCAGGAGCCCCAAACCGCTGGGCACAGCACGGTGACGCTTCCCTGCAGCCCCGGGAGCCGCAGAGGCAGCAGCTGGGTCCCACCTGGGACCAGTCTGCCCCAAGGTAACGGCTGCCAGCGCTGCCTGGCCTCGTTAGCACCCGACTCCTTAATTAGAGAGCCGGGGCAGGCTCCCGCGGGATGGCACCGCCCCAAGAGTCACCGAGGGGGGGGATCAAGTGACACACGCGCGGTTGGGGACCCCCAGACACCGCTGGCAGCCAGGGCTGCCCCAGCACCCACCTCTGCAGCTCCAGCCGCAGCTGCCCCGGGCTCTGCTTGATCTTGTTCTGCGCCTCCACGTTGAGCATCTCCGCCGTGCTCTCCCCGTTGATGGTGACAATGACATCCCCCGGCCGGAGGTCACCCCCGGCCGCCTTCCCGTGCTCCGTCACCTCCACGGAGAAGGGGACATGGGACAGTGCCGGTGAGCCCCCCGTGCAGTGCAGCATCCCCCGAACCCCGCCCTGCTGGGAGGGATGCTCCCACCCTCTGGAATCGCCAGGGCGCTGCCAGAACAGCACCAGCCCCTCTGCCAGGAGGGGACCCCGGCCTTGGGAACAACACCCGGGAATTTGGGCCAGCCCGGCCCAGCCCAGGGGCCGCGGGAGCGCCCCCCCCGCCGCCGGGGCCGTTCCCACGGAGCGGGATCCCCCAAGCACGGCAAACAGGATCCGCTCCCCGGGCCAGCCCGGCCCGCCCCGAGCCCCCGCGGCTCTCCCCGGGCCGGGGGACACGGGGGGGCTCCTACCTTGGCGACGGTGATGGGCTTCCCGAAATCTCTGCCCCCGGAGATGCGGAAGCCCCACGGGGCCGGGCCGGGCAGTGTCACTGTCACTGTCACCGGCATGGCAGCGGCGGCCCTGGGCGGGCAGGAGCGAGGTGTCAGCGATCCCGGGTGCCGAGGGGATGAGGCAGAGGGGACCCCCCCTCCTCCCACCCACAGACCACACAACGAGGGCCTCCCTGTCCCCGCTGCACCACGAGGGTCCCCAGCGCCCGCAGCGCTTTCCTTCCGGGGAGGGGACCCAGCTCCTCGCAGGGTGTCAGCAGCCACCGCCGCTTCCTCTTGTCCCCCGGGGCTGGCGGCTTCCTCCCGGGCCCGGGGGGTCCCAGGCACCCGGCGGGGCAGCTGAGGCAGCCAAGGTCGTTCCCAGGAGCTGGAGCAAGGCAGGAAATTGGTGAAGCCTTGGCAGCAAGGCCGGCGCTGTGGCCTGGCAGAGCCGAGCCTGTGGGGTTTGCAGGGGAGGATGTGGCAGCGAGGGACGGGTTCTGCTGCGCCTCAGCAGCGCCCGACACCCAGCGAGGAGCAGCAGCACCAGTCCTTCATCCCACAGCAAATCCACACCGGTAAAGGACGCTGAGGATCCCGCGGGGGTGGCACAGGGTCCCCGCGGCACCCCGGTGAGCGGTGCAGCCCTTGGCTCCGATGGGATGGGAGAGAATGGGCAGCCGCATCCCCTAAATCCACACCAGACCCCATCCCACCCACCCCGGCACAGCCTGGGGGAGCTGGGCAGCCCATCTGGAGCCGGGCACCCCGGCCGGCACCGGGCACCCCGGCCGCAGCCGCCGGGAATGTTAAAAATCCCAGGAGCACAAAGAGGGGCTTGAGAGGCTGCCCGGAAGAATTTCCTGGGCTGGGCTTCCAGCGCCGGGAGGAAACCCCAAACCCCAAACCCCTCCCCATGCCTAGCCCCGCTCAGCACCCCTGGGCAGCCCGGGGACCCCCAGACGCAGCTGGGCACCCACCCCAGACCCCCCGACAGCCCCGCAGCTCTTCTCCGGACGCTGCACCCCTTCTTTAGACACTGCACCCCACCTCTCCCTTATGTTCCCCTTCTCCATCCCTGCACCTCCCCTTCGCGTCCTGCACCCCTTCTCCATCCCTGTCCCCAGCTCTGTCCGTGCTCCCCCTCTCCACCCTCTGCTCCCCACCTGTGTCCCCGCTCCCTCCGGCTCCGTCCCCGCCGCACAGCGATGTCTTTGTGCCCGCGGTGTCTGGCGGTGCCGCCTGGCACCCGCGGGGCGAGCGGCGGGGACGGGCGATGCCAGGAGGCGCGGGGGCCTGGGGACACAGGGACTTGGCACTCGCGAGGATCCGGGGACTCGGGGACACAGTGGGGACACAGCGGCGGGACCTGCCCGCCCATCCCGCTCCACCCCCGGGCACCGGGACCCCCGAGGGACGGACGGACCCCCCCGCGCCCCCCGCGCACTCACCGGGGCGGCCGAGCCGGGCGGCCCCGCGGGGCTGCGGAGCCGAGCGCGGCCCCGGGACGGCGCCGCTTCCTCGGGAGGAGCTGGGCCGGGCCGGGCCGGGCTGCGGGCACGGCCCCCCGACCCCGACGGGGCGCACGGCGGCGCTGGGCCCGCCCCGGGCCCGCCCGTGGGCGTGGGGGGATCCCCGCGGCCCCACGCAGCGCCCCCGCCGCTCCCCGCCCACGGCTCCGGTGGGACGGGTCCCGGGAGCGGCTCCTCCCCAATCCCGGCACTCTCAGAGTCGGGCTGAGCTGAGCTTTAATGACGGAAAAGAAGCGAAGGCGACTCCCGGACACGGACCCACATGGCGGGGCACGGCCGTCATGGTCAGGCCCGGCACCGGGCGGTGGCACCGGGCAGCGCAGAGCAGGGGGCGGGTTAAGGCACTGGGGCGGGGGAGACACCCCGCGCTGGGGGATTCGTCCCTGTTAGAAGCAGCCCCATAGGGGCGGGAGGGAGCTGGAGGCGTTTCATCCCCGTGGGGGGACACGGCGGGGACACGGCGGGACACGGGGAAGCCCCCGGGGTCCCCACGGCCGCGGGTCACACCGGCGCCACGTAATTCCCGGGGAAAGTGCCGAATTTCTGCGTCCTCCTGGACACTCCTGCGGGTGTAAAGACGCGGAGAGGTGGTGAGGGGTGAGGGTGGCACCTTGTCCTCATCCCTGTCCCCAGGGCGGTGGCCACGCACCCACGAACCAGCCGTCGTCGCACTGCTGCATGACATCCACCCTGTCCCCTTCCAGCAGCTCCAGCTCGTCGGCGTTTTGGGGCCGGTACTGGTAGAGCGCGCGGTACCTGCGAGACAAAGCATGGGCAGAGCCCACCCCACCCACGGGGGGGTCCCTGGTGGGGACACCGCGCCCGGGGCCGCTCCTGGCCCTGCTTACGGAGTCCAGCGGATCTCGGAGCCGTTGTAGGACGGCGCGGGCTCGGGCCGGGCGCTGCTTTGTGCCGCCGGGGTCGGGCGCTGTGCGGGGACACGGCGGGGTCAGGGTGGCACCCGCCGCCCCAGCGGTGCCAGGGCGGGGGGCACGGTGCCGGGGGGGGAACTCACCTGCTCGGGGCTCCAGGCAGGACGCCGGGGCTCCGCAGGGTGTGGGGGGCTGGCAGAGGCCACCAAGGGGCTGGGGGTGCCAGCGTGGGGCAGCTTTGGGGAGGGGGGGAAGGTGGCACCGGCGTGGCGAGGAGAGGACGGGCGCCCGCCCGACACCCCGGGACCCCGCTGGGCTTCCCGGGGGGATCCCGCGGGAGCCTGGGGGATGCGGGGGCCGGGCGAGCGCTGCAGGGACGGGGATCCGGCCGCGGGCCGGGGGCTGGCGGCGCCGGGAGAGGAGGGGATGTCCTCGGCGGTGGTTTTGACCCGCGGCTCCTTCAGCACCTGCACGTAGGTGGCGGGGAAGATGCCCTGGCGGCTGGTGCCCGAGATCCTCCCCTCGTACCAGTTCTCGTTCACCCGCCGCACCAGGCAGATCCGCTCGCCCTGCCGCGGGAACAGAGGGCGGGTCAGCACGGAACGGCCCGGGATGGCCCGGAACGGCCCGGGATGGGACAGCAAGGAGAGGCACAGAACGGCCCGGGATGGCACAGCATGGCCCGGGATGGCACAGCATGGAACGGCCTGGGATGACCCGGAATGGCCCGGGATGGGACAGCACGGAGCCGCGGTACCTTGCGAAAGGAGAGCTCCACGTGCAGATCCCCTCGGAAGTTGTAGAGCGCCAGCGCCTCGCCGTATTCCAGCACCTGGAGCGTGGGAGCCTTGATGGGCTTGGGCACCTCCGTGGGGGGCAGGATCTGGGTGGGACACGCGGGCGGGTGAGGGGCAGCGCCAGCCCCCCCGCCCCGCTGCTCCCCTCATGGCCCGCGCTCACCTCCACGTAGTTGGAGGGGAAGATGCCCACGCGGCCGTGGTGCTCCCCCTCCAGCCAGTTCCTGTCCACCTCCTTATGGATGTACACGATGTCCCCCTTCTGCAGCGTCAGCTCCCTGCAGGGGACACTGTCACACCTGCCCGCGGGCACAGACCCCTCCCCGGCTGGGCTGGCAGGGCCACCCCACGTGCCGGGGCTCCCCCAGTCCCCCTCTGTCACCCGAGGGGCACGGGGGGACCCCATGGGTGACCCCGGCGCTTACTTGGGAGACTCAGCTTGGAAGTTGAATTTGAGGCGAGCAGCTTTCATCTGGGGAGGGAGAGGAGGGGTTACAGGGACACCCCCAGTGCCAGCCACCCCAAATCCCACCTGGCACGGGACCAGCCCAGCCTCACCTTCTTCTCCTCCCTCCTGACGGCCTCCACGGGCTCCCCCAGGTCCGACAAGCTGGGGAGGGTCCCTGGCCTGAGGGTGTCTGTGAAGAGCGGGGTGTCAGCAGCTAGGGTGCTTGGGGTGCCCCCTGGCAGGGCCTGGGGGGCTCGGGGGGAGCTCAAGGGGGCTCAAGGGGGGCTCAAGGGGGTTCAAGGGGGGCTCAAGGGGGCTCACCTCTGCCAGAGCTCCGGTCACTGGCCAGCCCCAGCCCACCCCGCTCCATGCTGGGGGTGGCAGGTGAGTGGTGGGTGGCAGGGGGGCTCCACAGCCGCTGGGGTGACAGGGGGCTCCTGAGGGGTGACAGTGGCTCAGGGCAGGGCCATGAACCCTCCCTGCACTGACCCTGCTGCCCTTGGGGAGGGGACAGGGGGGTGGCAGGACCCCTGTGTCCCACAGAGCAAGATATTGGGGTCCTGTGCATTGCATGGACCAGGAGCCCTGGGTCTCATGGACCAGCACATCAGGAACCCTCAGGGTCCTCTATCCCATGGACCAAAATCCCTGGAGCACTGGGTTCCACCGACCAGGAATTCAGGATCCTCCAGGATTCCAGAATTTCATGAACCAGGATATCGGGGTCCCCCAGAACCAGGACCCCGGGATCCCATGACCCAAAACCACCGGGTACCCCAATGTGAGGGCGCTGGGGTCCCCCAGAACCAGGACTCCCGGCTCTGCTCTCTCCACCGCTCCCGGGGCTCCTCCCGGAGGCGGCCAAGCGGGACAGGTCCAAAGTTTTCCGGAGCGCGGCCCCGCTGCCGCCGAGCAGGAAGCGCCGGGGAGGGCTAATGAATAACCCCGCTCCGGGGGGCGCTTAAAGAGCCCAAATGCGCCCCCCAAGCCGGAGGAAGGGTTGGGGAGGGGGAGAGCCACCCGCCCTGGGCGCCCCTGGGGGTTACGGTGGGTCCTACAAGAGGAGGCGCTCGTTTGTTTGTTTTTTAGTTGGTTGGTTTGTTGGTTTGTTTTCCTCCCGCTGCCGGGGCACAGAGGGGTCTGTGGGGACATCCCGGCGTGCCCACCCCATCCCGGCGTGCCCACCCCATCCGGGGGTGCCCACCCCATCCCGGGGTGCCCCGCCAGTGCTGTCCCCTCCCTGTGCTCGTGGGGACACAGCGGTGGGAATCCAGGCTCCGTCACCTCCCCTGGGTGGGAGCCAAAGGCCGGGACACGGCGTCCCTGCTCCGGGCACGGGGGAAAGGCTCAGCCCCGCTCTGGCAGCCGGCCCGGGCCGCTCCCGCCCGTGCCGGGCTCCGGGGGGACCGGGGGGCTCCGCGGGGGTCCCGTGGGGATGCCGGGGGCTCCCACCCCGCGGGACGCTGCAGGGACAGCCCGCCCGCCTCCCCCAGAGCGGGTCCCGTCCCTCGCCTCCAGTGGGGTCCGGGCAGGGGGATTTGGGGGTGCGGGGGGTGGCAGCGGCCGCGGAACTCACCGAGCAGCCGGGGAGGCCGGAGCAGGGGAGCGAGCGGTGGGAGCAGCCGCCGGGCTCTGCCGGGAGGAGCGGGAGGGGGTGGGAGAGAAAAATTAATCATCCAGGAGGCCGAGTCTCGGCGGGAAGCGAAGGAGTCCAGCTCGGCTGCGCCAATAAAGCGCCGGACGGACGGACGGACGGGCGGGCTGGGTCCTAAAGCCCCACAGCCGCGGCTCCAGGCTGCTGAGCAGCCGTGCGTGGGTCCAGATGTGCGTGGAGCCAGCCAGGCAGGCACCGGGTTGTGCACGCATCCAGATGTGCAGGGCTCCAGCCGTGCACACATCCATCCATCCAGTTGTTCACACACTCAGTTGTGCACACATCCAGCTGTGCACACACCCAGATGTGCACACATCCAGCTGTGCACACACCCATCCAGTTGTGCACACACCCAGATGTACACACATCCATCCAGTTGTTCACACACCCAGTTGTGCACACATCCAGCCGTGCAGGCACCCAGATGTGCATTCCAAACGTGCATGTCCAAGCCTTCCACAAAGGCTGAGCCCACAGCTGCATGTGCCCACAGCTGGACGTGCCCACAGCTGGATGCCCTGGGGGGACCAAGGGGCAGCAGGAGGGGCCGGGGGTACCTGGCGGGGGGCCCGGCGGGTCTCCATGTCCCTCATGTCCTTGTCCAGCTCCTCGCTGAGCTGCTCCAGCTCCTGCTCCAGCAGCACCTGCCGGGGCGGTTCGGGGCTGTGGCGGGCCAGGCTGGCACTGCCCGCGGGCACCGGGACCCCGCTGCCACCCCCAGCGCCTCACCTCGATGGACTGAGCCCGCTTTGGCCGCGCTGCTGCCGGGCTCTGAAAGGGCAGGGGGCGGTCAGGGGTGTGCCCACCGCGGGCCCACCCCCTTCCCGAGTGCCAGGACTGCCTACCTGCTCCCGCGGACAGAACTCCCCCGGTTCGTAGTCAAAAATGCTGCCGGGCTCGGCGGTGGCACCGGCGGCGCCCCAGCGGGTCCTGTGGAGGACGGGGGGGGTTCAGCCAGCGCAGCCCCCACCCCGTGGGCACCCCCGTCCCTGCGCCAGGCTCACCAGTCCATCCCGTTGGGCATTCCGGGGGGCTCAGCCGGGGCCGAGCCCCTCCTCCGCGGCTTGGGGGGCGATGGAGGCGCCGTGGTGGGGCAGGAATGGGTGTCCCAGTCGGGCTCTGAGGGTGGGGAGGTGAGCGGGAGCCGAGCCGTGCCCGCTCCGTGCCACACCCGCACACCCGGGCTCACCTGGCAGCTTGCGGTGGATCTGCCGGAACATGCTGCGGTACCAGTCCCGGGGGCTGTCCACGCTCTGGGGGGACACGGTGGCGTGGTGAGGGGGCGACAGCGGGGTGACACCCCCGCCCTGCGCCCCCACTCACCGAGCGTGAGGCCAGGGGCATCCCCGTCTCGTCCACGGGCCCGATGCCATCGTACTTCACCCAGCGCCTCTCCCGCCGCTTGCTGTCCTTGGTCCAGGTCGCCGACCAGCCCGGGGGCCGCGGGCAGGCGGGGGCGGCCCTGGGGCTGGGGCTGGGCTGGGCGGGCACCTGGGGGCTGGGGGCTTTGGCCTCCTTGGCTGGCCAGGTCTGGTACCACTCATTCGCTGCAGACAAGGTGGGCACGGCTCAGGTGGGCACAGCCCGGGGCAGCCCCTCGGGTGTCCCCAGCATGCTCAGGGCTCTCTGTACCTGAGCTCTTGGGAGCTCCCTGGCTGCTGTGGGCGGTGCCGCGGCTCTCCGGCTCATGGAAGTGGAAGTTGAGGGTGTTGGAGCCGCGGTGGCGGATGACGGGCACCTGTGGCACAGGCAGGGGCTGGCACAAAGCACTGGGGGGTGCAGCCCCCCCGAATCCCCCAGCGTGTGCCGGCCCCACTCACCCGTGTCACCGTGTGCTGCGGGGACACCCGCGGAGCGGGAAGGAGGCGGGGAACGTGCTCCACAGCCAGGGCCGGGCTGGTGTCGGGGGGCAGGAGCCGGCCCGCCATGGCCGGGGGGGGCGGGATGGTGCCCGGGGGCTGCCCGTGCCCTGTGGGAAAAGCAGCTGTGCTCGTGGTGTTCCCGTTTTCTGGGCATCCCCAGGCTTTGCCAGAGAGATGGGGACTCAGAGGAGCCCCAGCCCCACCGCTGGGAGCGTCCCCTGTTATTCAGAGGCGCAGGGGACACCGTGTGTGGGGTGACAACCGCGGTGGCAGCGTCCCCAGCTCAGGGGAAGCGGCTGTTCCTGCTCAGAACCAGCCCTGGCACGGGTCCCCACCTCCTTCTCTATGCGGCTCCAGACCACCCGCCCCTCTCCGTGCCCCGGCTCGGCAGGGATGGATGCAGCCCGCGGGGAGAACACGCCCGGAGCGGCTCGGGGCGATGTTCCCATCCCCGGCATCCCGGCGCGCTGCCCGCCCGCCCGGGCACGTGGCGGCAGCAGCGTCGCCCGCCCGGGAGCGCTGCCAGGGCCGGGAACACGACAGGGCAGAAATATTTCCCCGCCCTGCAGCGCAAACAGGGAGGGAGAGGGGACGGAGGAACGAGGAGCCGGGAACGCGCGGCCGAGCTGTGACTCACCGAGAAGCGCCCGGGGGGCGGCTGGGGGGGGGACGGGACCCCCGGAGCCCCTCCCGACACCGGGCTGGCCCCGGGGTCTTTGGGGGACACCCGTGCCCCGGCTCGTCCCTCACGTCTCCGTCCCCACCCCGGCACCGGCACTCGCAGGTGCCAGACCCCGCCTCAAACGGGGCGTCCTGGGGGGGGCCGGGGGTCCCAGCCCGACACGGTGCCCTCTGTGTGTGCGGGACCCCCAAATCGGGACCCCCTGTTTCCCACACCGCTGGAGGCTCGGCAGCCCCGAGGTTGTAATTAATGTTAATCACCCCCGTGGGGAAACTGAGGACCAGAGAAGGGTGTGCCCCGGGGCACAGAATGTGGGGTGCAGGCTCCCATCCCCCCAGGGCACCCCAAAAACCTCCACGCCATTCCCAGCGCAGCCCCACACGGGGCTCGCTCGGCCCCATCCTTCTCCTCCTTTGGAGTGTCCCCCAAAACGTGTAAACCTGTCCCCGGGGGTCCCCTCGGGCCCCCCCAGCCAGCTCTTACCTCCTGGGCGGTGCCAGCGGGGCCCCCCGGGAAGCTCCGCGGTTTTGGGGAGCCCCGGGGCGGGCGGGACGGAGCTGCGAGCGGCACGGAGGAAAAATCCACGGCACGAACTTTGCCGGGAGAAGGAGCGGGGGGGCCCTCAGCGCATGGAAGTCCAGGAGAGCCCCCCAGGAGCATCCCCCGGCAGGGTCGGGAGGCTCCGTCCCGGCCCGCGCTGGGTCCCCGTGTGCCCCGGCCCCCCCACCCCGGGGTGCGCTGCCCCCCCAGCGCTCCCCGCTCTGGAGCGGGGCCGGCCCATTCAGAGTTTCCAGTGACATTTCCAGGGATGGGATCCAGGGAATGGAGCCAAGAGGCTGAACTCATCCCGCGCCCCGCGCACGCGTTCCCGCGCACCCGGCCCCCGCTTACGAAACGGGGCGAGCCCGGCGCCGCCGCCCCCCGGCGCGATGGAGACGGGGACTCGGGGGGGTTTCGGGAAAGGATGGGGAGGGAATTCCGGGTGGAGGTCGGGACTGAGAGGAGGAGTGGGGTCTGTGCTGCTGTGCGCCTCCGAGAGCCGGGTGGGGGCACGGGGAGAGCAGAGACCCCATCCCCACTGCCGGCCGCTCTCCCACGGGTGACCCTACATCCCCTCCATCCTCTCCGTCCCCTCCATCCCTCCATCTCCCGCTTTCCTCCATCTCCTGCATTCCTCCATCCCTTCCATCCCCTCCGTCCTTTCATCCCTCCATCCCTCCATCCCCTCCATCCCCTCCATCCCCTCCGTCCTTTCATCCTCTCCATCCCTCCGTCCCCTCCGTCCCCTCCATCCCTCCATCTCCTGCATTCCTCCATCCCCTCCATCCCTTCAATCTCTCCATCCCTCAGGGATTTGGGCACTGAGGACCCCCATGTAAGCCCCCCGTGCCCTGCCTGTGTCCCACCGCACCCCTTCCAGCGTCACCGGTTCCCCATCCGAAGGAGAAGGGGATTTAGGGGGATTTTGGGGAGAGGATGAGGAGGGAAATGCTGAGAGGTGACGGCCGAAGTGGGGAGTGGGATCTGCGCTCCTGTGCCCACCCAAGCCCTGGTGTGGGGCACAGTCAGAGCAGAGCCCCCATCCCCACTGCCCCCCTCCATCCCCTCCGTCCGCCCATCCCTGAGGAATCCAGGCAGGGTCCCCCCCGGAACACCCCCGTGTCCCGCTCTGTGAGCGCCCCGTGTCCCCCCGCACCCACCACTCACCCGCCGGCCGCTTCCTGCTCCCCTAAACTGCTGACACCCCCAAAACGGGGCTGCCCCAGCCCTTCCTCATCCCGTGAGCTCCCACGTGAGCTCCCGGGGCCATGGTGGCTTCGCTGCCACCCCTCGGTCCCCACCAAGCCACCGCCCCCCTGCTGCTGGGGACGATGGTAGGAGCGCCGGCTGGCTGCGGTCCTGCGCCCCCGGGACACGGGGGACACAGAGGACAGAGGGGACAGGGGACACCGGGGACAGGGGACACAGGACACAGGGGACACAGCGGACAGGGTGTCCTCCCCCCCGCCCCAATGCCGTGGGAATGAGGCAGCTCCTTGCTGCCAGCTGGGGACACCGTGGCGAGGACACAGCCTGGCGACAGGAGCTGATCCTGCTGGCAAATCCCGGGCTGACGAGGGCAGGGGTGGCAGCGGGGCCGGGGAGGGTTAAACCCAGCGGGGGGACCCCCGAGCCCATCCCCGCTGCCAAGGGGTGAGGAATCCCCTCCGGGTCCCCTCCATCGCACCAAGTGACACCTCTCGAGGTCGATGCGAGGAGCAGCCCCCTTCCCCCCAGCCCCCTCGGGGTGCCCAAAGCCCCGCTCACCTCCTGCTCCGCGCCCCCGTGCCCGGCCAGGAGCCTCCAGCGCCGGCCCTGCCTCGGTCCCTCCCTCCCCGCGGCTCCCAGCACCAGCCTCCGCTCACAGATAAATAAATATTTAACGCGCAGCCCGGGCCGGGATTAACAAAGGGCGAGTGTTTCCTGTTTGCTGAGCGGCGATGCCAGCCGGGAATGCGCGGCCGGGCCCGGGGATGCTCCCAGGGATGCTCCCCTGGGCAGGGATGTGCCGGGAGCCCCCCGGTGCCCAGCGCGGGGTCTGCCAGCGGTGCCGGGGCTTGGGGGCTCCCCGGTTTGGGTGGGAACACCCAGGAAAAGGGTGGGAGAGCCGGAGTGTCCTGGCCCGGGCGTGTCCTGGATGCATCCGGAGCGGGAATGCTGCGGGGAGGAGCAGGTGGGGAACAGGGAGCACGCGGTGAGCTGAGCTCGAGGTGACGCCGAATTCCCGAAGGAATTGGGATGATTGATTGGGATAACGCCCTGGAGTCTTCCAGAGCTCATCCTGAATATTCTGCTGCCACTTGGGAAGAGGAGATGGATCCCTGGTGTGGAAGGCAGAGCGGGAGCCACAGCAGCTTCCTGGGAATGATGCAGGGGGGAAACCTGGGCAGGACCCAGAGAACTTTGGGGTTTGGATCCACCTGGTGCCGAGCACAGGATCTGCGAGCAGTGCCGGGGTTTGGGGGCTCCCCGGTTTGGGTGGGAACACCCAGGAAAAGGGTGGGAGAGCCGGAGCGTCCTGGCCCGGGCGTGCCCTGGATGCATCCGGAGCGGGAATGCTGCGGGGAGGAGCAGGTGGGGAACGGGGAACACGCGGTGAGCTGAGCCCGAAGGAATTCCTGCTGCCAGTGGGATGATGGTCTGGAGCCCTCCAGAGCTCATCCTGAATATTCAGCTGCCCCTTGGGAAGAGGGGATGGATCCCAGGTGTTGGGAGCCACAGCAGCTTCCTGGGAATGATGCAGGAGGGGGATCCCTGAGCAGGAGCTGTGGAACTTTGGGGTTTGGATCCACCCAGATGGATCCCGACCCCAGGGCTGCTCCCTGAATCCTGTCTGTGGAGGGAACACCCCCAAAGGGACAAGGAAGGAGCTGGGGTGGAACAAGAGCTGGCACATCCCGTCCTGTCCCTGCTGGCACGGCGTTATTTACCCAGGGAAGGACGAGGAGCAGGAGCTGAGAGCTCTTCAAATCTCCAAATGCAGCCAGGAGCCACCACTCTGCGAGTGCTGGGGGCTGGGAAACACCCTGGAGAGCCTCTAAAACCCCCAAATCCTCCCTTCTAGCAGCTCATGAACCCCCTCAGCCACCCAAAAAATCACAGTGGATCACAGTGACTGTGTCAATTTTAAACTTTTTTTTTCTTTTTTTTTTCCTCCTTAAAGATGACTCCGATTTACATTGAGACAGTTCTAACAAATTCATTCCTTGTTTCACAGAAAAAAAAAAAAAGAAATTATATTAAATAATTTCTGCCAATAAATAACATTTTCACCATTTTTTTTCTCCTTTCAACAGAAAAAAAAAAAAAAAGCAAGAAATAAAAATAAAAATTAAAAAGGAGGCAGTCTCCAGGCAACGGGCGTATGATCCTTCAGCATCGAGAACCCTAAAATCACCATCACTGCACCCCTGGAGGGCTTCAGGTCCTCCCTGGCCGAGGTTTGGTGGGATCTGCATCCCTGCCAGCTCCCCTGGCCAGGTGGGATCTGTGCCAGAGGCAGCCAGAGGGGCTCTCCCAATCCCAAAAAAGAAAAATTAAGCTTGAACTCAACCCACCAGCCGCCCCATTGCCGACTCCCCTCCTTGGACATGCACCTTGCTAGAACATGCAAAAAAACCCAGGCTGCGGGGAGGTGGGGGCTTTCCCTGGATTTGGGGGCTCCCTCGGGTCGGGGGGGGTCCCCTCAATCCCAGTTGTCCAAGCTCCAGGTGGCAGCCGGGGAGGGGAAGGGACGGGCGGGAGCTCGGAGAGGAGGGGTCAGAGACAAGCCCAGCTCCGAGGCGCTGGATTTGGGGGGAAAAGGAGGAAAAGGGGGAATTTGGGGGCGTTTCTGGATTGGTTTTTTTTTTTTTTTGGTTTGCCGTGGTGGGGATCGGGGCAGGGAATTCTGCTCCCAAGTTGTCCCCAGAAGAGGGGAGGGGGATCTCGGCTGGGGGCGGTGGCAGGGGAAGCCCGGCATGACGAGGGGGTGTTAATTAATTGAGGGGGTAATTAGCACCCAGAGCTCCATCGCTGCTCCTCACCCCCTCGGGAAGTGCTTCAAAGGGAAGAGGGGACCTGGCAGTGTGACAGCCACACGTGTGGGTGCCACAGGGGCAACACCCAGCCCTTGGCCACACCTCTGGGGCTGGGGCAACCAACACCCAGCCCTTGGCCACCATCTCTAGGATGGCACAGTGCAGCTCCACCAGCCCCAGGGATGAGGGGGGACACAAATCCCACCCCTTGGCCACGTTCTCCAGGGCCAGGACAATGAACATCCAGCCCTTCTCCAGGGCCGGGACAATGAACATCCAGCCCTTCTCCAGGGCCAGGACAATGAACATCCAGCCCTTCTCCAGGGCCGGGACAATGAACATCCAGCCCTTCTCCAGGGCTGGGACAATGAACATCCAGCCCTTCTCCAGGGCCAGGACAATGAACATCCAGCCCTTCTCCAGGGCTGGGACAATGAACATCCAGCCCTTCTCCAGGGCTGGGACACTGGGAAGCTGCAGTTCCACCAGCCCCAAGGCTCAGAGCCCCCAGACCATGAAGCACAAGGTCCAAAAGGATTTTGAGGAGGGGGAATTGGTGATGCTAGAGCAGGAGAAGAGGGTGGGGGGAACAAACTGCCAGCAAAGCAAATCCCCCTGTGTGATGGGCAGGGCCCTGCTGATCCCCCAACGCTGGGAACAGGGGGGTGCCAGGCTCGGGGTCCCGCAATTCCCATCCCAAATATCCCGACTAAAACCTGGCTTGCTTGGGTGAGATCCCAGCCTGGGTCAGCACAACACGCCCGAACATGCACGGGCAGCCCCGGGCACGCTCCGTGCGCCCGGGTACCACACACGGGCTCACCGCTCACAGGAGGCCCTGAAAGGACAAAGAAATACTCACAGACAAAAGGCAATTTGGCCCCACTCCTCGGACTGGGGGGAGAGAAGCTCGCTCCAAACATCTTGCAAAGCGGTGGGCGTGGCAAAAAAAAAAAAAGGGATCAAAGGGAAAAAAAAAAACCAACAACCCAAAAAGAAAAAAGAAAAAAAAAAAAGGAGGGGAAAGTGGAGGCATGTGACTGAAAAGTGTGGAAACCCAGCGGTCTGCTCACAGAATCCTAAACAGCCCCGTGGGATTAGGTGACGTCTGATCCTAAGACAATTTGAAAGCTTCCTGGGCAGTTGCTGTTTTCCTCTGGCGCTGGAACCGCCGAGGGAAGAGGGCAAGATCCAGGGAAAGCCTTGGCAAAGATCCCCTGGGAGAGGCTCAGCCCTGCCTGCAGAGAGCACGGGAGAAGGGGGACAGGGAAAGCTGGAGGGGGGCACCCCAGGAGCTGCTGCCTCAGCTGCAGGCAATGGGCACGGCTGGGAAGGGAAGGGACCAACGGGAATCCCATAAAACCCTGCACAGCTCACAGGGAACTGACCAACAGGAATCCCATAAAACCCTGCACAGCTCACAGGGAACTGACCAACAGAAATCCCATAAAACCCTGCACAGCTCACACAGGGGGGAAGTCACCAACAGGAATCCCACAAAACCCTTCACAGCTCACAAGGAAGTGACCAATGGGAATCCCACAAAACCCTTCCCCAGCACTCCCAGTCTAAGTGACAGAATGCTCAGAGGGACAGAACGCTCAGCTCCCACTCCAAAATCCCTGAGCACACCCAGGGGTGTCCCCTGGGACCCCCAGGATCCCTGTCCAGAACCCCCTGCCAAAATTCCTGCCAGATCCACTCGGTTCTGCCTTCCAAGCCCTCCCTGCTCCCCAGTCCAGGGGCTGCCCTGTCACCAGCACCCAGCCACATCTCCCAAACCCAGCAGTGCCCCACCCATCTTATCCCAAACTTTTATCAGCAACCCCCTGCTCCAGCTGCTGGGAAAGGCTGAGCTGCCCATGGCTCCTCTGGAACAGCCAAGGGCGGCTGATGCCCGAAGCCACACAGCCTGGGGGGACAGGGAGGTGACACTGGGGGGGACCACCCTGTCCCCAGCACCCCAACCTGCTCAGCAAGGGCTGATTGCAGAGCAGGGAGCAGGGAATGTGCCGTGAGCTGGGCAGTTGTGCTGCTGGGGGAATGGGGGAGCTGCAGCCTGCAGGGTGTAAATCACCCCCTTCTCCTTTAAAAGCCAGGCCCTGCACTTTCCCAAGGATCATCAGACAGCAGAGATAATTCCTCTGCTCTGAATCAGAGCGATTCCCAAGGGAATTCTGCTGCACAAACTGGCTGCTCCAAGAGGAAGAGCCACAACAAGGGGCAGCACTTCCCCCACCTTCTCCATATTTTCCTTTGGGATAAAGCTGAAATCCTGAAGGTGCTGTGATTGGTGTTAACAACCCTGGAGCTACCCCTGGCTGTCACCTTGGAAAAAAGGGATGGATCCCAGCAATCTGCCTTCCAGGGAATTGGTTGCTAAAGCAGCAGCTGCAGGTAGGCAAGAGGTGGAAGAAAACAACAGGAAAAATCTGGGAAGAAAACAGGTGTGTAAAGGAAAACCAACCCAACCGTATCCTGAAGGGAAGGACCTGCTTTGCAAAGCTCAGGCTAACTCCAAATTGTGCCAAAGCCAACGACCCAAGTTGCCTGGTTTGACTGATTTTTGTTTTTTAATCCAACACCCCCCGGCAGAGGTTTGGCCTCTCGGGGAGGGCAGCTGGACAGCACAACACTCCTGGGATGCTCTAGCAGTTGGATTGGTTTCTAACTCAAAAAAAAAAAAAAAAAGGACATTTTTATATATATTGAACATAAATTAAAAAAAAAAATACAAAATGGTCGCTTTCTTACAGAACAGATGCGGACTGGATTTATGGACGTGCCTCCAGGTGAAGTCGGTTTCTCCCCCTGCCCCCACCCCACCCCGATAATAAATAAATAAAATTCATGAAGTTTTGGATCCTCTGGCGTTACTGGGGTTTCTTGCCCGTGCCGTTCTTGTCCGCAGAGTTCGAGGTTACCAAGTTCACGGGGCCGTCCGAGTGCAGGGAATCCTTGCGCGGCGGCATGCGCTCGTTGATGCGGTCCAGCCCCCGCGCCTCCTCGAAGCTGCGGATCTTGTGCTGCGGGGAGAAGCCGCGGATGGCTGCGGAGGGAAAGGGAGCACAGGGGGGAGATGTCAGCACCAGCATTGGCTTTACCCCCAGAGGAACCCTCCAGCACACGCCAGACACCAACGGGTGGAGGGACACAAGTGGAGGGGACATTGAAAGTTTTTTGGTGCCAGCGGCTGGGTGTGGGGAAGGTTTAGGATTTGCTTGCCCAAGGGGAGGTTTCTTTTTGGACAGGTTTAGGATTCGGCTGCGCGCTAAGCTGGAGTGCACAGGTTTAGGATTTGCTATGCCCCCTAAAAGGAGGTTCTTTTTGGACAGGTTTAGGATTCGCTCTGCTCGCTAAGAGCTGGTTCTTTTTGGGGAGGTTTAGGATTTGCTCTGCTCCCTAAGAGGAGGTTCTTCTTTTTGGGGAGGTTTAGGATTTGCTCTGCTCCATAAAAGGTTTAGGATTTACTTTGCTCCCTAAGAGTTTTAGGATTTGCTCTGCTCCCTAAGAGGAGGTTCTTTTTGGGGAGGTTTAGGATTTGCTCTGCTCCATAAAAGGAGGTTCTTTTCTTTAGGGAGGTTTAGGATTTTCTCTGCTCCCTAAGAGAAGGTTCTTTTTTAGAGAGGTCTAGGATTTGCTCTGTTCCCTGAGAGGAGATTCTTTTTGGAGAGGTTTAGGATTTGCTTTGCTTCCTAAGAGGTTGTTTTACTTTAAGATAGGTTTAGGATTTGCTGTGCTCCCTAAGAGTTAGTTCTTTTTTTTACACAGGTTTAGGATTTGCTCTGCTCTCTAAGAGGAGGTTCTTTTAAGGAAGGTTTAGGATTTTCTTTGCTCCTTAAGAGATTTAGGGTTTGCTCTGCTCCCTAAGAGGAGGTTCTTCTTTTTAGGGAGGTTTAGGATTTCCTCTGTTCTCTAAAAGGAGGTTCTCTTTAGGGAGGTTTAGGATTTGTTTTGCTCCATAAGAGGTTTAGGATTTGCTCTGTTCCCTAAGAGCTTTTCATGGAAGCATGGAATGGTTTCGGTTGGGAGATTAAAATCATCCAGTTACATTATCCCAGGTTCAACCATGGACATTTCCAGGGATGGGGCAGCCACAGCTTTTCTGGAAATTCCATCCCACCACCCTTACAGGAAAGAATTTCCTTCCAATATCTCAAACCTCCCCCTATTTTAATAGATTAGGAGGAACTTGATAAACCAGACAAGTGCTTGCTGTCCCCAGAGAGTGAAATCTCAGGAAAATTTCAAAGCTGAAAAACACGACACTAAAAAAATAACAATTAAAAAGAAAATAAAAATTAAAAAAGAAAGGCAAAACCCAGAACAACAGAACAAAGACACCACCACAAGGCTCTGAACTCCGACACAAACCACACACTGCAACACCAGGAGAGGGAACAGCTAGTCCTTGGATCACAAAGGCAAAATTCTTGCATGACCAGGAGACACACGGGCAGATTTGGGAGGGATGAATCCCACGGAGGAATTTCATGTCCCTGTTCCATCACCGCGGGGACGAGCACGTCACCCTCGCCCTGATGACACGGACCAAATGTGAAACTCCTTTGTGCTACGGAGAATTTAAGGAAAAGGAGCCCGTGCCAAATCTTTTACAAGGACTTGGCTGGCTCACAAACAACTTCCCTTGGTAAGCAAAGCCTCTGTAGAGCTGCGTGGCCCCGCTCGGCATCGAGGAAAAATCCTCATGGATCTGTCATTCCTACACCCTACAGGCAGAGAATTGCCTCTCCACCTTGGCCTACCTGTGGGGAAGGCAGGGATTACACCAGCACCACAAAATCCTGTTTTCTAAGGGTTTTGATGGTGCTGGCAGATTGTAGGACCTCAAGCCCAAGGTCTCGAGCTGCCGCAGCAGGAACCGCTTTGGCAACTCCAAATAAAGGTGTTCCACTAAGGAATAAACTGTTCAAGCTACAACAGCCTTGAACCAAACCCCTGGGTATTTTTTCCTTCCCAGCAGGGCCTCGTCCTCCCCCACTTCTGGTGATGCAAGAGTAAAAAGCTTCCGTTAAGGGCTGGTAAAGCTCTTTAAAATGAGCGCACGCACACACGGAGATGATTTGAGTCTCTCGCCGGGTTCTAGCCATACCTTCCCGTGCCTCTACCGCTTCTACTGTGGCTGCAATACAGAAGAACAGTGGCATGCAGAAATGAAGACAGGGAAAAAAAATAAAATAAAAAAAATAACAAAAAAACCAAAACAAAACAAAAAACAGAAAAAAAAAAAAAAGGAACAAAAACAGAGTGACAGTGAGTGATCCGACATCATGGCTGCGACGCAGAGCCCGCGGCCCCCCAGCCCCGGTGGTGCCAAACGAGTGGCGAGAGGGGAGAAAAAGGTGACAGGAGGTGGAGAGGAAGGGGGGAAGGGGACCCCCGAGGGCTCAGGGGGAGTCTCCTTTCCTCTGGATTGATCTGATGGAAGAACAGAGGAGCAGAGAGTGGGGGCTTCCTGCTGTGTGCACTGGACAGGGACAAGCTCGGACTAAGCTCTGCTCCCAGCTGGGCGGCTCCAGGCCACCTTTGGATGATCACTTATGTGGAATTCACCCTCCACCACACAGAAGGGATCCCAGGGGATGTTGTGGAGCAGTGGGAAGGAGAGGGGCAGCCTGTTTTCCAGGGAAGGACAAGCAGCAGGTACTGGGCTGCTCTGCTGCTGGTGCCTTGAGCTGTAACAGAAAATCAGGCTCCAAATCCAGTTTGGCTTCAGCTCCACCTCCTGAAAGAGTTACCAAGCAACAAGGCACCACAGAGCTGAGCAATGGCCCCCTTCCTAAATCTGCTGCAGCAACATCCAAGGTTTGGTAGGCCCTGCCTCAACATCTGGAAGGACGCCCTTCCCTTGAGCAGATTCTCTGGATTTTAGCCTCAAAACTGCAGCTTTTTCACTTTGGACACAATACAGAGGCCACGTGGTCCTCGGGAGGCCACGGAGGAAGGATGGAGCTGTGGCTACACAGCTCTGCCCCAGATTCCGTGACTTTGTTCAGTTGATTTTGCCAAGCCCTGCTGTGAAAGGCAGGGGAGAGGCTCAGGAGGGCAGGGCCCCCCTCACTGCAGCCCTGTTTCCCTTTTTTGAGGTACACAGGCACCCCAAAAGGGGGGCAGCCCCCCCTCCTCCTCACCCAGCAGACGGGGCTCCCATAAATTCACTGGGAGTGTGAAGGGATGTGCAAAACGGGAAAGGGTGGGAGGATGGGGAAAAGGGGGAGGGAGAAGGAGGAAGGACAGGGAAAGGGGTGGGAGAAGGAGGAAGGACAGGGAAAGTGGGAAGGAAAGGGGTCAGGACAGGGAGGAGGGGAGAACAGGAGATGAGAAGGGAGATGGGGAAAGAGAATGGGAGAAGGGGAAGGACAGGGAAAGGGGGGTGGGAGAAGGGGAAGGACAGAGAAGGGAGAGTGGGAGAAGGAAGAAGGACAGGGAAAGGAAGGTGGGAAAAGGGGGACAGGGGAGAGTGGGAGAAGGGAGGACAGGTGAGAGAGGAAGAGGGGAGGGGACAGGGAAGGTAAAGGGGAACAGGGGGTGGGAGAAGGGGAAAGGACAGGGAAAGAGGGGTGGGAGAAGGAAGAAGGACAGGGAAAGGAAGGTGGGAAAAGGGGAAGGACAGGGAAAGGAGAGTGGGAGAAGGGGAAAGGACAGGGAAAGAGGGTGAGGAGGGCAGGAGAAGCCGGGAGATGCCGAGGGCAGCGGGGGCAGCCTGCAGGCGGCGGGCGGGGCGGGTAAGGCAGCAGCAAAGGCCCAGCTTGTTTGTTCTGTCCTGGGGAGAGGTTTATTTTGGGGGAGGGGAGATCCCTGGTACCCCTGAGAGATCCCCCTGAGAGGGGAAGGTGCTGGAGAATGTCACAGCGTGACCCTGTGCTGTCGGGATACAGGGACAGAGCTGCTGCAGCAGCCACCTTCCCACTCAGGCTCTGTTCCCAGAACTGGGGCGATGGGGCTGTGATGGTTTCTATAAAAAAAGGGAAAAAATATCCATCCTCCTCTGTGGGCAGAGAAATCCATGAGCTTGGGAGTGCTGCTGCATCCTCCCTGGGAGCAGGCAGTGATATTTCCATGTTTCTGACTCGTGAACTCTTTAATCCAGGCAAACCCCAGCCCCAGCCTGGGGAGAGCTGCAGGAAATCCCCGGTGCCCATGGAAGGGGGAAGCTGGGGAGGTGCCAGGCTTCAAAGGCCATGGCAGGGGAGGATTAACACACTGGATTACAGGATTCCCCCTGGGCTAGCTCATTCCCTGAGCACCAGCCAACCTCCTTGCCTTGGGAGGGGAAGGATCGGATCCTTTGCTCCGTGCTGCTCCCTGAGCTGCTGAGAGAGGCAGCAAATTTTTGGAAGAAACCTCCACAACTACCTCAAAACCCGAGAGGAGACTTTTCTGAACCATCCAGCCCTGGAGGAACCTCGTTCCTTTGGCTGGACCTTCCTCCTGTTTGGGATTCATGACTTGACAGGGGCAGACTGGGAGGGGTCTGGTGGAACGAAGAACAAACAAGCAGCTGTGTCACTGTCACATTCACACAGAGGCAGTGTCACTGTCACATTCACACAGAGGCTGTCACACAGCAGCAGCACAGCGAGGTGAGGCAGAGGATGCGCACCATGCAGCGTTAGAAGGGAAATAAAGGAGAAAAACTTGTTGCAGAAACAAACAATTAAGCACTAAACATGCTTTAGGCAGGGTGCTGCGGGTTTTCTTCCTCGAGGGTACACGGGGACAGCTTGGCATCTCTCCACACCCCCACCTACACCTCTGCTTACTCCTGCTTGGCAATCCTTCCTCCCCACGGGCCTGAAGCCTGGCTGGGGTCCCCTGGCACCCTCCAGGCCGCCCGTGGGAGCTGCCCCAGGGGGTTTGGGGCAGGGGGATGCAGGGCTCAGGGATACTCACCGGTCTGCAGGGTCTGCCTCCCCCCCGAGAGCACTCCCAGGGGCAGGGTACCTGTGGGGGTCAGGCCTTTGAGGGTCAGCACGCTCTCACTCTCCTCCCTGCAGGGAACAGCAGCAGTTACACACCGAGTTACACACTGTGGTGGGTGTTGTGGGATCATGGATCGTGACAACCATGGAGCCATGGGATCATTAGGGCTGGAAAAGACTTCTAAGGTCACCCAGCAACACCACTACCCACGTCCCCAAGTGCCACATCCACGCATCTGCTCAACCTCTCAGGGATGGGGACTCCACCACAGCCCTGGACAGCCCATTCCAGTATTTGGCAACCCTTTCCATGCAGAAATTTCCCCTAATATCCAACCTGAATCTCCCCTCCTGCAGTTTGAGGTTGTTTCCTCCCCTCTGTCACTTGTTATTTGGGAGAAAGACCAACCCCTACCTGGCTAGAGTTTTCTTTCAGGAAAATGTATCCTGAAGGAGTCAGGAAAACCCACCTGTTTTAGGAAGCTTTTCCCTTCTTTTTTTCCTAACCAGTGTTCCCCATCACTCAGTCCCCAAATTAAACTCAGTCCCAAAATGAAGCCCAGTCCCCAAATTAAACTCAGTCCTCATATTACACCCAGTCCCCGAATTAAGCCCAGTTCCTGAATTAAGCCCAGTCCTCAATTTAAGCCCAGTCCCAAAATTTAGCCCAGTCCCCAAATTAAACTTAGTCCACAATATAAGCCCAGTCCCCAAACTGCCTAGTCCCCAAATTAAGCCCAGAGCCCCTATCAAACCCAGTCCCCAAACTAAGCCCAGTCCTCAACTGAAGCTCAGCCCCCAAACTAAGCTGAGTTCCCAAATTAAGCCCAGTCCCCAAACTAAGCCCAGTCCCCAACTTAAGCCTAGTCCCCAGCTTAAACCCAGTCCCCAAATTAAGCTCAGTCCCCAAATTCAGCCCAGACCCCAAACTAAGCCCAGTGCCCAGTTTAAGCCCAGTCCCCAGTGTAAGCCCAGTGCCCAGCCCATCCTCACCGAAGGACTGAGAAGACCCGTGCCATCTTCCCAATGGCTCTGATCTTATTCCTGATGATCTCCTTGCGCACCGTTGTCCCACCTTAGGGAGAGAAAAGAGCAGAGAGCAGCACGTTGGAGGCTTCCTGCTCTGCAGGGAAGGTCAGGATGAAGCACCTGCCTGACTCCAGGAAAAGAAATCATGGTTTGTACAGAGTCACAGCTACACCGGAGAGAGAACGGTGCTGGAAGGATGGCATCAGGATGGCATCAGGATGGCATCAGGATGGCACCAGGATGGCGGTGAGGAGGGCAACACCAACGAGATGGCACACGGAACTCGAGAGGGCTAAAGAGAGTAGAACCACCACAGGACACGGACTCGGGGAGGTGTGGCTGGCACGTCACCAGCCGGGCCCACACTGCACAGGATGTGACACAAATGACTCAGCCATGAGGACACGGTTTGCAAGGCAGAGCACGGAGGGGCTGACGGCTGATGGGCACCGCTGGGCTCGCCCGCAGCGGCACACAAGCATCAGCTCTGGCATCCAAGGAGCACAGGGAAGGGCTGGCCTGAGCCTGGCAGCTCTGCTCTGACCCCACACGGACACAACGGGACAGGGGGGAGCTCCCCTTCCGCTCTACGGACCCAACGGGAGAGAGAAACAAAAAAAAGCACGGAGGGAGCTGAAACCAAAGGGAAAATTCAGGTGGAAAGAGGGAACAAATCCATCTCCTCTCAGCTGAGATTCCTCACATGGCCCAGTACACATCAGGACAGGGAAGCCAAACCCAGGGCTAACATGCACCATGGCTCAGCCATGCACTACGTGGCTGCATTCAGAATCAGGTAGAAACGTGACCCCCGTTTCTCAGAGTTCCTGGAGGAACGCAGAAGGGTTAAAAAACACATGGAGCTTATGTTAAAACTGAAAGGGGATGAAGAGACTGCCCCACTAGTCAGCTCTGGAAATCCACTTCAAGGATCTGGTGGCACAGGCAGTGATAATTAAGCTCGTAGCAAATTCTAGCTGGGTACCTTTCGGATAGCTTGAAATGTAGTGATCTTCAGGGAGAGGAGACACCAAGAAACAAGTAGATGAAGACAGAGATAGAAGAAACAAATTTAATTTTCATGGGAGGGAGGAAAGAAAAAACCAAAAAAACCAAAAAACAAAACGGAAATGCAATGGGATAAGCGGGTTAGAGTCTCCACCTGGGGCCGAGGCAGCTCAGGCCCCACTTCTCGCTGCCCCCCTCAGCTTCCTCAGGTCACCACCTCACTCCTGAGTCCCCCCAAAATCCAAACTGCTCATCAGCTCAACCACTGATTTGTCCCCTTCATGCATGGCTTAAAACCAGGGCCAAACCCAGCATTTTTGGGGAGGGGGGTGACATGAGAAGCCACTTTACAGAGGAGTTCACTGCAACAGATGAGAGAAGATTGGGTGGATATTTTGGTGCAGAAAATTTTGAATTGGGGTAAAAAATAACCAGCAGCCTGTGTAAGGAGCAGGAAACCATTCCCAGAGTAGCTGGCAAGAAGTGTCTGTCGCAGTGAATGTCATTTAATTTCTCTGTGACTGAACAGCAAAGGAGAAAAAAAAAACCCCAAACATTCCCTACCCAAAAGTGCAAAGGTTGGGCAAAAAGCAACTGGAGACCCTGGCTGGGCATCCAGCTATAAATCAAGTGCTGCTCAGGCATGAAAGACCTTGCCCAGCCTTTCCCCCCGCTGCTCTCTGGTGCCAGCAGGGATATTTTACCTTCCAAGGTCTCGTCGCCATCCGAAATCAGCTCGTCATCGGAGCAGATGTTGAGGATGTTCACGAGCATCTCGGTGACTGCAAGAGGCACAGACAGAGAGGTCAGAGAGGCCTGGGCATGCAGAGGCATTTGGAGGACCAAGGAAGGATTTCAAGGTCGTCTGTCCCCTGCAAGTGGGGGCCTAAAGACACTTTTAGGCACAGCCTGCTGGTACCCGCGGCGGCGCCGGAGCAGACGACACACGCTGCATCTTCTGCCAAGGAGGTGGATGCAGGCCAAGCACATCACAGAGGAACCAGACGTGGGGAAGGAGGTGCCAACATTCCTGCAGAACAGCCTGAGCTCCCTCAAGGTCCCCCCTCCCCATCCTCACCCACGCCACAGCCACCTGGCTCTGAGAAGGGCCAAATCTGGGGACGGGGGGATTCGACCTTTGGGGCCTCAAAGTCAAAAAAGCCTTTGGAAGTGGTGAGGGTGAAGCTGCACCCCAAACATACGAGACTGGGGTGGAATTGAATCTCATCAGGAGAGGTAAAAATCCTTTTGGTGAAAAGCTGAGGCAAAGTCTTGGTCATATTTTAAGCTGCCTCGCCTTCTTCAGAACGAAATAAGCCTTGGATTGAAGTGAATGCTTCCTTTTTGGTGGGCCAGGAGCCAAGAGGAACTTAAAATTCCTCTGCTGCAAACCGAGAGAAACATCTCCAAATTCTGAGGTGGGGCTACAGCACCCAAGAGCAGCCCCACCAGCAATGCAGGAAGAGCTAGAAAGGAGTGTTTTATTGGTAAAAGCTTTTTCAAACAGCTATCAACAGCTGGTTTTGCACGAATTTAACCCAGTGATGAAGATCTCCTTCAGCCTGAGCTGCTCTCCTGCGCTACCTGGAGCTGCAACACTCTCCCAGCACTGTGGGACAGGTTTGTGACACTCAGGATATGAGGAGCAGTCACTGGGAGTTTGGAACAGAACCCCAAATCTCTCTTACCCTTTTCCCCTACGAAAGGCAAAGACCATGTGAAGACATCCATGAAGTTTGGAAGCCAGTAGGGGTGAGGGGAACAGTTGAACTGCCTGATGTTCATGACGTTGTTTTCGTATTTCAGTACAGCAGCTGGGGGAGAAAAGGCAAAGAGAATAAATGTCCATGGGCACTTTCCACCTACAGAATCCTGGATTTGAAGGATCTTAAGGAGCAGCCAGTACCACCCCTGCCATGGGCAGGGACACCTTCCACCATCCCAGGGTGCTCCAAGCCCCCCCAGCCTGGCCTTGGGCACTTCCAGGCATCCAGGGGCAGTCCCAGCTTCCCTGGGAATTCCAGCCCAGCCCCTCCCCACCCTCACAGGGAAGAATTCCTTCCCAAGATCCCATCCATCCCTGCCCTCTGGCAGTGGGAGCCATTCCCTGGGTCCTGTCCCTCCATCCTTTGTCCCCAGTCCCTGTCCAGCTCTCCTGGAGCCCCTCCAGGCTCTGGCAGGGGCTCTTAAAGTCTCCCTGGAGCCTCTTCCTCTTTCACACCCAGCTCTCCCAGCCTGGCTCCCTCTGGAAGTTTTACCAGTGTTATAAAACCTTCATTATTAACACCCTGTTACACTCGTGTAGCATCAAGCTACCAACTCTCCAAAATGAGAAGGTTAAAGCCATAATATTTTGGTTTACTCAAGCTGGTTCTCAGCTTAGAACAGTGAAACTCAAACAGAGCCAAGATCCAAAGTGAGGGGTGAAAAACCCCACAGCTGGAGAAAATTCCACCATGATCCCCATGGTTTAGGGGCAGATGGAAGTGGAAAACTTTCCTACACTATCAGCTTCTGTGGGATGGCAGCATCCATCAGAAGGGCTCCATTCTCCTGTGGCTGGGAATGAAAGCTTCATTCCAGGCCTTATGACTCCACAGTTAATTGCCACAGTAACACATTAAGTCAACCACTTCAGCTCAGCACACAAAGCTCTCTTTCATTCCAGGCACAAGAATGTGACTGGAGGAGAGGGTTTGTATCGAAAATAGTGTGGTTTTTGTATCAAAACCAGTGTGGTGGCAGCTGGAGAAGGGCAGGGATTGTCCCTCTGTGCTGGGCACTGGGGAGGTGCCTCGAGGGCTGTGCCCAGTTCTGGTCCCCTCCCTGAGACCTGGAGGGGCTGGAGTGAATCCAGGGAAGGGAACAGAGCTGGGAAGGGGCTGGAGCCCCAGGAGAGGCTGGGGGAGCTGGGAAGGGGCTCAGCCTGGAGCAAAGGAGGCTCAGGGGGGGCCCTTGTGGCTCTGCACAGCTCCTGCCAGGAGGGCACAGCCGGGGGGATTTGGGATCTTATCCCAGGGAACAGGGACAGGAGCAGAGGGAACGGCCTCAGGCTGGGCCAGGGCAGCTCAGGGTGGGCACAGCAGGAATTTCCCCATGGAAAGGGGGCTCAGGGCTCAGGGAGGGTTGGAGTGCCCATCCCTGGAGGTGTCCCAGGAACAGTTGGAAGTGACACTCAGTGACAAGGCAGGGATCGGGCAGAGGTTGGACTCAATGGCTTGGAGCTCTTTTCCAATTAAATTATCCTGTGATTTTGGGAGGGCAGAGTGGGAGAGGGATTTCCTGACTTTTGTAAGAGCAGCAGAGCCCTAGCCTTACCCTTGTTGTTATAGACATCTAAGTAATTTGGTGCAGAGAAGATTGTGATTAACGAGGGAAAGCCCGTGGTCTGGCTCTTCCTGTACATTCGGTACCTGCAAAACAGGGCACGAGTTAAACCTGGCTTAGCACAGCCCAAACCCCGCCCAGCCCAGCCCAAAGCCCGCCCAGCCCCGGGGCTGCAGCACTCACCCAGCGTCCTGGGCTTCGTGAGCTCGGATTACGGATAACAAACTATTGTTCTGCAAAAATTCACACACTGCAGGATAACTGCGAAACAAAAAGGGAGGAGAACTCAGCTGTGAGCAAAGGAGAGCTCAGAGCTCGGGTGGTCTTGCTTTCTGCAAGCAGCCACTTGCAGAAAACATCCAGTTTCTGCCCAGCACCAAGTATGTTTTATTCAAAAATCATTCAAATTATATATTTTTATTTAAAAATTAATTGCAAAGGGTTCTAAAAGGGTTGTTAAACCCTTCCTGTAAGTGGACTGTCAGCATAAATCCTTCTTTTTTAGCAAAGAAAATATTTCCTAGAGATCCAGATGCTGCAAACCACTCATAGGGCCAGTCCAAAGAAGCATCTCTGCTGCTTGAGATCCCAATTCTACAAAGTAACTTATCCAAAGACAGCTCAATATTCACAGAATCCCAGAATAATGAGGTTGGAAGAGACCTCTAAGATCATCAAGTCCAACCTGTGCCCTGACACCTCACCCAGACTATACACCAAGTGCCACGTCCAGGCTTTTTTTAAACAAATCCAGAGATGGTGATTCCACCACCTCCCTGGGAAGAGCATTCCAGTGCTTTATTATTCTTTTGGTGAAAAATTTTTTCCTGATATCCAACTTACACCTTCCCTGGTGTAGCAATTACTTATCCAAAATCAGCTCAATATCCAAAGACAGCTCAATATTTAAACTTATCCAAAGACAGCTCAATATTCAAAGACAGCTCAATACTCAAACTTATAATAAAGACAGCTCAATATTTAAACTTATCCAAAGACAATATTCAAAGAAGCCAAAAACAAACAAGAATTTGTGCACCAGAGCCAAGTGAGGAGAATTTCAGGTAGACTGCAAAGCCCCACAGAGTGGCCTGAGCAGTGATTTTGGTGTGAGAGAAGAGAAATGCCCCCTGGACCAGCCCTCACCTGTAGAAATAGGAGCAGCCTCGGACAGTGTTGTGGGCAAAGTGCTCCAGGGTTTTCTCGTTGCCGTAATCCTCCGAGGGATCCGACCACAGCAGGTCACACATCGGACCAAAGGCTGGAGGCTCCTTGAACCTGTCTAACTGGAGAGGGGACACAACATCAGCAGGAGCTGGGGCACGATTCCTGTTAGCTGGGGGCTCTGTACATGTCCCAGACTGCCAAGCAAATTGTGTTCTATTCACCATCTGTATGGCAGCTGTCTTCTGTTAAATGAGCAGTTTTACCTCTTCCACATCCACTCCTCCCTCTGGGGGACATCTGATAAGAGGTTATTGAATGTCCCTGCATGGCTGATAAGAACTGCAGCATCCCACTGGGAGATGTGAGCCCAGAGGGAGGAGCCAAGCATTCCTGCCTGGATATAATCTGGGGATTCTGGAACACCAGCCAAGCATTCCTACCTGGATATAATCTGAGATTCTGGAACACCAGCCAAGCATTCCTGCCTGGATATAATCTGGGGATTCTGGAACACCAGCCAAGCATTCCTGCCTGGATATAATCTGAGATTCTGGAAACAAGCCAAGCATTCCTGCCTGGATATAATCTGGGGATTCTGGAACACCAGCCAAGCATTCCTGCCTGGATATAATCTGGAGATTCTGGAACACCAGCCAAGCATTCCTGCCTGGATATAATCTGAGATTCTGGAACACCAGCCAAGCATTCCTGCCTGGATATAATCTGGGGATTCTGGAACACCAGCCAAGCATTCCTGCCTGGATATAATCTGGGGATTCTGGAACACCAGCCAAGCATTCCTGCCTGGATATAATCTGGAGATTCTGGAACACCAGCCAAGCATTCCTGCCTGGATATAATCTGAGATTCTGGAACACCAGCCAAGCATTCCTGCCTGGATATAATCTGAGATTCTGGAACACCAGCCAACATTCCTGCCTGGATATATCTGAGATTCTGGAACACCAGCCCGGATCTCCAGAGGAAGACTGCACCCTTCTCCAGGATCCCTGCTCCAGCAGAACCACCCCTGACACTGCAGGAGGGCTGAGCCACAATTCCAATGGCGCTGCTGCCAGCACCCTGACCCACAGGGTGTCAGCTTGGGTTCTGACTCTGGCAGTGCTGGTTTAACTTACTGCATTGTTTATTTTATCCTTTTATTTTCTTCCCTCTTAAAGAACTGTTATTCCTGCTCCCATATTTTTTGCCTGAGAGCCCCTTAATTTCAAATTTATAGCAATTTGGAGGGAGGGGATTTTACATTTTCCATTTCAGGGGAGGCTCCTGCCTTCCTTAGCAGACACCTGGCTTTCCAAACCAAGAGAGTACAAATCACCAGCGTGATGGGGCTGCTGTGGGACACCTCTCGAGCTGTTTTATTTTCCAGCATCAGCTTCATTACATGGTTATGGCAATGGGAAGATGTTATCAGCTCACATTTTAGGCAGTAAACAAAGAACTTAATGTTACAACTCACTTTAAAAGATTTTGACCAATCACACAAAGCAAAAGCACACTGACAGTAGTTCTATCCAATCACTATAAGCACACGTACCTTTGGTTAAAACAATGTTTGCTTACTTCAAATACAATCCCTGCTTGTAAGCCTTCAAACACAATGTACAGAGCTCCATTATTAAGCTTAGAACTTTCCAATATCTTCCTAGATATATTTTTCAGTAGCTTATGGATTCATTTTAGATAAGCATTAATATACAGACCATTGTTCTATTTGTTTTTACTTTTCTACTTCTTACATAATTTTTCTGCTGACCAATCTCATGGCTACTGCTTAGCTCCAATCATAGTTCTGGTGCTTCTGAGGCCTGCCTTTTGCAGCTTTCTCAAAACCCTCTTATTTTACTGATTCCCACAGATTCCCATTCATCCAGCCCCAAATCCACAGAGGAGCGAACCCCACGGCGAACTGGGAGAGAAGGGAAAAGCTCCTGGAGCTGACTTACTTTCCTAATGTCATCTAGACACGTGATTTCTGGAGACAGGCCCCCGTGGACACACAGGAATTGCTGGTTGAGGAGGGCAGCAAGAGGAAGACAGTCGAAGGTGTCCATGCATCGCGTCGTACACTCGCTCCGAGTACTTGATTCGACCTGCGAGGAGGAATCCAATCAAGCTCTGATCGGCTCAAGTGCTGATCAATAAACTCCAGGAACCCAGCTCCTAAACCAAAATGGCTCACAAATCAAACTTTGCACCTGGTAGTGAAAATATTTATTTGGAATCGAACTCTGCACCTGTGTATTGGTGAAAATATTGATTTAAAATCACCTGTGTATTTGTGAAAATACTGATTTAGAATCAACTCTGCACTTGGAATCAACTCTGCACCTGTGCATTTGTGAAAATACTGATTTAAAATCAATCATGAATATTTAAAATATTCTGGAAAATCCTGATTTAGAATCAACTCTGCACCTGGAACCAACTTCTGCACCTGTGCATTTGTGAAAATACTGATTTAAAATCAATCATGAATATTTAAAATATTCTTGAAAATACTGATTTAGAATCAACTCTGCACCAGTGTATTTGTGAAAATACTGATTTAAACTTTGCACCTGTGTATTCATGAAAATACGGATTTAGAATCAACTCTGCACCTGTGTATTCCTGAAAATACTGATTTAGAATCAACTCTGCACCAGTGTATTTGTGAAAATACTGATTTAAACTTTGCACCTGTGTATTCTGAAAATACTTACTGTGTATTCTAAAATACTGATTTAGAATAACTCTGCACCAGTGTTTTGAAAATACTGATTTAAACTTTGCACCTGTGTATTCATGAAAATACGGATTTAAAATCAACTCTGCACCTGTGTATTCCTGAAAATTATGATTTAGAATCAACTCTGCACCAGTGCATTTGTGAAAATACTGATTTAGAATCAATTCTATGTCTGTGTATTCCTGAAAATACTGATTTAAAATCAGCAGTGTATTGGTGAAAATACTGATTTAGAATCAACTCTGCACCTGGAATCAACTCTGTACCTGTGTATTCCTGAAAATAGTGATTTAGATTAAAACTCTGCAGCCGTGTATTTGTGAAAATACCGATTTGGAAAATAATTGTTGGGTGTGTAAAAGAAAAGGTTTTTTATCTGGAACTGGACAATATTCATGTCCCTTCCATTTGTTTTCCAGAACACCTGCACTGAGATCAGCACCAAGGAGATGAGGTGTTCCCAAATCATGAAAATTTGGATCATGAAATAAATTTGGGATGCTGCTGGAGCCACCCCATCACCTTCCACAGCACCTCTAGACTCATCCCGACTGTTGAATTTGGCACAGCAGCATCACACAGCCATGGGGGCAGGAATTGCTTTTCCACAGGTCCTGGGAGGCAGGATTTGCCCACAGGAATGGATCTTCCAGGGATGACAATTCCAGAGATGCCTCACCCCAGCAGAGGGGAAGAGGATGCTCCCATACATAAATCACAGCCTTTCCAAAGCAGTTTGGCTCTTACACCAAGGCTCAAATCTGCTCAGAAATATCCTCAGGGAAGGGGAAAAGCAGCACCTCCTGTTTTCCACAGGGAAAAACCCAACCCCAGCACCCGGTTCAGACTGGGCCCAGCTCACCTGTGTGCAGGTGATGGGCACAGCATCCAGCACAGAGCTGGGAGGTGTTCTCCAGCTCATTCCTGAGTTAACAGAACAGGGACTCATCCCCTCTGAGCCTTCCCCCATCCAACACCACCCAGAGCTGATGGGATAAAGATTGGATTTGTGCCTTGCCCAGAATTATCTCTGGAGGTCGGGTCCTTGAGCAAGAATTCCCTAAAGGAGCTTGGCTTTGAGTTCTCCACCTCTTTCATTCCTTGGAATGACAGACACCCATCATTCCCTGACCTCTCCTCAGCACTGCTTTAAAAACATTCAAATGTTGGGCACAAACCCATCTTTTCACTGCAAAAACGATTTGAAAGGTAAATGATCCTCCCCAGTGCAAACAGGGAGGAGCAAATCCTTCCCCCTTTCCAGCTCCAGTCACTGATCCCAGCTGCACAATCTGGAGCTGGAAGGCTTTTGGCACTGATTACACGTTGCTGGGGCTGCAAGTCAGGGAGGGCAGGATGTGTGTGCCTGGCTCATCAGCAGAGAAGTGTTGCCATTTCTTCCATCCACACTCAGGCTTTGAAACCAAAAGGCCACATTTGGTGCTTAGCAGAACTTAAAAGATTTGGGGTTTGGGGTATTTTTTATAGCAGAAGAGCAGGAAAACAAGACAACAGGTTTTTACAGCTCTGATGCCACTCAGAGGCACAAAAATTGAAGCCCACGTTTTCTCACAACACCTTTTTTTTAAAAATATATTTTAAAATGTATTATTTAAATGGATTCAAATCCTTCTCCCACTGCTGATACTTACATTCCTGCTTGAAGGTGAAATATTCTGTGAGGTGCCTGCACTCGTGGTTCCCTCGAAGGAGGAACAACGTTTTGGGATGATTTATCTTTAAACTCCATAAATACAGCACGCACTGCAAGAGAGGCAAACAGGGCACGTCATAAAATCCTTTCCCAGGGCACTCATCAGCCTGAGACTGCACTAAGAGGTTCTGGGAAGACACCCAAAGTGGAACCCAGCTCCATAATGGGCAGTGGATCTTCTCCTGGCCAAGTGGGGAAAAGCCACCGGGATTTCTCTATATTAGGGCTGACTTGGAGAAGTGACAAATGAGGTCGTGGCCAACAGAAAGCAGCTCAGGGCTGGGTGGGGGCAGCTTTGCTTCCAGCACAAACCAAAGGAAAAAAAAACCCTTTTGTAGAGCAGCAAAGCAGAAGCAGCTGTTTGCTCCAGATGTTCCACTGGGATGGAGACCAGCGAGAGGAGCAGGCAGACATTTGTCCACGAAACACCCGGAAAATTCAACTTCACCTTCCCCACTGACTTCCACCTCCCACTGGTTTTTCTGCTTATGCTACAGTCATGTGAAGTTCAAGCTCAAAACAGGAAAAGCTGAGCCCAAAAAACAAGCTTAGCTTAGCAAAGCTCTCTGGCTTTGAAAAGGGCTTTCCACATCCCCTCTGCGAGCGGCAGCACCTGCAAAACGGCGCCTTTGATGAGGCACAGACCAAAGTCAGGCTGAAATGGGGTTTGTAGCAGAAATATTTCATGCTGGCTTCCCAAAAAAAGCCCGAGGGAAGGGCTGGGAGGGCTCACTCAGCCCGGTGTGCTCGGGCTGACAGCAGCAGAGCTGTTATCTCACACGGGGAAGTGTTATCACATTTCCCTCCTTGCTGTGGAGTGCTGGAAGGACAATCCATAAGGACAGCAAGCCGCAGGAGCTGGATTAAAGGCTCTAATAGGAGCTTACCCTGGAGGCTGACAGGCTGCAGGACACGCCTGGGAAACAGGAACCACCCCCAAGTGTGTTTTACACCCTCCACAATTCCCCATCTGGGGCACAGATCCCTGGGAACCAGCTGGGAACAACCAGAAATCAAATGAAGCAGTTCCCAGTTGGTTCCTAGCACAGTTTAGATCTGGTGGTGCTGAAGCACCGAACCTGTTGAAGCACTGAACCCTCCACAATTCCCCATCTGGGGCACAGATCCCCAGGAACCAGCTGGGAACAACCAGAACCCAAATGAAGCAGTTCCCAGTTGGGTCCCAGCACAGCCAGTTTAGATCTGGGGGTGCTGAAGCACTGAACCTGCAAGGTAAGCTCTGCAGGAATCATCCCAGCTGGTCCCAAAAACCCTGAGGAGCTGTAAAGCACTGCCTGTGTCTCACTTGGAATTCAAGCCCACATTAACAACTTGATTAATTGGGAATTCCAAAAGAGAACGGGGCCAAGGCCAGTAGCAAAATCATGTTTTATTGCATCTGTTACCAGGAGGAATGCTCCCAACAAAACCATTTATAATTATTCTGGGATTTAAAGCTTTAACCTCCCTGTGCTTGCAAGAGAAATGTCATTTTTCTGGGCTGGCAGGAGAGCTCTGAGGCTGCTATAAATGAACCAAATGACTTGGAGGAAGAAACAGCCCTGGCATCAAAGCAAGGCAGAGATGCAGCATCAATAGGGGAGGGTTTGGGATGCATGGAGGGTTGGCAGCCTGCAGAAGCGAGGTTTTAAAACACATTTGGAGGGGTTTAAAGTGAAATGGGGTTGAATTTGGCACCACAATTCTTCCTGGACACAGCAGGGACGTGGAGAGAGACTGTTCCCTGTGGCTGGAGGCACTTCCCAAGGATGTGGGGACTGCCAGGTACCAGGAGGACACGGAGTAAAGGACATTGGAGAGCCCTCGAGGGCTCCAGAGGGGCTGGAATGAGGAATGAGGGAATTTCTACACTTGCATGCCTCGGATGCTTCCTGGTATTTTGCACAGATCCCTTTCCCAGGAATTGATTCCTGCCTGTTTGCAATAGCCAAGGAGCAAATCCAGGCAGTCACAGCTTTTTGGGTTTAAATAATCTTAAATAATCTCCTTCTCTCCTTATTCTGCCTCTCTGTGGGAAGCCCAAAGCCAAGGGTTTGATCCACTTGGAAAGTGAAAGCTCAGCAGGACACAGAGAGGGAATTCCAAGAGGAATTGCGACTTGCAACCTCAAAAATGCAAGAGGGGCTGGTGCCAAACCTGCCTCCACACCAGGACCTCTGTCACCATTCCCAAAAGCTGGCATTTGTAAGGAAGTTTTTACACATAGAGCTTGCCAGAGCGGGAACAGTGGGCAAAACTCCCAAATCCAGCCCAAAAATCCACCTTCACTCCCACTTTATAGGGCTGGCTGGATCTCTTTTATGCTACTCTGGGTCTCTTTAATATTATTCTGGATAAAAAGTGCATTAAATCAAGATTAACATATAATTCCATAATTAGACAGCAATCACGTGTCCCATCATAATTGGATTGGAAGAACTGGCCTGGGAAAGGTGCATGCCATGACCTCACCACTTTTCCTGATAAATTTCCTCTTTCCATGGATTCTGTTCCTGGCCATAACAATTCACTTTCTAATTTCACAAAATCATTCTCTTCATTGTATTCCAGCTTTGTGGACTGGGATGATCCCTCCCTACCACGAGCACAGACCCCTCTTGTGGCATTCTCGGATTTGGCACTAAAAGCTGAATGAAAGGAGCATTTTTCCCACTGGGGATCCTTCAGCAGGGCCCTGCCTCATCAGCATCTCCCAATGGTGGGATTTCCATGGGAAATCGGGGAGTTCATCCTGATTTCCATGCTGCCTGTGAGCCCTGCACTCTGGAGCTGGGATCTGTGGCCAGCAAACCCTTCCCAGAGTCCCCTTCCAGCAGCATTCCAGCTTTCACACGCTTCTTCCCTCCCCTCTCCCCTCACAATTCTTTTCTTTAAAAAGAAAAACCACCAAACCATCAACCAATCCACTCTCTGTGGCCTCATTATACTGGGAATTCATGTTTTTAAATGAGAATTTCCCTAAGCCAGAGGCCCAGCAAGAATTTGTTGAATGATTTGTTGCTGACTTCCAGCTGAGCTGATGAACTGAGAGGCTTGGGAGGGGCTGGGGGTTTGAAAGGTTTTGTCTGAGCCACAAATTCCTCCTTGAACCTGGACAACCAAACACCTGGAGCCACAGGGAACACCTGGAAGGGGAATTTGGCCCTTACATCTCCTTGGCCCCCAGTCTGGCATTGTTTCCTGCAATTAAACCATCCCCTCCTGGTTCATTCTGTTAAAAGGTCACGGTTATGGAATTGTGGAATATCCTGAGCTGGAAGGAATCCACGGGGACTCCAAGGCCTGGCTCTGCCCAGGACACCCCCAGCTGCTCAGATCATCTCCCCATGGATGTCCAACTTGCTGTGGTGACTCATGGGGCTGTTGCTGCTGCTCCCCACCTTCCCAGAGGTCACACCACAAGGAAAACCTGGATGTTTTTCCATCTGGGATACTCCAAACCTGCTGTTGTTTCACTACAAAAAGCAGATTTTGTGCATTCAGGTGGGAATCTCTTCCAGCACAGTGGGTGTGTGTCATTCACATTCTCTAAAAAAATCCCTTTGCCCAGGATTTCTCTCCTGGGAAGCTGAGAAGCCTCAGAGAAAAAGGAAAACAATTCTTATCTCATTTGCTTCTCCCGTGTTTTGCTGCTTTGGAATGTGTTTGGAGATTGTTTACCCACAGCTGATTGTTTCATTGGATTCTGCTGTGAGTTGTTTCAACTTTTTTGGCCAATCAGGGCCCAGCTGTGTCAGGACTCTGCAAAGAGTCAGGAGTTTTCATTATTACCTTTTTAATATTTAGTAAGTATCCTTTCTGTATTTTTTAGTATAATAATGAGAAGAGAAGAGAAGAGAAGAGAAGAGAAGAGAAGAGAAGAGAAGAGAAGAGAAGAGAAGAGAAGAGAAGAGAAGAGAAGAGAAGAGAAGAGAAGAGAAGAGAAGAGAAGAGAAGAGAAGAGAAGAGAAGAGAAGAGAAGAGAAATGTGTCCATCAAAGCCCACCCTGAGCTGTGGGATCAGAGGGATTCTCCAGGGGGGATCTGTGGCATTCCTGCTGCAGCATGGGGTGAAAGGGAAGGAGGAAATAAAAGCTAAAACATCTTTTTTGCCCCAACACCTCCATTCTCCAAGGCCATACATCTTCTCGGAATTCTTCCATATTATCACAGGCAGAGAGGACAAGGGGGATTTGAACCAAAAGGGGATTTAGATGAGTATTGGGAAGAATTCCTTCCCTGTGAGGGTGGGGAGGCCCTGGCACAGGCTGCCCAGAGGAGCTGGCAAAGAGCTCCTCATCCCTGCAAGTGTCCAAGGCCAGGTGGGACAGGGCTTGGAGCAACCTGGGATAGTGGAAGGTGTCCCTGCCCAGGGGTGGAACAGGATGGGATTTAAGGTTCTTTCCAACCCAAACCATTCCATGATTCTGTGATGATCCCAGCATGGAGAGATCAAGGTGCTGATCCCCAGCACTTCTGGAGATCTGAGAGTAAAACCTGGGCTAAGAGCAGAGAGTGGGAGCAGGACTTTTCCACCCTGGATCTACACAATCCATACACACACAGGGCCCAACATCTCTCATTTGAAGGTTCAAAAAGAAAAAAAATTTAAAAACATCCACCTTTTCTCTCAGAAGGAGCTGCTGTTCTGGAATTTAATCCCTTTTCCAGGTGAACACTGCAAAGCCAGCTGAGCAATGCAGAGGAACAGTGGGATGTGTCCTTCCTCTTCCTCCCTGGGGGGCTCCTCCTGCCAGCACCACCCAAATCCCAGAGATCCCAGCAGCCCCAGCCCCAGCTCTGCCTCCTCTGTCCCTGCTCCTCGTCACACCTTGGCTCCCTGTCAGGATTCCAGAGCCTGGGGCTGGAAGGGAGCCAGGGGCTGCTGGAGCTCAAGCTGTCAGCCCTGCTCTCCCTAAATCCTCTGCAGAATCCTTCAAAGAACCCCTTGCACTCATCCCTGACAGCTCCTTCCCAAGATTCCTCTGCAGAGCCAGAGGCTCAGCTGTTCCTGCAGCCTCATTTTTCCACGAGAAATCACTCCCTCTGTTATTCCAGCTGATTTCTGCCACATTTCAGGCCCCTGTTCCCCCAAAAGCTTTTCCTTACATTGCTTCCAATTGGGGTAAGTGCTCCACTTCCACTCAGCCCTGCCTCTGTGAATCCAGCTGGCTGCAATCCCTTGGGATTTGTGGCATTTGCTAAGAGCTGTCCCTTCCTGTCCCATCCCTGCACTGAGCCAGCAGCAGCAGCCTCGGGGCTCCACTCCATCCTTTGCACTCCCAATTTCTTGGCCATGGAATCCCAGGGAGCTGCAAATTCCTGTCACAGCCCAGGTGACTCCTGCTCCTCTCTCCTGACCCTGTTCCAAGGTTTTCAGAGGGAAGCAGTGACTCAGGCTCGTGGCCCTTTCTCCTGCTGTTCCATCCTGAATTCTGCAGCTTTTCCAACATTTCCTTCTCACTGCCTGCTGGGATCCTGTTGGAACCTTAAATGCTGAGAATTTTAAACTTTCTGTGCTGAAAGGCACAGACTCACAAGAGAACATTTGACCTAAGAGACTTCCAAAATTAATTGATAACACTGAGATTATGGTTGTGTTATTAGTTAGAAGTGTGTGATATCACAGAGTAGAAAACTTAAAGAGTTTTAGAATATAGAAATAAATATAAAGCAAGACAGAAGTTTTAAGGCAGGTTGTTCTTTACCTTCTTCTTCACGGGTCTGGGTGGTATTTTGTAATTTGGTAAAAGTCCACATTACGAGCTTCAAAGGATCAGTTATTAAGTTAAAAAAGAAAATAATCTAAGTGTCATTTCTTAATTAGATAGTTTAGTCTTAAAAGAATAGTTAGCCATTTTGTGCCTTACTAATAAAAAGCTACAAAACTCAGAGCTGTAAGACCATTTCAGTGATAAAAAATAAAGTCCAAACATGAACTACCAACTCAAATTCCTTCAATCCCAAGCTCCAGAACCCAGAGGATCCTGTTGCCTGCAGCAGCACCATCAACTGTCCCTCTCCTGTCCCTGAGTGACAGCCCCAAGTGACATTAAAACTCAGGCATTAACCCCATCACTGCCACTGGTGTGGATCCAAAGATGGGGACATCATTTTCCTGCCCCAAATCACACTGTGAGTTATCAGCATTGCCTTCCTCCCATGCAGAACTGCACTGGAGGGGAAACCCAGCAGGAGACATCTGGGGTTGGTGTTTGGGCTGATTCTGAGCTGCATTTGAACTCATTTTGGGCTGAATTTTACTGATTTGGAGCTGTATTTCATTGATTCTGAGCTGTGTTTTATTGTGCTGCATTTCAACTTGTTCTGAATTGAATTTTATTGATTTGGAGCTGTATTTTACTGATTCTGAGCTGTGTTTTATTGTGCTGAATTTCACTGATTTGGAGCTGTATTTTACTGATTTTGAGCTGTATTTTAATTGATTCTGAGCTGTATTTTAATTGATTCTGAGCTGTATTTTATTGTGCTGCATTTGAACTTATTCTGAATTGAATTTCACTGATTTGGAGCTGTATTTTACTGATTCTGAGCTGTATTTTACTGATTCTGAGCTGTGTTTTATTGTGCTGCATTTGAACTTATTCTGAATTGAATTTTACTGAGTCTGAGCTGTATTTCATTGATTCTGAGCTGTGTTTTATTGTGCTGCATTTCAACTTGTTCTGAATTGAATTTCACTGATTTGGAGCTGTATTTTACTGATTCTGAGCTGTATTTTAATTGATTCTGAGCTGTGTTTTATTGTGCTGCATTTGAACTTATTCTGAATTGAATTTCACTGATTTGGAGCTGTATTTTCCTGATTCTGAGCTGTGTTTTATTGTGCTGCATTTGAACTTATTCTGAATTGAATTTTACTGATTCTGAGCTGTATTTCATTGATTCTGAGCTGTGTTTTATTGTGCTGCATTTCAACTTGTTCTGAATTGAATTTTATTGATTTGGAGCTGTATTTTACTGATTCTGAGCTGTGTTTTATTGTGCTGAATTTCACTGATTTGGAGCTGTATTTTACTGATTTTGAGCTTATTTTATTGATTCTGAATTTCACTGTTTGAGTTGTATTTTACTGATTTTGAGCTGTATTTTAATTGATTTTGAGCTGTATTTTAATTGATTCTGAGCTGTATTTTATTGTGCTGCATTTGAACTTATTCTGAATTGAATTTCACTGATTTGGAGCTGTATTTTACTGATTTGGAGCTGTATTTTAATTGATTCTGAGCTGTGTTTTATTGTGCTGCATTTGAACTTATTCTGAATTGAATTTCACTGATTTGGAGCTGTATTTTAATTGATTCTGAGCTGTATTTTATTGTGCTGCATTTGAACTGATTCCAAGCTGCATTTAATTGATTCTAAGCTGAATTTTACTGATTCTGAGCTGCATTTAATTGATTCTAAGCTGAACTTTAATGATTTTGAACTGCATTTTACTGATTCTAAGCTGAATTTTACTGATTCTGAGCTGCATTTTATTGAGCTACATTCAAGCTGATTCTGAGCTGAATTTTACTGATTTGGGGCTGTATTTAACTGATTCTGAGCTGCATTTAATTCATTCTGAGCTGCATTTAATTGATTCTGAGCTGAATTTGAACTGATTATGAGTTGTATTTAACTGATTTGAGCTGCATTTTACTGAGCTGCATTTGAACTGATTCTGAGATGAATTTTACTGATTTTTGAGCTAAATTTAATGGATTCTGAGCTGTATGTAATTGATTTGGAGTTGCATTTTAGCTATTCTGAGAGGTATTAAACTGATTTGGGGCTGTTTTCAACTGATTTTGAGCTGTATTTTACTGAACTGGATTTGAACTGATTCTGAGTTGAATTTCACCGATTCTGAGCTGCATTTAATTGATTCTGAGCTCCATTTTACTGATCCTGAGCTGCAGCATTTGAATTGATTCTGAGCTGCATTTGAACTGATTCTGAATTGAATTTTACTGATTCTGAGCTGCATTTTGCTGATTCTGAGCTGTATTTTACTGAGCTGCATTTGAACTGATTCTGAATTGAATTTCACTGATTCTGAGCTGCATTTAATTGATTCTGAGCTCCATTTCACTGATTCTGAGCTCCATTTCACTGATTCTGAGCTGCATTTTACTGATTCTGAGCTGCATTTAATTGATTCTGAGCTCCATTTTACTGATTCTGAGCTGTATTTTACTGAACTTCATATGGACGGATTCTGAATTGAATTTTACTGATTCTGAGCTCCATTTCACTGATTCTGAGCTGCATTTTACTGATTCTGAGCTGTATTTTACTGATTCTGAGCTGTATTTTACTGAGCTGCATTTGAACTGATTTTGAATTGAATTTCACTGATTCTGAGCTGCATTTAATTGATTCTGAGCTGTATTTTACTGAGCTGCATATGGACTGATTCTGAATTGAATTTCACTGATTCTGAGCTGTATTTTACTGAGCTGCATTTGAACTGATTTTGAATTGAATTTCACTGATTCTGAGCTGCATTTAATTGATTCTGAGCTGTATTTTACTGAGCTGCATATGAACTGATTCTGAATTGAATTTCACTGATTCTGAGCTGCATTTTTACTGATTCTGAGCCGAATTTGAGCTGATCTTGAGCTGGTTTTAACTGACTGCGCTGCATTTTAACCAAGTTTCAACACTTTGGGCTCCTTCAGCCCCAGCACCCCCATGGTCACCTCTATACTGAAGTAGCCTCTGTCCACGTAGTCCCCCAGGAAGAGGTAGCGGGTGTTATTGGGTGATCCTCCCACTTCAAACAGCTTCATCAGGTCAAAGAACTGCCCGTGGATGTCACCACACACTGGGGGAGCAAGAAGAGCACAAAAGAGGGACAGAATTACCACGCTAAGAAAAGCAAGGTCACGACAGCAGCGAGGAGCAGAGAGCGCCGGCAAAATCCTCTCTTGTGAGAGCTCAGCAGAGTTAAAAAAACCTTGTGGGTGGAAGGAACAGGGCAAAAAAACCTGCTGGGGTTATCCAGGTTGTTGTTTAGGAATTGAGCCATGAGCTATAGTGGAATTTGGGTCTCCTCTCCAGGTTTTATAAGCTCTTGGAGATCTATTTCACACTCAAGATAGCTCAGCTACCTCAGAAGGCATCAAATCAGCAGGATGGATTGTGTGGTAGTGTTGGAAACAAAAAATGTTTTAATAAAAGGCAAAATAACAAAACTCTGTATTTACAGAGAAAAACCAAGCCAGGTGCAAGAGGTCCTTGCCCCTGGTAAAACACCTCACAAAAGCAATTTGTTTCTTTGTTCTCTTCTTTTTCTAGTGAATTGCTCAGGTGGGATTTTTTGGATTCTGTCCAATTTTCTGTCCTTAAGTTTGAGGTGAAGTCGCCCAAGTCTTGTGAGGTGTCTTTTCACCTAACTGAGGAGAGAAACTTCTGGGCTTATTTCCTTTTTAAGAGGACAAAAGATAGTTTTGTCACTCCCTCAAAAGAGAGCACATTCCTATGTGAAAAATGCCAATCAACTGCTTTTAAAATTTTAAAAGTTTAATAGTAATAAAGTGGTTATGAAAATAGTAATATAATCAGAGTAATAAAAATTTGAACAATTGAGATTAAGACAATACAAGACAATAAAAACAAAGAGTTATAGATAGTTCAGGTACCTCTTTCTGGGCAAAATAAGTCTGAAAAAGGACTCACATTAACAGAGGATTAACCCTTAAAAGCAACAGCCTGTTGCATATTCATACACCTCATCCATGATGCATAAATTCCATTTAAACACAGGATTCTGTCTGGGCAGTGTCAGCTTCTTCCTCTGAATCCTGATGTGAGCGAGGTGGGAAGAAGTTAATTTCTTCTGATAATGGAGCAATAAATTCTTTTTCTCTGAAAGATTCAGGTGTCCTGTGGCTGCTCTCTCAGTGCAACTACCTCATTCCTTTCTTTAAAAAAACATCCCACATCCAAAAATCCTATTTTAACCACAAAAGTTCCGTTTCAACTACAAAACTACATTCCCCATCCTATTAAAACGTTAACACAGCACTACTAATCAACACAACATAACACAAATAGTAAATATCTGCCTAGAGCCATTTAATGTGCACTTTTCACACCTGTGATTGGAGCCTCCACCTCGATCATGGTTTTCTCGTGCCTCAGGATGGCGGCGCCGTCGTTGATGATTTTCAGCGCCGCGTCCTCCTCCAGCCTCCCTTCCTTCACCAAGTGGCTCTTGAGGACGTCGAGCCTCGGTTTCCCATCCTCAAACACCTCCTTCAGAGTGAGCCGCTGCGTGGGAGGGAACGGGACAGCTGCAAAGGCAAGGCAAGGCAAGGAGTCAGCTCCTCAGGGAGAGGGAATGACAGGCTTTGCTTCTTTTAGGAAATTTAATCCACAAACATCAGAGGTTTATTGTGGTGGCGTGCTTTTATGGTTTATAATGGTTTTGTCTTTGTATCCCCTTATTTTCCCCAAATAATCCCTCTCCTTTGCTGAGATCAGGATGTTGAGTGATCAGCCAGGGGTCAACCCCCAAGTGTCACCCCACACATTGTCCTAAATGTCCATTCCCCAGTACCCATCCCTTAAATTCACTGATTGGTTTGTCACCCCAGGCAGGCCAGGATGGGCTCTGCAGGGCGAGCTGCGACCCTGCCCAGCACCCCAGTGTTGCAGTGTGTTTTTGTATCCCAGTATTTCCCCCAAATGGTTTATCCCAGATTGTACCCCCTTGCTCTACCTGTGTAATCCCTTTCCTTTGCTGAGATATCCCCAAATCCCCACCCTGGCTCTCTGTCAGTCACTCACCATCCCATCCCCTCCATCCAGAACATTCATTCCAGGACGTTGAGTGATCAGCCAGGGATCAACCCCCCAAGTGTCACCCCACACATTGTCCTAAATGTCCATTCCCCAGTACCCATCCCTTAAATTCACTGATTGGTCTGTCACCCCAGGCAGGCCAGGATGGGCTCTGCAGGGTGAGCTGTGACCCTGCCCAGCACCCCAGTGTTGTGGTGTGTTTTTATACTTTGTAATAGTTTTGTTTTTGCATCCCAGTATTTTCCCCCAAATGGTTTACTCCAGATTTCACCCCCTCCTTCTACCTGTGTAATCCCTCTCCTTTGCTAAAATATCCCCAAATCCCCACCCTGGCTCTCTGTCAGTCACTCACCATCCCACCCCCTCCATCCAGAACTTAGACATTGAGTGCTCAACCAGGGATCAACCCCCCAAGTGTCACCCCATACATTGTCCTAAATGTCCATTCCCCAGTACCCATCCCTTAAATTCACTGATTGGTCAGTAAAATGTTCTCTATTTTAAATTTCCACCTCCCGTTCAATGTAACCTTGGCACCTCTCCGGGGGCTCTCAGCAGAACCCCCCTGAGGTTGTAGGGGCTCCCCTGAGCTCCTGAAATAAACCCTGGATTAACCCCTGGTAAGAGTCAACCCCTTCATCTTCTGCCAAATCTTCACCCCCAAAAGCAGAATTTGCTTCTCTTCACCCCAATACCTCAAAATCTTCACCCCCAAAAAGCAGAATTTGCTCCTCTTCACCCCAATACCTCAAAGTTTCACCCCCAAAAAGCAGAATTTGCTCCTCTTCACCTCAATACCTCAAAATCTTCACCCCAAAAAGCAGAATTTGCTCCTCTTCACCCCAATACCTCAAAAAGTTTCACCCCTAAAAAGCAGAATTTGCCCCTCTTCACCCCAATACCTCAAAAATTTCACCCCCAAAAAGCAGAATTTGCTCCTCTTCACCTCAATACCTCAAAATCTTCACCCCAAAAGCAGAATTTGCTCCTCTTCACCCCAATACCTCAAAAAGTCTTCACCCCTAAAAAGCAGAATTTGCTCTTCTCCGCCCCAATACCTCAAAAAGTTTCACCACTAAAAAGCAGAATTTGCCCTTCTCTGCCCCAATACCTCAAAAATTTTCACCCCCAAAAAGCAGAATTTGCTCCTCTTCACCCCAATACCTCAAAAATCTTCACCCCCAAAAAGCAGAATTTGCTCCTCTTCACCCCAATACCTCAAAAAGTTTCACCACTAAAAAGCAGAATTTGCCCTTCTCTGCCCCAATACCTCAAAATCTTCACCCCCAAAAAGCAGAATTTGCTCCTCTTCATCTCAATACCTCAAAAATCTTCACCCCCAAAAAGCAGAATTTGCTCCTCTTCATCTCAATATCTCAAAAATCTTCATCCCCAAAAAGCAGAATTTGCTCCTCTTCACCCCAATACCTCAAAAAGTTTCACACCCAAAAAGCAGAATTTGCCCTTCTCTGCCCCAATACCTCAAAAATTTCACCTCCAAAAGCAGAATTTGCCCTTCTCTGCCTCAATACCTCAAAGTTTCACCCCAAGCTTAGAAATTGGAAATCTTGATGGAATCCAATATTTAAAGGTAAGTTAAGGCCTCAGCTATTTGCAGTATGTTCCTCAAGTTTTTAATTCTGGATGGAAAATATCCCATCAAAAACTGCTATATTGTTATTATTATTGCTATTATCATCATCATCATCATCATTATTTCAAGGTAGGGAATAGGATGGTGTGGGAGAAAGTGACCTCTAGCAGAAAATAGGTAAAAAAAAAAACAAAAACAGAACAAAAATCAGAGTTTTCAGTAAAAATCTGAATTCCTCATCTCCTTTCTCCCAGGTTGGGTTAATTTGAAAAAGATGGGAGCACACACGACCTTGGTGTAATATTTAATGGCTGCAGAGTGTCTTGAATTAAAATTAATTCCAGGAAGGAGGGCCTGGATGTTTGGGAAGAACTGGGAATAAAACCCCAAGTGTGTGGCTTGGCTGCCAGCATCCCCTGCAATCCATGGATTGATGGGAATCTTATCTCAGGGATCCTCTCAGATCCTCCCTAATCAATAAAAAGAGGAATTCCTCACCCTCTGGGGTCAGTTCTTTCAGCATCAGGTCAGGGCAGGATCAGAATGATTTAGCTGGGATGAGGAGGAGATGCTGGGATGGGCTTTGCTTTGGGATGATGAGGAGATGTTGGGATGGGCTTTGCTTTGGGATGATGAGGAGATGCTGGGATGGGGTTTGCTTTGGGATGAGGGGATGCTGGGATGGGCTTTGCTTTGGGATGAGGAGATGCTGGGATGGGCTTTGCTTTGGGATGCTCCAGAAAAGCTCCAAGAACCTCCAAAAACAAGCACCTCCAAAAACAAGCACCTCCAAAAACAGAACAAAAAATCAGCGTTTTCAGTAAAAATCTGAATTCCTCCCCAAATCAGAAAAAGCAAGAATTCCTCACCCTCTGGGGTCAGTTCTTTCAGCATCCCCTGGCCATGGCAGGATCAGAATGATTCAGCTGGGATGAGGAGGAGATGCTGGGATGGGCTTTGCTTTGGGATGAGGAGAAATGCTGGGATGGGGTTTGCTTTGGGAGGAGGAGGAGATGCTGGGATGGGGTTTGCTTTGGGATGATGAGGAGATGCTGGGATGGGGTTTGCTTTGGGATGAGGAGGAGATGCTGGGATGGGCTTTGCTTTGGGATGATGAGGAGATGCTGGGATGGGCTTTGCTTTGGGATGATGAGGAGATGCTGGGATGGGCTTTGCTTTGGGAGGGGGGGGGGGTGGGGGGGGGGTTGCTCCGGGATGATGAAATGCTGGGATGGGCTTTGCTTTGGGATTCTCCAGGAAAGCTCCAGGAAAAGCCTCTCATCTCAGTGCAGACCCCACAGGGAGCTGGCATCACCCTCCCAGCCTCAGGGATAAGGCACAAACCTGCCCCAAAAAGTGCTGCAAGCTCTGCAGTCTGTAGGGATGGGGACAGCTGGACACAGCACCCCCCAAAATATCCCAAAATCTGGAATGGAGTGGGGATCTTAATGATGGTGGTGCCAGGCTGGGTCTGAGCAAGCACCTCCAAAAACAGAACAAAAAATCAGAGTTTTCAGTAAAAATCTGAATTCCTCTCCAAATCAGAAGAAGCAGGAATTCCTCACCCTCTGGGGTCAGTTCTTTCAGCATCCCCTGGCCATGGCAGGATCAGAATGATTCAGCTGGTATGGGCTTTGCTTTGGGATGAGGGGATGCTGGGATGGGAAGTAAAAAGGGAAAAACCTCCATTGTGAGGGGATTGAGCACATGGCAGGGAAAATCTTTTGCTCCCAGTGCCATAACTTCTTTTCCTTATTAAGTCTTCTGCTGTATTTTTGGTAAGGTTTAATAAACCTTCCTAAACTATGAAAAGTGAGGAGCTGATTCTCACCCCCAGGAAAACACCTGGGATGCAAATCAGAGCCCTGTCCTCACCCATCAGCCACCAAAGACCGGGGAGGCCACACCTGGAGGGCTGTGTCCAGCTCTGGGAGCTCTCTGAGAGTGAATCAGGGAAGGGAACGGAGCTGGGAAGGGTTTGGGGCACCAGGAGAGGCTGAGGGAGCTGGGAAGGGGCTGAGCCCGGAGAAAAGGAGCTCAGGGGGCCCCTGTGGCTCTGCACAGCTCCTGCCAGGAGGGCACAGCCGAGGGGATTTGGGATCTTATCCCAGGGAACAGGGACAGGAGCAGAGGGAACGGCCTCAGGCCATGCCAGGTGACATCAGCAGGAATTTCTTGCTGGAAAGGGCTGTAAATACAGGAGGGGATTGCCCAGGGAGGGTTGGGGTCTCCATCCCTGGAGGTGTCCAAGGAACACCTGGAAGTGGCACTCTGGGCTGGTGACAAGGTGGGGACTGGGCACAGCTTGGGCCTGGTGATCCTGGAGCTCTCCTCCAAGCTGAAGGATCCAGTGATACACTAAAATATTGAATTTTGAATTTTCCAGCACAGAGCTGGCCAAATAACACAGGGAGGAGAGCAGTGCCACGGCTCCCTTTTAAATGCAAATCCAGCAGCAATTTACCCTGAAAATCCCCAAGAGGAAACGCAGAGAGGCCGCACAAGAGATTCTCTACAGCTGAACATCAATTTTCAAATCACAGAACTGCAGGAGTGGCTCTAATGAAAGGGGAGCTGGTGCCTGCAACGAGGTGGCCCCACTTTCACAGATCCCTTTGGAAGTTGTGCTCTGTGTCCCACGTGCCTGGAACTCTCCAGAGCCTTCCCCAGCAAGCTGACAATTAAACCAGACCTGCTTAAACCCACACAGGCTGGAGCAGGGCTTTTTCTGCATCCACTGCTCAGCTCTGCTCCAAAAGATAAAAAAACCCCTCTGGAGATGGATGAATAAATAATTTTGCAAGATTTTTCCCCTCTGGGTCACTGCAGGGTTGGCAGTGCTGTGGGAGGAAATGAGGGAAGATGTGGGGCTGGCACCAACAGGATCAGCTGGCATGAGGGAGGGCAAAAGGAAAGGAAAAAGGTGGAAATGCAAGCCCAGGACTTGGAATGAGGGATTTTTTTGGGACACTGAGAGGCTGAAAAATGATTTGTAAGTGCTACAAACCTTGTGGTGGTTCTGGCATCTGACTCCAAAGGGAGCCAGGGAGCACTTGGAGGGGAAATGCTTTACAAGGAAGAGAAGAGAGAAACAGAAACCATTCACCTCCACATTCCCCAGCACTCCAGGCCCTCAAGCATGGCCAACACCTCTGGAGCCACAGCAAGGGGGTGAGAAGCCCCACAAGTGGGGTTGGAGAGCTCAGCAAAGGTGGGATGTGACCCCAGGCCAGCAGTGCCCATCCAGAGATGCACAGGAAGCTCCTGGCTTTGCCTTTTCCTGCTAGCCCCAGCGAGCAAAGTTATGCAAGATCAGAGCTGAGGCTTCAGCCAAGAACTTTTATGTAAGTTCCCTCCTTGGCTTTGCACAGCTCCACTCCCACAAGGAGCTGGGCACGACCAGGAACCGGCTCCTCCTTGGCTCTGCCAGGGTTTCAGCCAGCCCAGTTTAATTAAATATCTCAATTTTATCCTTGTCCACGCTCCATTCTCTTGGCCAGGAGGAAGAGGATGCTCCTGCAGCCAGGCAGGGCTCTCTAACAATGGGAACAGCCCTGAGAGCAAACTGACCTGGAATTTTGTACCTCCAGGGCACTGAGAAGGGTGGAGAGACTCCCCCAGTTCCTGCTCCTATCTGAAAAATGAGGAGATAAGTCCTTATCTCACAAAAAAAAAAGAAATCAGAGATGTGGAATGGCTTGGGATGGAAGGAGCTTCCACCAGCCCAGGTTGCTCCAAGCCCTGTTCAGACTTCCAGGGACACTTGCAGGGATCCAGAGCAGCCAAAGCTCCTCTGGGAATTCCATCCCAGCCCCTTCCCACTCTCCCAGAGAATTCCTTCTCTACATCCACCCTAAATTTCCCCAGAGAATTCCTTCTCTACATCCACCCTAAATTTCCCCTCTTTCAGCTCAAATCCATCGCTGCTGTCACTGCAATTCCATGGTTGGTTCTGGAATGCCCAGCCAGTGGGTTAAGCTCATCCTCACAGCCAGCTCCCAAATAATTAATGAAAATGATGGATCAACAACTCCCAACATTCCAAGAATTCAACCCTGTGACCTCTGTGCCACCTTCCCTCTGCACACAAACCCAGGTGTTGCATCCGGGCTTGTTGGAACAGTGAAATCTGCAGGTCTGGGGTTTGTAAATCCACCAAGGGCATCCAAACCCAGGGCCAGGAAAAGGCAATTCCTGCTCCACCAGGAAAAGGCAATTCCTGCTCCACCAACAGGACATTGCTGAGGGCCAATCCACAACAAAAGGACACAAAAGCAAGAGAAGTTTGAGGTGTGAAATGGATGAAAAGGTCAGGTGTGCCCAAGGGAAAACGAAAAGGAAATTAAAAGGGAAATCAAAGGGATCTCTCTGCTGGACTCCAGGGCAAGATTCCATTTCCTGCCAAATTAACACAGATTTTATTTGTCAGGCCATGAGCAAAGGGGTGTTTGCAACACTCTGAGAGGACATGGATAGTTAAAGATGGGAGAAATTGGGAAAAAGCTGCTTTTCCACCACCAGCAGCGCTCATCCCTCAGTGCCACATAAAAATCCCACAGGAAAAAAAAAAAAATCCCATTCCTCCCTACCTCAGTCCTTAAAATGCACTTAAAATTCAGCTTCACCAGGGCTGCCCCATCCCCACCTCCAGAGGAGAAAACAGAGTGATCCACAGATGATTTGTTTATATATCCCAGAGTCCCTGGGCTGGCTGGAGGCAGCAGCTGAGGCGGATTCATTACTGAAAAAGGAGCAGGAGCTCCGTGCCTGCAGTGGCAGCGCTGGCCAAACGCTGCTCCCGGGGGCTGCAGGGAAAGGGATCCCCTCAATCCCCCCAAAAATAACCCCACGGGCTTCAAAATTCACCAAAACAAACCGGAGGGAGGGTTCCCTGCAGCTCCTGATGCACATCTGGGAGAGGATGCAAACAAAGCCCCTTCCCTGCTTGCTCCTCAGCACAGAGCACATGGTGAGAGATGCACTTTGGAGTAAAAAACCACATTTTGGGGCAAAAGCAAGGATTTGGACATTGAGGAGGTTGAATGGGCTGGCAAAGGTAGAAGTATTGCCAGGAAAAGTCCACCAGGAGCCACCCAAACCCCCTGTGAAAGGGAGAAGCAGCTCCAGGGCTGAGCTGGGCACAGCACGAACAGCAGGGTGGGTTTTTTTTTCCTCTTTCCCAATTTCCAAACAGCTCAACGTTATTTTTATCCCAGATTTTATTCCCATTCACACCTAACCTACATTCATCTATTCAAAGCTGAGTCCAGGGCTCACATGGAGCTGGCTCAGAGGGAATAATGTGGAGAAATCCAGCACAGAAAGGCCACAGAAATGACATTTTTTGCTGGGAAAAAGGTGGATTTTCAGCTTTCAGAGTCATTAACAGGGAACAAACCCTTGGAGGCAAGGGATGGATGTCACTGGCACTCCAGCAGTGCTCCAGCCACCCTGCTTTTCCTGCAGCTCCAAACACAAGGACAGGCTGGATCTCAGCAGCGGGGTGATGCTGGAATCCCAGAATTATCCAGCTTGGAAAACCCTCCAAGGTCATAAATTCCAATCTGTGACCAATCCCCAGCTCAGAGCACTGAGTGCCAGGCCCAGGCACTCCCTGGAAACCTCCAGGGAAGGGAATTCCACCACCTCCCAATGCCTATTTATCAGCAACCACCCTCTTTTCCTTGGAATAATCTTTCTTCTTCCCAAAATGATTGAACCACACGAATTTCTGGTCGTTAAACACAAAATTGTCTTTGCTTTAAGAATCCCACCCTGGTTTCTGGGAGGTTTTTTCTCCCCTGAGGTGCCCTGATGTGAGAACCTGCAGAACCAGGTGTGTGTGTTTGTTTGATATCCTGATTTTTCCAAGCTTGGATCAAGCCCTGATAAATAATCTGTGTCATTTTGCAGGGCTGGCACAGGCAGCCTGACCCTGCCATGGCACAGAACTGTTCGTTCCAGCTGCAGGAACTCTGTGGAAAAAAAAACTAAAATGGAGCTTCATCACCTCCCACCCGAGGAAATAATTAACTTCTCCCTTATTAAAATAAACATTAATGTCAAAGAAAAATCTCCAAATGAAGTAAACAACTTCTTGTAAAAAGCAGCAAGAGCTAGGAATTATTATTATTATATTATTATTGCCATTTCCATCTGTTTTCCCCCAGATTTTTGCATGTTCCAATCCTTCTTTTTTGCTCTGGGTAAGGAACCTCCAGATTTCAGAAGCTCCAGAGACTCCCAAATGGAGGGGAAATAAAAACTTCCAGGGCTGAGAAGCAGAACTCTGGAAGTGCTGCAGGAAGACCACGAGATTTGGGGTTATGTGAATTCCTCTGGACCAGCAGCTCCTTTGCATGGATGGAGTTTTTAATGTCCCAGTTTTATCCAGAACTCCCTGCGTGCTTCTGGTTTGGAGAGCTGGCTCTGATCCTCACCTGCAGCCACAGATTCCTTTTTGTAGGGCAACCAGAATTATCTCCTCACAATAACCCTAAAAATACCTGCATTGTAGGAGCTGAATGAATGATTTCTTCGAAGGGGACAGTCACAGCCAGCCCAAAGCAGAGCTGGGATGGAGCGATGGAGCCGTTCCCAGCAGCAAATCTGTCCCTGCCTCAGCAGCTCCCAGGAGTAACACCCAAAATTTGAGGCCACGTTGGGAAAAGCTGGCAGGCCCTGGGGCTGAGCAGGAGCCAGGTGCATTTAAGGCTAAAAAAAGCAGGTGACAGCTCTGTGTATGGAAATGCAAACACAAACAGAGCACAGCCCCGGCCGGCTTCGGGGCTCCCACGGAAACCTGGGCTGCCCAAGAGGCTCCAAATCCACACAGACCTCAGGCAGACATGAATCCCCAAGGAAATATCACAGAATTCCAGAATGCTTTGGGTGGGAAGGGACATTCAAGATGATCTCATTCCAGCACACCTTCCACTAGGCCAGGTTGCTCCAACCTGGACTCGGCCACTTCCAGGGATGGGGCAGGCAGAGATTTTCTGGGAAAACCATCCCAGTGCCTCACCCTCTGAAACCTTACAGCTCCCTGAACTGTGCTCACAGCTCCCTGAAATCTTAGCAGTGATTACCCTGCTTCTGCTGGGAATTTGGCCAGCAAACAGTGAGGCCAGGAGCAAGCAAGGTGCCTTTGCTGAGGAGGATTCCCCAGCAGAGCTCAGGGCCAAGGTTTTGCCACGGCTGCCAATGCCGGTCCCACCAGGTGGAGCTGGAACTCTGCTTCGGGCAGGATTAAACCCAGGAGGGGTTTAATTAGAACAGAGGTGACTTAAGCCACACCAGGCAGCAGCTCCCAGGCTCCTCACAAAGCCCTCCTGGCATGGCAGCCAGGGCTCCTCACACCTCACAGCCTGAATGAAGCTGAACCTAGAGGTGGATCCGTGGTGCTGGTCTGGCTCCTGCTCCTGCCATGGCTCCCCATGGATCAGAGACCTCAAAATACTCTCAGTGGGCACCCTCAGCCTCCCTGAAGTGATAAAATCCACATTTGCTTGCAAGGCCCATCAAGTTTCCAGCTCAGATTTGGCTCCTGATGACCGGCACTGATGCGGATTTTCCTGGGATTGTCATTGAGCCAATCAGTCCAGAGCCTGGACATCACTGAGTGCCAGCTCAGCAAGCAGAGCCCAAAACCCTGCAATTCCAGCCTGGAAAACCTCTCTCTATGAGAGCCTCCAGCTCTACAAACTTTCCAGAGGTTAAAAATCAAAGTATTCCCAGAAAATCATCACTCAGCAAACCCAGGGTCTTCCTCTCATTGGATTCCAGGGAGTTGCTGCAAAGCCTGAGGAAAAAAGGAGGAGGAGGAAAAGGAGGAAAGGAAAAGGAGGGGGAAAGGAAAGAGAGGAGGAAAAGCAAGGGAGGAGGAAAAAAAGAGGAGGAAAAAAAGAGGAGGAAAAAAAGAGGAGGAAAAAAGAGGAGGGAAAAGGGAGGAGGGAAAAGGGAGGAGGAGGAAAAGGAGGAGGAAAGGAAAAGGAGGAGGAAAGGAAAAGGAGGAGGAAAAAAAGAGGAGGAAAAAAGGAGGAAAAAGGGAGGAGGGAAAAGGAAGGGGAAGGAAAAGAAGAGGGAGGAAAAGGAGGGGGAAAAAGGAAGAGGAGGAGGAAACAAGAAGGGGGGAAAAAGGAGGAGGAAAAAGGAGGGGGAGGAAAAGAGAAGGAGGAGGAAATAGGAGGAGGAGGAAAGAGGAGGAGGAGGAAAAAAGGAGGATAAGGAAAGGAAAAGGAGGAAGAAAAAGGAGGAGGAAAAAAGGAGGAGGAGAAGGAAAAAAGGAGGAGGAGAAGGAAAAGGAGGAGGAAAGGAAAAGGAGGAAGTTTAGAGCAAACAGCTGCAGCTACTTTAAAAAAAAAATGAGCTCCCCAAAGGAGCAGGGAGGGGATTCCTAGATGTCAGCAGGCAGGGAAATTCACCACCTGTTTGCCAAGGTTCCAGCTTGGCCACTAATAGCTCATTAATGGAGGCACAGCGGGGGTTTTGTGGAAAAGGCAAATCCTGGGAATGTGAACCCGACCCTGCCACGGCTCCCAAGGGGCTTCTGGATCCCATTCCAAACCTGCTCTAAGCAAACACAACTTTGTGTCCTTCCAAGATCTCTGCTCCAGGGAACAGGCTGATCCACGTGGGAATCCTGGACAAAGCAACCCCCAGAAACATTCCTGCTGGAGCAGCCAGTGTGTGCAAAAAGTGCTCACAGCATGGATAAATGGGAAATGTGAGCACCAAATGATGAATTTTGACACAATCAGGGCCTTGGTTTCTCTTCTCTTCTCTTCCCATCTCTGGCCTCAAACCCTCACCCTGAGTGGGATCCTCACTGGATCCAACTGCTCTGGCTAAAATATTCCATGTGAAGTGTTTATTCCCAGGTTTGGGAATATCTGTACCCACACATCACCTCAGACCACACCGAGGTGCTGATGGTCCAAAGGGAGCTGCAGAGAATTCAAATCTTCCTGGTGGACATCAGCCAGAGCAGTTCTCTTGCAAAGCCCCCAAAAAATTGGGGTAAATGAGTCCCAGAGCTGCTTCCAGAGCTGCACGTGGCAGGGATGGAGCAGGATGAGAGCAGCCTCCAGCTGCTGCTGAAGCAGCAATTGCAGCCTCTGTGCCCTGGTCACTCTTCCTCCAGGAAACCCTCGTGGTATTTTTCCAGGACATCACCTTTGGGATAACATTCTGTTTGAGAAGCCATTTTACCACGTCTTGCTATGCTCAGCAGCTGATAAAAGGGAATATTTTCTGGAGCAATCTAAGTTGACAGCACTTCCTCCTGTTCTCCTGAAATTCACCCTGAACCTCTTGGGAAATTCATCCTGGGAAATTCTCCCCAGATACTCCTTGGAGCAGAGAAAGTGCTTTAAACTCTTATTTTACAGGCTCACCACGCCAAAAGGAACCCCCAGGTGGAAGACTGGTGGAGAATTTTGGAGAAACAACCCCCTGAGCTCCTCAGCATCCCAGTCAGAGGAGATCCCAGCGCCCCTCAATGGAAACAGGGAGATCCCAGAACCCCAGAAAGGTTTGGGTTGGAAAGGACATCAAGCATCACCTCGTCCCAGAAAATCATCACTCAACTGATGCTCCCACCAGGCAGCACTGAGGCTTTGTTTCAGAGGCTGGAAAATCAGAACAGCCTGGACAGCCCAACATTCCTCCTCCTGCCAGGAAAATCCTTAAAATCTGCACTGAGATTTCCTTTATTTTAGAGCATCCACCTTCCATCCTCCACCTCACTCTGCCCTCTGCCCCATGCATCCTGAGGGGTTTTCCCAGGATATTTTCAGGTCCCCCATGCCTGGAAGTGTCCAAGGCCAGGCTGGATGGGGCTTAGAGCAACGTGGGATAGTGGAAGGTGGAATGAGGTGAGCTTTAAGATCCTTTTCCAACCCAAACCATTCCAGGATTCCACACCTGACCCGGCTCACCGGAATGCGCCCCTTGGCAGAGCAATCCTGACCTCCAGGAGCCCCTGGGAGCCTCTGAGAGCCAAGCCCTGCATTATGGGATAACCCTGATGCCTGAACGTGGCCCGTTCCCTCATTCCTGCTGCTTTAATGATGTCGGATTCCATTAGGATCCCAGCCATCCCCGGCCCTAAACACGGGCAGGGAATACCTGGAAAACCGGCCAAGCTGGGAAGGATCCCGGACAAATATAGATCCCCAAGGAGTATCTTTAGATTAGCAGGCAGCTCTGCCCCCACTGAGACCCCAGGATTTACCTAAATAGCTCCTTCAGCACAGCCCAGCGCTCAGAGCTATTTTAAGCCAGCACCCTGCCCTACTTCCTAAGGAACAGCCTTTCCCTTCTCTGTGCAGCCAGAGCAGCCCCAAAGCCACTGCTCTCTCCACTCTGACACCTTTCATGAAATAAAAAAAAATACCCTTTTGGCATGGTATCCAATTAATCTGGCCTCATTTATTGCCACATGGCCCTCCATGGCCTCGAGCAAGGCAAATGGGATTAACCTTTCCCGGGCTGACAGGGAGAAAAATAACATTAAACAGGGGAATCCTGAGGGGCACGACCTTCCCCAGTGCCCTGCCCACCTGCAGACCCACCTGAGGCTGCTGCTGCTGTTCCCAGAGGGAAGGGATAAATCCCAATCCACGTGCCCTGATGCTTTATCACTGTTCCCCAATCACGTTTTGAGCCCAAGGCTGGGTTTGGGGTTTGCCACCAGCATTTCTGTTAATTAGCACATTCATTAGCATGTTTATTAGCCAGCAGAGCATCCCTGGATCCCAGCATGCAGAGATGTGGCAGTTTGAGCCCAAAATGAGGCAGCTCTGGCTCTGTTTGGGGCATGCCAGGAACACAGTTTGTGTCATCCCAAGATATTTGCCTCTGGATTCGTTTTTTGGGATGAAATGCCACAAGATCCAGCAAAATCAGCCCCAAGCTTGGCACAGCCACAAACCAGCCCCTTTTCCCAGCACATCCCATTTATGGATAATGAAGCATCTTTCCTGTTTATACCTAACAATAATAAGAATATTGGAATTACTTGGACAAGTTTTGGGTTTTTTTTCTGGAAACCCCCCCCAAATATCACATTCCCAAGTAATTCCACGGGATCCCATGGGGTTCCTGCTTTAGGGACTGCCTCACCCCACACCTCCTTGAGCTCTGTCCAGCCAAGTTGCTGTATTATGACACAACTTGCTTTTTAGGGATCCCCCTCCACGTCTTGACCCTGGTGGCATTCGCACTTTTCCCTTGGCATCCCAAGGTCCAAGCACATGGACCTTGGCCTTTATGCCACTTTTAGCCATTTTCAGAGCTCCTTTTCCCCCTAGACATCCCTTAATTCCTGCAAGACATCAACACGAAACAAACCAGTGAGTTTAAAACCCCACAATCTCCTTTAAATTTAAGATTTTCCTCAGTTCAAAAGCTACTTTGACTTTCCTATCGGCGCTTGCTCCGTGATGAAAATTCCCAACACCTCCCAACCTGGAGAATATCCAACACTCATGCTCCCAGAGTTGCAGATGATATTAAAAACAAGGTGGGAAGAAAGCTGCACATTTTTCATCCCCCAAAAGCATCTTCAGGCAGTGAGATGAACTGGAAGAGCCTCTGAACTCTCTGAGGAGGCAGGGATTGAGCTGAGGCTGGGTTTGGGCTCCCCAGAGGCTGCATGGAACAAATCCCGTGGGATTTTCTCTGTCTCCAGCAGCTCCAGAGGCACAGGGAGAGGAGGGAGAGGCTCCTCGGGTGTGATTCCACCTGGGCTGAGGGTGGAGGTGTCACTGAGGCTCTGGGATATTCCCAAAAAACCTTGGCTGGGTGTGAAACGGCTCAGTGACAGCATGGAATTGTGAATTACGGAATGGGCTGGGGGATAAGGGGCCTTGAAATCACCTTATTCCATCCCTTAATCAACCTCATTCCACACCTCCCACTGTCCCAGGGGCTCCAGCCTGGCCTGGGCACTTCAGGGATCCAGGGGCAGCCACAGCTGCTCTGGGAATTCCATCCCAGCCAGGAATTCCTTCCCAATATCCCATTTATCCACCCTTTTGTCCCAAGTGCCTCTCCCTGCTGAAACACATCTGGGAGAAATTTCAGGGGGTTTAAAATTCCCACACACACTTTCAATGTCTTCCATTTGGGATAAAAAAAAAAAACAGATTGGACATGGAGAAAGGTGCCTGAAAATCCTTAAGAAAGCACAGCAAAGCACAAATTGGGAAAACCCACTCGATTCCATGACATCTTTGGCTACAGCACCAGCTTTACATCACAATTCCTGGGATTCACCCCCTCTCTAAAAAGCAGGAAACCACTTCAGGAATCCCAGCCAGGAATTAGGGATGTCTCTGACTTCCAACATCAGCTCCAAAAAGAGGGCACTGGATCCTGGCTGCTCCCGGCCCAGCAGCTTCCCAACATTTTGTCCATGCTACACAAAATAATAATAATCACATATAGATTGAGAAAAATCCCAGTGGATTATTTGCTCTGGTGTCTAAATACCAATATCTGAGGTTTTTAAAGGATTTGTCATGGATGCAACTGGACACAGCTCTGCTTCCCAGAGGATTTTACACCTTCTGGCAGGAAGAATGGAGCAGGCGTGCAAAATTCAACCAAAAAATGACAACAAAATTCAACCAAATATGGTTTTCTTTTAATCACCCTGAGCTCCATCCACTGCAGCAGCACCATTCCCACCTGCCTGAATAATGTGGATTTTGTAGGATGTGGATCCATCAATCCCATGGATCCACCAGGTAATTCAAGCCCAATTTTGGGCTAATGCAGACAACCAGACTCCCTAATCCCTCAGATTTCCAGCAGAACCTTCCCAAGTGCTCTTTGGAGACCAAAATTTGGACACAATAGTCTCCATCACTATCAGTTTCCTGCTAAAACTGTGCTGCAAAGAGCAATTCTTGCCTCAAAATTTGAGATACTAATAAAAAGCAACTCCTGACAAATCCCAAAATGAGAGATTTCAAAAGAAGCCGTTCCTGACCTACCCCAAGAGGCAAGATTTTAATAAAAAAAGTTTCCTGAAGCACTCAAAAATGGGAGATTTTAAAAAAGCAATTCATGGCCTAGCCCAAAATTCAAGATTTTAATAAAAATCCATTCTTGACACACCCCAAAATTTGTGATTTTAATAATGAAGCTCCCCCAGTACAAGTTTTAGCCCAAAACTGTATTTCCTCTGACTAAACGTAATTACAGTTCAGGCGTTCTGCAGGGCCCAGGAGATGTAAATATATAGGTTAAACATAGTTAAAATTCCACATCCTACTTAATTGCAGGCATTTTCCACGGAACAAAATGAGCTTTTATCTTCACTTTTTAATTATTAATAACCACGAACAATGTCACCACCTTTAAACAATAACCCTGGCCTGAGAAGGAGATATTTCTCCCCAAATTTCCACAGCCACTGGGGCAATAAGAAGCAATTCTGGGAGGATTTTGGGGTGATTTTGGAGCGAGCAGGCCCTGAACCTCCACCCCACCTGGACAGGGATTAATGACAGCAATTAGCAGGATTTTTGTGGGGTTGCCAAAGCACTGAGAGGGAGCAGCAGGATCCCTGACAGGGATTCCCGGGATCTGGAAGCCCCAGGAACAGGGAGAGCGCCTGGATCCGGCCGACTCAGCTGAATCATAATGGCTGCATTGCCATTACCTTTCCCGAACAAGGCCAACCTAAACACAGGCAGCTGCCTGGGATTTAGCAGGAGATTTACAGGCAGCACCGGCCACTCAGGCTGCCTGGAGACCTACAAATCACCACACCACATGCACGGCCCCAGGAACACCCCGGATCCCCCCCAAATCTGGGAGCACTTTGGGATTATTCCCATTAAAAAAACAACAAACCCTCCCACCGTGGAGCTTCCCCGAGCCTGAGGGGCCTCCACGCTCCGGCTGCCACCCGGATCCCCTTTCCCTGGGTTTGAGGTTATTAACATCAAACATGTGATCGGCCACATGACAGGCTAAAGGCTAAAAAGGAAAAAAAAAAAAATATAAATAAAGAAATAAATAAAAAAACCGCTTGGACACATCCAGAGGGGAAGGGAGAGATGGCAGCGTGGTGGGTACAGCTCCATGGCCGGGGATTACAACCATTCCTGGGAAATCTGCTGCTTTCCAGCGGCCCGGAATGATGGAAGCCATGGCGGGAGGAGGTTTAATAACGGGGTGATTGTGTAACTTGGAGCCTCCCGGCGAAAGTTGAGGCACCCAGTGGATGTTCCTGGTGCATGGGGACGAGGATGGCACCGGATCAATTAGGGCAGCGAAATGTGCATCCCCCCCCCAGCTTTCCTCCTCCTCCTCCTCCTCCCGATCCAGGAGTTTCTCCGCTAACGTATTTCTCTCCTCATTAACTGCTTCGGTGTCTTCTGCTCTTTCCAAAATAGTACCTACTATAACGGGGCCGCAGAGGGGGCCAGCTGGCACCCGCCGCAGGGCATCCAGACACGGAGCAGGGATTTGGGGGAGGAAAGACACGGGGGGCTGGCTGGATCAGGGCAGGGAGGGCTCTCATCCCCCGCTTCCCCCAGATCCTCAGGGGAACCCCAGTTCCACCCAAAGCACCCCAATCTGGGGGTGAGGATCTTGGGGGCTGTGATGAGGCCCAGGCCAGGATGGGGATTCCCCCCCACACAAAAGGGATGTCCCCTGCTGTCACCCCCCCCTCCTTGGCACCGCTGTGCCCACGGCCCCCATCCCACAGAATGGAGGGAGGGGGCTGCATCCTCTTGGACCAGGGGGGGATAAAAATGCCTCCCCTCACCCCTCAGTGCAGGTGCCCCCCACCAACCAGAGATGCCCCCCAAGCCAAAGGCCCCTCAACTCCCCTGCAGAGGTTTCTGACTGAACAGGGGGTGCCCCCCAGCCCGACCCCCCCATCAGGGCTCCCCTTTATGGGGGCTGTCCCATTGGACCCCCCCTCCGGCCACTCCAGGCCTCGCCCTCCCCTCTCTCTTGGGGATGACCCCCCCAAACCACGCTCTCCCCCTGATTTTCCAGCCTCCCCCCACTCAGGGGATGACCCTTCCCCAAAGCAGAGTCCTCCCTAAAGGGGGGGTCACCCACCAGAGCACCCCCTCCTCACCACCCCAAGCATCCCTGCCCCCCCAGCCCTCAGGGCCCTCCTTTACCGGGGGTGCCCCTCCAGATTACCCCCCCAAAATCACGCTGCCCTCGCCCTTCCTCGGTTCCCCCCCACCCTGGGGACCCCCCCTCAAACCAGGCTCCCCCTCCTTTAAAGCTTCCCCTCACCCAAACCAGGCTCTCCCTCCATTAACGGTTCCCCTCACCCAAACCAGGCATCCCCCTCTCTTTCTCCGGGCTTCCCCAGCCGGGGGGGCTCCGCTAACCTGGGGACCTCCCCCAAACCAGGCATACCCCCATATTTCTGGGGAATATACCCCTAAAGCAGGCTCCCCCTCCTCCCATATCACGCTCCCTCGCTCTCCTTTCTCCGAGCTCCTCCAACCTGGGGACCCCCAAATGAGCCTCCCTCCCTTTCTCCGGGCTCCCCCACTTTGGAGGCGCCCCCCTTTAACCACGCTCCCCCCTCAGCCTGGGATCCCCCCATAAAACCACGCTTCACCCCCCCTTTTCTCCGGCCTCCCCTAAACCAGGAGCCCCCCCACAAAGCAGGCAGATTCCCCTTCCCTTTCTCGGGGCTCCCCCAGCTTGGGGACCCCCCCAAACCTCGCTCGCCCCCCGTTTCTCGCGGCCCCCCTCCGCCGAGCCCCCCCCGCGCCCCCCGCGCAGGCAGGGGGCGCCCTCGCCGCCCCCTCACCCTTGACGATGCGCTCGGTGGTCGGCAGCTTGTTGTGGCCGCGCCCGGACATGGTGGCGGTGGCGGCGGCGGCACCGCTGCCCGCCGTGCCCCGCTCCGCTCCCCTCACCCGGAGCGGGGGCCGCGCGGGTGCTCCCGGCGGACCCGCTGGGCTGCCCCGGCGGCGGCTCCGCGGCGCTGCGCTCCCCCGTCCCGCCCCCGCCGCCGCCGCCACACCGCCCTCCGCCCTCTGCCCCCCCACCCGCCCGCGCCTGCGCCACGCCCGCCCCGCCCCGCCCGCCATCTTGGAGGGGAAGGGGGCGTTGCTAAGCAACGGGGGGGCAACATGGCGGCGGCGCTGAGGGGGGAGCGCGGCAATGGCGCTGGGGGTGCTTGGGCAGCCTCGGGCACTGCCCTCGGGCACAGCTTCGCTGTAAGGATCACCCAGTGCCGCCCCTGCTGTGGGCAGGGACACCTTACACTGTCCCAGGGTGGCCTTGGACACTTCCAGGGATCCAGGAGCAGCGCCAGCTTCTCTGGGGATTTTATGCCACCCCCTCGCCACACTCAGAGCCAGGAATTCCTCCCCGGTATCCCATCCAAGCCTACCCTCTGGCAGTGGGAATCCATCCCTTGTCCCAGGTTTCCTCCTGAAACACATCCGGGAGGTTCCCACAGAGCGGACTCCTGACATTTCAGGGAGCGTTACACTGTTTTAAAATCCCCACGTGCTTTTTCAGTGTCTTCCACTTGGGGAAAAAACAGACTGGACATGGAGAAAGGTGCCTGAAAGTCCTTAAGAAAGGATTTTTCCTCCCTAATATCCCATCCATCCCTGCCCTGTGGCAGTGGCAGCCATTCCCTGTGTCCTGTCCCTCCATCCTTGTCCCCAGTCCCTCTCAGCTCTCCTGGAGCCCCTTCAGGCCCTGCAAGGGGCTCTGAGCTCTCCCTGGAGCTTTCTCTTCTCCCTTGGGCACTCCCAGGGATCCAGGGGCAGCCCCAGCTGCCCTGGGAATTCCATCCCAGCCCCTCCCCACGTTCATTCCTTTCAAAAATCCCACCCCAATCTCACTTTTCCCAGTTTGAAGCCATTCCCTGGGTCCTGTCCCTCCGTCCCTTGTCCAAATCCCTCTCCAGCTCTCCTGGAGCCCCTTCAGGCCCTGCCAGGGGCTCTGAGCTCTCCCTGGATCCCTCCCTTCCCCAGCTGAACACCCCCAGCTCTCCCAGCCTGGCTCCAGAGCTGATATTTCTGAGGGAAAGGCAAAACAGACACGATGGTCTGTGTCTACCACCTGAAGATGAAGGAGGACAAGGTTTAGATGGGATATTGGGAAGGAATTCCTGGCTGGGATGGAGTTCCCAGAGCAGCTGTGGCTGCCCCTGGATCCCTGGCAGTGCTCAAGGCCAGCATGGAGCAACTCTGGATAATAAAAATGTTCCTGCCATGGCAAGGGTGGCACTGGATGGGCTTTAACCAGCCCAAACCATTCCAGGAATTCCACGACCCCATCCAGCAGCGTTTTCTGAGGTAATTCAGGTTCCAGGATTCAGCAAAAAAAGGATTTTGCAGCAGAAAAGAGCCCACCCAAAGCCCTCCTGGATGTGCTGATGGGCAGAAGCAAGTCCCATGCTCACTGTGACCTGCCTTGCTTAATAAAACATTAATTTTTTTTTAATAAAACACCTCAGAATATCAAGATTTGGTTTCTTTAGCTGCAACAGGGTTTCTAAAAATTGAGTTTGCTGCTCAGAGCTGGCAGATGGGGGGGAAATGGTGTAGAAAAAGGCAAAAAAGGGGAAGCAGAAAAGCAAAGTTTGCTTTTTTTTTTTTTTTTTCCTAATGGAGGGTAGGAAAACAAGGACACAAACACTGCCAGGAGCCTGGCTAGTGTGAGCTGGGGACAAATCCAGCATCCCACACCTCCCAGCCAAACCAGAGTTTGGAAATATATTTCAGAAAAAATTTAAAACAATAAAAATAAGAATATAAATATATCTATATAAATAATGAAGGAAGGGTTTTTGGAGCCGCAAAGGCCGTGCCATGCGGGCAGGCTGGGGGCTGTCAGTGCCACCTTCTGTCAGCCGCGCCGCACTGCACAGCCAGGGGAATCCAGCTGGGATTGCATCACCCAGCCCAGCTCCAAGCCTTCCCCTTGGAAAAATCCTGAGCCAGCAGCGCTCCCACCCCTCCATCCCCCAGCAGCAGAGAGGATTTCACCGCCGAGCACGCCTGGGACCCTCCCGTCATTACAGAATATATTTTATTTATGGAATTTTACAAATATCTGTACAATTCACGTGACATTTAAGTTAACGCTCTTTGTTTCTCTCCTACAACACCTGAGTTATAATTTGAAATACTGAGATGGAACTCGAGGGGAAGGAGACACGGATGAAAATCCACGAGGGGCTCGGTTTGGGTGGGTTCCCATCCCCTTCCCACTGGCAGGTGCCAGCCTGCCCAGGGGGAACAGGAGCTCTCCCTCCTTGGTGGCAGGGCAGCCTCGATTCTCACCCCAATCCCAGATCTCTGGGATGCCTGTCCAGGGGGAATAGGAGCTCTCCCTCCTTGGTGGCAGGGCAGCCTCGATTCTCACCCCCCAACCCCAAATCTCCGGGTTGCAGATTCCTCAGGAAACAGGGATAAACTGGAAACGAGGAGATGGCAGAGTTGTGATCCCCACAGTGAATCCTGCCGGCTCTGAGGACACCAAGCCCTGCTCTGTGCCACCTCCCAGCTCCTGGGGACCTCTCAGGCACAGTCCAGAGGGGAAAAACCCCTCATTGCCCCCTGTCCTCCCCCACTGAGGCTTTTCCAGCCTGGATGCAGCTCCTGTGCCCTGCCAGCCACACGGTGTTTTCCAAGTGCTTCTTGAGAGAGAGCAGAGGGCACCAGTGCCAGCGAGAGGACTCAGATTTTCCACATCCCATCAGTCAGCTGGGGCTGCAGCTCTCTCAAGCAAGGAAAAAGTGTTTCCAATGCCCCTTTGGTCCTGGAACCTGCAGCACAGGGAATGCCTGCCAGGTGATGAATGAGTGCCCCAGCCAGCACAGGCCACGCTGCTCTGCTCCAGTGGGAAAAGTGACTTTTGGGGACAATCCACAAGGGACACCACAGGGGACAAAGGGAGCCTGTCTCTCCTTGAGGGAATCACCTGAGGACTGTGTGGCACCTTCAGGTCATCCCAAAAAGGCTCTCTCCAGAACTGATATTTAGGTTTTGGGGTGCAGGACAAAGCCAAAACCCAGGGGTGCTGAGGGGACAAATGCCCAGACTAGAAAAGCCACCGAGAGTGCAGGTGATGATCCATGAGCATCCTGGCAGTGCCACAGGGCACGGGCTCGGTGACAGCTGTTGGGAGTTTAGGAAGAACATCACCCAGCTGGGAACTACAGGAATTCAGGGATTACAGAGATCCAGCCAGGGTACAACGCTGCCAGGGGTGCTGAGCCTGTGCCAGGGCCCTCTGACCTGACATGGGCAGGAATAACACCTGGCACAGCCTCAGGTTTGCTTTCCTCACAGGGCAAAGGGAAGGTGTGGGAGCCTCAGCTCCAGCACGGTGCCACCAGCCTGTCACACCCCACACACCTGCACAGGTGGGCAGTGAAGGAAGACACTTCACAAACACCTGCACCTCTCTCCATCCCAATCCAGCCCCAAACCACGAGGCATTCCCCTGAATCCACACGGCCACAAGCTTACACCAGGTACAGGACAAGGGGGAAAAAGGGGTGTGAGGGAACCTCAAGCAACACAGGTGGGGTGGACAACCTTATCAATATGATAATAAGTAATTCACCTAGTGAATCTGGAACGCCAGCCCGGAGGCAGAGCTGGGAAGTGCCTGGAACACCCTTCTCTGGCTACTCCCTAAGGCTGGGAACACGCAACCTAAAGAGGTTCACAGTCTGAGTTTTGCTTTTAAAAACACCCCCCACCCCACCCTGAACCTTAGCACTGTTTAAAACTGGTGGCTGTTCCTGGCTGTCACCGTGAGCTTGGACACAGCCTGAGGAGAAATCCCTGGGCTGGAGCCTGCGGCCGGGCAGGGCTCTGCTCTCATCCCCTTCGAGCAGCCCTCACAGAGGAGGAGCTGGGCTTTGCCCTCATTCCAGCAGCATGGACTGAAGGGAGGGTCAGGGCATCCTGGCAGGCTTCTCCCAGCAGCCCAAGTGTCACTCCAACCCAGTTTGGTGTGCTCTGCTCTGAGCACGGACACCCAAACTGTGCTTTAAAACCCCTGCCCTCTTCACCCCACTCTTGCCAGGGCATTGTCCGGGCTGGAACAGAGCAAAAGCAGTTGGATGATGGTGATATCCTCCTCATCCTCAGAGAGCACAGCTGTGGGGAATGCTCTGAGAAGGGTCTGTCCCTGTCTGTCCCCATCACACACCCCCAGAGGGGTCAGGACAGCCTCATGTGCCATGGGAACGCTCCAAGCACCACGAGAGGAGCAGCACGGCTGGAGCAGCTCCTGTCTCCCCATTCCATCCTTCCTGGGAGAGGCGAGGAGAGAAGGGATGTGACACTGGACAAAGTCAGGTCAGTCCTATGGGAAGGGGAATTCCACTCCCCTCAGCCTTAAACCAGAAATAAATCCATGGGATAGCTTTCAAAGCAATGTCTCTCCTGTAGTGTGACGTCAGTGCCCGCACAGGTACCGTCCTATGTTTGCAGCAGGAAAAGGAAAGAAAAAAAAAAGAAAAAACCCTTCCCCCCACCCCAAAAAAAAAACAAACGAAAAATTGGATCAGGGCTGCAGCTTGGGCTGGTCCTACCCTATCTGGATCTGCCCCGAGTACATGGTGAGCAGCACCATGATGGTGAAGCCCGTGAGCAGCCCCGCGTTCTGGATGGCGAAGGTGATCAGGGCGCTGCCGTTCTGCTCGTCCTCCCGGCTCACCTCGTTCATCTCAGGGAACTGCAGGGGGAAACATTGGGATGGCAGGGCTCAGTGACAGCCCCATCCTTCCTCAGCAAACACCCACCAGCCTTCCATCCCGGGGATTTCAGCCAAAGCAGAGATATCTGCATGTGCCAAGGGGACAGGGCAAACCCCGCCGTGCCTGCAGGCTGAGAGCAAGCAGAGCTTTTCCTAGGAAAAAATCCCAGGGCTCAGGGTTCCAGGCTCGGGATTTGGGGCTCAGGATTTACCATGTCAGCTAGTGCTATGTACAGGAACATCCCTCCAGCCAGAGCAAAGATCCAGTTGGCAGAGAAGTGGCTGCCAGCCACGATGCCGAAGGCCAGGCCCACGTAGCAGCAGCAGGCAGAGATGAAGTTGAAGAAAAGTGCCTGGCGAATGGTCATCCCAGCATTCAGCAGGATCACAAAGTCCCCTGAGGGAGAAGAAGATGGCAGGATGAGGAGGGAAGGGCTGTCAGCAGCACTGGCACAGCACTGACTTGAACTCCTAGAAATCCGGAATATCCCGAGTTGGAAGGGACACAAAGGATCAGAGTTCAACCCCTGGAGTGCACAGAACACCCCAAACATCACAGCATGTGCCAGCTCAAGTGTGGGCTCCCTGTGGCTGCTGGCACTGGGCACTGCCCATCACACTGCTCCTAAATTCAGACATTCACAGCCAAACCTGCCTCTCCTTCACTGACCATTCCACTATTTCTAAATTCAGACATTCACAGGCAAACCTGCCTCTCCTTCACTGACCATTCCACTACTCCTGAATTCAGACATTCACATCCAAACCCACCTCCCTCCTCATCTGCCCCTAAATTTGGACATTCACACCCAAACTTGCCTCCCACTCACTGACCACAGTACTGTCCCTAAACCCAAACACTCACACCCAAACCTGCCTCCCCTGCACTGACCACTCCAAATTCAGACATTCCCACCCAAATCCCCCTCCCCTCCACTGACCACTCCAAATTCAGACATTCCCACCCAAATCCCCCTCCCCTCCACTGACTACTCCAAATTCAGACATTCCCATCCAAACCTGCTTCCCCTCCGCTGACCTCTCCAAATTCAGACATTCCCACCCAAACCTGCTTCCCCTCCACTGACCACTCCAAATTCAGACATTCCCACCCAAACCCGCCTCCCCCCTCCCAAACCAACGAGGTGTTGAGGGGTTTTTTTTTGTCTTCAGATGCCTCCATCTAAATTTAAATCTCAGACATCATATTACCTCGTTATTTTTAGAGCGGCGATTACTCAGAGCAGTTTACAGCCCTCCCTCTCCCCCCTCTCAGCAGCATCACTGTTTATTCCACCCCAATTCTGCTTTTCTGGATGGACAAAGGACGGACTCCAGAGCGAGCAGGAGCAGGGGCAGCCCCAAGGAGACACATACCCAGCTCGTGTGGGAACTCCTCACACAGGATGGCCACGGAGGTGCTGATCCCTTGGAAAACAGACACGGTGAAGGAGGCGCCGATGGCCAGGCCGTCGATGAAGTTGTGGAGGCCGTCACTGAGCGTGATCATCCAGGCCAGAGTGCCAATGTCCGAGTACCTCACCTCCTTCAGCCAGTAGCACGCGCTCTGGGAGGCCTGCAGGTCCTGCCACAGCACCCCAAAATGGTGATCAGCACCCAAATGGGGTCACTGATCCCTCCTCCAGATGGGAAAACCACCCCACCAATCATTAAACCGGCACAGCGGAGCTGTTTGGTCCTGTCGTAGACATCTTTTATGGAAAATCCTTTCCTTAGGATTTTTTCTCCTAAGAAGCTGAGAGGCCTCAGGAACAAAATGTAAACATTGATTATCTGCTGCTGAGGAATGCAACGGGTGCATCTGTGATTGGTCTCATGTGGTTGTTTCTAATTAATGGCCAATCACAGCCCAGCTGGCTCTGACAGAGAGTCCGAGACAGAGCCTTTGTGATCATTCTTTCTTTTTCTATTCTTGTGATGAAATCCTTTCTTCTATTCTTTTAGTATAGTTTTAATGTAATATATATCATAAAATAATAAATCAGCCTTCTGAAACATGGAGTCAGATCCTCGTCCCTTCCCTCATCCTCAGACCCCTGTGAACACGGTCACAGGTCCCACCACACACAGAGAATTTGGGCTGCAGCACTGGCTTTAACTGACAGCTGGGATTTGGTCACAATGCCCCTGGATGAGGCGCTCACCTGGACAGAAAGGGAGCCCACCACAGCCTTCTCGTCCCCAGAGGGGGGCTTGCACTCCAGGTCATTGGTGATGTGTGGGATCATGTGGTCCAGGTCCCCATTCTGCAGCTTCTCCGTGACCCCCTCCTCCCGGTCCTTCTTGGAGGGCAGAGCCTCGGGGCCATAGTGGCTGTGCCCGTGGTGGTGCTGTGAGATCAGGGGATTCAGGGCTGTCACTCATCCTGACATTCCCGCTCTTTCCCACCCTGCCATAGTGATATTCCTGCTCTTTCCTGCCCCACTACCCTGAAATTCCTGCTCTTTCCCACCCTGCCACCTCAATATCCCTGCTGTTTCCCACCCCTCCATCCTGAAATTCCTGCTGTTTCCCACCCTTCCATCCCAAAATTCCAGCTGTTTCCCACCCTTCCATCCCAAAATTCCTGCTGTTTCCCACCCCACCATCCCATTATCCCTGCTCTTTCCAACCCAGCCATCCCGTTATCCCTGTGGTTTCCCACCCGCCATCCCATTATCCCTGCTGCTTCCCATCCCACTATCTCAATATCCCTGCTGCTTCCCATCCCACCATGCCAATATCCCTGCTGTTTCCCACCCCTCCATCCTGAAATTCCTACTGTTTCCCACCCCACCATCCCCTGTTCCACCTCACCTGGTCCTTCTGCTTCAGGAGCATCTTCAGGATCTTCTCTGTGAAGAAGAAGAGGTAGAAGCCCCCGAACACCACAGCAGATTTGGAAACGTAATAATCTTCCTGAGGGTTGAATCCAAACGCCTGCAGGCAGGAGGGGACCCAGGAGAGGATGAGGAGCAGGCCCTGGCAGTGTCCTTCATCTGCCTTTGCCCCTGGGGTGACACTGGAGGGGTGACACAGCTCTGAGCTCCTTCTGAGGAGCAGCTGCTCTGGGGACAAGCTCAGGAAACACCTTTGTGCACCTTTAATCTCCCTCACTCCCTCCTCCAAGCCGGCTGTGCCCCGAGGCATTGGATCCAGCACCTGCCCTGGGGCAGGGATGCCAAAACCAATTTGGGACCTACCTCCAGGGCTAGAAAAAGCCAGAAAAGGCAACAAAACAAACCAGGGATCTCCCTGGAGCCATTCCCTTCCAAACTCCAGCTCCGAGGAGCTTCTAGCCCTCCATACCTCGCTCTGGGCTCCCCTCCGACGCCGCCTTCCCCTTGTCCAGCCAGCGAGCGCCCAGAGAGAGAAACAGCCCCAGAGAGAGAGAGAGAAAAGCACAGACCCGCCAGTCCTCTCCCTACCTCGGGAATGAGCTGGAAGAGGGCGTTGGAGTAGAGAGTTCCAATCGCCAGAGCTATGAAGTAGAGGAGCAGCCGCTTGTAAAATGTCTTCTTCATGAAGGGCACCACACTGGCTCCCACCAGCGAGCACAGGGAGATGACGGAGACGCAGAGGAAACCGTAACCCCAGACTGGCAGAGCCAAACCCACCCCAGGAGATGGGAGACGGGAGGGGACGAGATCAACGTGGGGATGGGCAGGGGAGGAATCCACAGCGACAGCACAGAGAGAGGAGGGAGGGAGAGAAGAGGACATTCATTAGTGATTGTTGTTCATCTGGCGCCACCTCCGCAGGGCGAACCCGGCGCTCAGCGGCTTTGGGAATCTCAGCTGAGCTTTGGCAGCCAGGCCATGTCCCAGCCAGCCCCCAGCTCTGCTCCATGGGCCGTTCCTAAGCCACAGAGCTCCCGGGTCCCCCCAGCACCTCGTACGCTCCAGCCCTGTCCTGCAGCCAGTCCCTGCCGGGGCGCTCCGGGTGCTGGCAGGGTTGGAGTGTATCTCTGGCATTTCGGGAATTAGAGGCGCTTGGTTTTTATGTCCAGCAAATAAAAGTTGCAGTTCTGGAGCTGAAAAGCTTGGAAAAACATCCCACTGCCAGCACGGATGAGGCATTCGCTGCCCAGCAGCAAACAGGCAACACCAGGGGGAAAAACCCACTGGAATTTTAAGGTTGGATGTGCCAACTCCAGCTCATCCTCTGAGGAGGCACCTGGACCACGTTCCAAAGGTTTCCAATCCGGGTGGATTTATTCAGCTCCAGAACTGCGCAATTACAACACAATTAATTTGCGATATTTCTGTCGGTCCCATCAGAGCACCAGGATACCTCATGGAAGGCAGAACCCTTGTGGGAACATTGGGCTGGGAAATCAGATAAGGGAGAAAAAAAAAAAAGGCAATTAAAGGATTTGTAAAAGTTGGCTGATTCCAGAGGAAGCCAGGCTGTTCTCTGTGCTTTTATATGGATATTTGATCATATTTTCATGGATAGTTCACATTTTTTTCCCTCTGGCTCATGCCAGTACTGCTGCCACAAATGTGGCTGAGCACATCCCTCCAAGGGATGAACTCCTGGACACCCAGAGCAGGAGCAAACAGCTTCTCCCAGCACATTCCCACTCCTCAGACGTGGCAGGGATGGAGGACACTGAAGGTTTCCTGGTGCTCAGAGGGGTGAGAAAAGCCCTGCGCAGCCCCTTGAGCCAAGCCCTGAGCCTCGGGTGACGAGGGGTCGGATCGATTCGGCGGGGTGGAGGCAGAGAGGAGCTGCCCCCGGAGACGGGAGAGAGGCAGGGACGTTCTACCGCACCTCTGGGATGAGCTGGAAGAGCGCGTTAGAGAGCAGCGTGCCGATGGAGAGCGCGATGAAAAACAGCAGCACCCGGCTGAAAAAGGCCTTCTGGGAGCACGGCACGATGAGGACTCCGAGCAGGGAGGCCACGTTAATCATGGACACACTGAGAAAACCAAAGCCCCACACTGCGGAACGAGAAGAAACGAGGGCCAGACATTACCGAGGCTCTCGGAGAGCCCGGACCCGGGCGGCTGGGAAAGGCTCCGGGGCTGCTCCCCGTGCTCCGGGTGCTCCAGCTGCGACAAAACCGTCCTGGTTGGTGCAGGGAAGGTGGGAATGAAGCCACGGGGTTGCTTGGAAAAGGTTTCCCCAGCCAGCCCCAGCGTGGGAGAAGCTGAGCTGCGCTCAGGGCTGCTGATCCAAGACCTTGGGCAGCATTGGCACTGGGATATGCAGGAGCTGACTGAGCATCTGCTGGCAGCCGGAGGCCAGCAGGTCCCTCCAGGTCACCCCCTCCCACCCAGGGGACCCCACAGCAGAGTCCCCTCCTCGTCCAGCTATCCCGGAGGCACGGAGGTTATCCCAGAAAACCACACCACGGCACCATCCACAGCGAGGAAAACTCGGTCAGGATTGCCAGCTGCTGGAGGAGGGAACTCCCAGGAGTGGGAACTGGCTGTTCCTCATGTCCCCAAGCTCCAGAACCAGGCAGTGCCTGTAGCCCCCCACCCAGCACCCCAATTACCTTCAGCTGAGCTGGGCCTGCTCTCCTCTGTCTGCTCATTCTCCTCATTTTCCAGGTTTTCGGAGGTGCACGCCCCCGACTCCAGCTGCTGCAGGATGGTGGGGCAGAACTCCTTGAACTCGCTGTGCCCCACAGGGGAGCCCTCGCTCAGGTTGTGGATGGCAAAAAGCTCCACAGAGCTGAAGCACTGGGGGAGGGAAGGGACAGAAATGTGCCTTGAGATCCCCACAGCTCCGCAGGGAGATTTCAGGAATCTGCAGGGAAGTTCTGGGGGCCCACAGGGAGGTTTTGGGGGTCCCCTCCTTACACGGGAGAGGTTCAGGCGCTGCTGAGGTGTTTGGGAGACATTGGCGTGTCCCACTCCCACATCCAGGCGGTTCAGCAGGGCCTTGAGCTGCTTCAGGCTCAAGGTCTGGCTCTCCCCGTAGCGCTGGAGCAGATCCTGCAGGAAGGAGGCGGCCGAGACGCCGGGGCCGTCCCTGCCCGCCCGGACCTGCGGGCAGGGGAGGAGGCCGAGCAGCAGGAGCAGGCAGCAGCTCCGGGGGCCCACGCTGGGGATCATGGTGCCTCTGGGATGCTGGGAGAGAAACCACGCTGCTGTTGGCTTTGGCATTCCCAGCGCTCCAACCACGGCTGCTCCAGCCCACCGATGGATTTATCCTCAGGGAAAGGGGGAATGGCGCTGCGAGCGCCCGGATCCTGAGGAGGACTCGGCATTTTTCCACAATCTTTCCATGCAAAACCACCCTCTCCTGCTCCACCCTGAGCCACCCCAAGCCCCTCACTCACCCTGGGGGGCTGCCAGCACACGGCTCCTGGGGGCTCTCCAGCTCCACAGCACCTCGGCGACCCTGGGAAGAGCAGGATGGTCGGGAAGCAGGCAGGGCTGTGCCAACACCCAGCTGTGCCAGCCCCAGATCAGCTCCTTGGGGGGTGAGGAGTCACGCTCCAGCCCTGGCCACGTGTGGGTCCCCTCGGTGTCACCGGGGCTGGGACACAAACGCTGCAATGCCAGCGCTCGGAGGAACACAGCAGCCCCGGGGACAGAGGTGGCCTGTTCATGAGGTTATAATTTAACCAGGATAATTACCATGAACCGAGTGAGCTTCCCCGCTCTAACTGTAGGTGCCTTTATAGTGTTTGCCCAGAATCAATCCTTGCCCTCTCTGTCCCTTTCATATGTGCCGGGAATTGATAAAAGAGGGGTGGCACAGCCCCGGGGTGCAAAGGAAGGGGCGCAGGGAGAGGAGGGGACGCCAGGCACGACCTGCACGTCCACCCTGGGAGGCTCCCAGGAGCCTGGAGCTCAGGCTGCCTTCCTGGGAAAGCTTCCCTGAAAGGTAGATGGCAAATTTGGGATCAGTGAGGAGAAAATAAAAATCTGCTGCCTCCATCAATGCAGGAGCCACGCCAGTCCCAGTGTGGGGCTCCAGGTGCACCTCCTGATCCCCCTGGAGGGGCTCCCGACCCAGCCCTGGACACCCCACAGTGCCTGGCCTGTGCTGACAGCTCACAGGCTCCAGTCTCTTCCAAAAACCAGCGCATTTTTGAGGCCTGGCCAAGCAATTGTTCCAAAAATAACCTGGGGCCAGGATTTCCACGCCAAAGGGCTGCAGGGAACCCGCAGGACCCCGCTCCCCATGCAGGACCCCACTGCCCCTGAAGGCTCCCACATTCCCACAGGTTTTACCAGCTTACCACCACTTTGTGAGCTTTGTTCTCTGGGAGCTTTTAGCCTTCTCCTGCCAGGGCTTAGCTCGGATGCTTTGACTTAACCCCTCTCCTCCCAAAACGAGGGAGGGAGCCCATCCAGAGCGGTGCTGGGAACACCCTGTTGGGTGGGGGGACCTGAGGGACCTCTGCCTCTTCAGCATCCCCCAGCGAGCCCAGACCCTTCCTCTTCCTCCCTATCCCAATCTACCCTTCCAGGTGGGCTCCGTGGGACATCCAGGCTGCCGTGACTGCCACAGGTGCTGGCACACAGCCCAGCGTGCCAAAGGTTTGTCCCGGCTGGCTGCACGTCCCGCTGGCTGCCCTTTCCAGCCGGGTGCTCCCCAAATCCCCGGCGCTGCCACCGGGAGCCCTCCTGCCCCCTGCACACCGATGGAGCACACCGAGTGCCAAGGCACGCAGCTCTCCCCGATGCCAAAACCCCTCCCGGGGGTTTCTCCCAAAGCCGGGCTCAGCCGGATACATCCAGGCTGGAAAACCGGACCTCAACTTTCCCCCCGCTGCCAAAGGGAAGGCAGGAAGGGCAGAGCCGGGCACAGGTTGCACAGGCTCGCTCCGTTTTAGGGCAAAACGAGGTGGAGGAGCCGCCCCTGAGCAAGAGAAGGGCCCAAAGAGGCACATCCCGGGGGGCTCCGACCTGCTGCAACCCCGGGGCACGGCCGGAGGGTGCCGAGCACACCCAGCCCAGCATCCCGGGACAAACACCAAAGAACAGCGAGCCTCGCCATCCCCACCGCCAGCTGCGACCCCCGCGGAGCCCCCCGGCCTCCTGCCCGCTACCTTCAAGGGCGTTCTCGCACCGGGATGCGCTCCCGGAGCCCGGAGCCAGCGGCTGACCTACTTTATCGGGCTGGGGCACGGACAGAGCGCTGCCACGCCGAGGGACGGCTGCCCGGGAGGGATGTGCCCGGGAGCGATGCCACGACAGCAGCACGCAGCTCCCGAGGCCGGGCAAACCCTTCCCATCCCATCTGCCTGGGCTGCGCTTCCCGGAGACCAGCGGTCCCGGCCGCAACCCGCACATCCCCGAGGGTGACGCCGGGAATGGGAACCGCTGGCACGGCCGAGCATGACCCCGGCGACGTCAGCCCCGAAATCCCGCGCGGGGATTGCGGCAAACCGGGAGGGGACAGGGCCAGCGGGACCCCGAATTCCAGCCCCGGAGCCGTTCCCGCTCCTGTCGGCGCTCGGAGCCCGCGGGGCCTTCCGGGGCAATCGCGCTCCACGTGTCCTGCGGCACGGAGGGCTCCGGAGGTTTTCCGTGCCCTGCGGCTGTCCCGGGGCTGGCAGCGGACCCGTTCCTGGGTCACCGACACCCTGGGCTGCCCTGGAGCCTTCTGTCCTTTCCTTGCCCGTGATCGCAGCCCGGGGCGGGCAGATGGGCAGCGGAACCGGGAGATCCCCCGAGCATCGCACCCCACAGGGACCCCCCAGTCCTGCCCAGTGCCCCCCGGGCCGGAGCTGCTGCTGCCGCCCGCTCCCTGCCCCATCCCACCCCTCTCCCCATCCCACCGCCGCTGCCTGGTCCCGGAGCTTCCACTGGTGGTGCCAGACCCCATAACTGGGCCCCGCACCCCAAAATTGAGTCCTGCACCCCACAACGGGGTCCTGCACCTCCGAGCCCACCCAAACCTGCATCCTCCCCTGCCTCAGACCCCACGGCCTGTCCAAAACGAGCTCCCATGGCTGCCCCAAGGACCGGCCCCAAACCCTAAACAGCCGCTCCCTGCATCCTTCATCCCTCCCTGCATCCCCCATCCCCATCCGGGGCTCGGGGCCGGCCCCAGCCCGCTCCCCCCGCTCCGCTGCCTCCCCTCCCCGCGGGGCCCGTCCCCGCAGCCTGTTCCCCGTCGCATGGCAGGACTGCCGTGCCTGTCCCGTGCCTGTCCCGGTCCGTCCCGGTCCATCCCGGTCCTACCTCCGCTCCCGCTCCCGCCGCCGCCGCTCGGGGCCGCGCAGCGCGCACGCGCGGCCGCCGGCACGGGGAGCGCTCCCATTGGCTGCCGCCGCCTTCGGCCACGCCCCCTCCGCCTCAGGCCCCGCTCCCTCAGCGGCGCAGCGCCGGGACCCCAAAAACCTCACCTGGGACCCCCAAAAATCCCACACGGAACCCCAGAAATCCCACACGGGACCCCAAAAATCCCACACGGGACCCCAAAAACCTCACCTGGGACCCCCAAAAATCCCACACGGGACCCCAAAAATCCCACCCAGGACCCCAAAAATCCCACACGGGACCCCAAAAATCCCACACGGGACCCCAAAAATCCCACACGGGACCCCCAAAAATCCCACCCAGGACACCAAAAATCCCACACGGGACACCAAAAACCTCACCCCGGACCCCCAAAATCCCACACGGGACCCCAAAAATCCCACACGGGACCCCAGAAATCCCACACGGGACCCCAAAAATCCCACATGGAACCCCAAAAATCCCACACGGGACCCCAAAAATCCCACACGGGACCCCAAAAACCCCACACGGGACCCCAGAAATCCCACACACCCCAAAACCTCACACGGACCCCCAAAAAATCCCACACGGGACCCCAAAAATCCCACCCAGGACCCCAAAAATTCCCACACGGGACCCCAAAAACCCCACACGGGACCCCAAAAATCCCACACGGAACCCCAAAAATCCCACACGGGACCCCAAAAATCCCACACGGGACCCCAAAAATCTCACCCAGAACCCCAAAAATTCCACACGGAACCCCAAAAACCTCACCCAGGACCCCCAAAAATCCCACACAGGACCCCAAAAATCTCACCCAGAACCCCAAAAATCCCACACGGGCATTCCCAAAAACCTCACCCGGGACCCCCAAAAATCCCACCCATGACCCCCTATAAAATCCTACCCAGGACCTCCAAAAATCTTACCCAGGACCCCCAAAATTTTCACCCAGAACCCCCTAAAAAATCCCACCCGGGAACCCCTAAAAATCTCACCCAGAAACCCTCAAAAATCCCACCCAGGATCCCCTAAAAAATAATCCCACTCGGGAACCCCAAAACCCCATCTGGGACTCCTTAAAAAATCCCACCTGGGTATCCCCAAAATCCCACCCACGACCCCCTAAAAAATCCCACCTGGGAACCTCCAAAGCCCAGTCTGGGACTCTCCAAAAAATCCCACCCAGAACCCCCAAAAACCCCATCCAGGAACCCCCAAAAATCCCACCAGAGATCCCCAAGCTGCTCCAACCCCCCTCTCTGGGGCATGGGACCCCCAAAGAGCCCCAGACACACCCCAGGAGCACTGAGACCCCCAAAACTCCCACCTGGGAACCCCCAGACTGCCCCAAAACATCCCCTGGCATCACCCCAAAACACCCACCCTGAGGAACATGGGACCCCTGGGACCCCAAAAACCTATCTGGGGGTACTGGGACCCCATGGAACCCACAGGACACCCACCCTGAGGGCACCAAGACCCCAAGGGACCCCACAGATCCCCCAAGACCCCCCTGGGGGCACCTCAAACACCCTTTAGGGGCACAGGGCACCCCAGGACCCTCCAAACACCCCTTGGGACCCCCCCTCAAGCCCTTCCCAAGGGGTCACAGCACCAAACATCCCCTGGGGTGGGGCGGGGGGACCCCAAGGACCCCCTGGAAAAACCAAGGGGGGACAAATCCTGGCAAGCAGAGCCACCCTGGCTCCTCTGCTGTGCAAGGAAAAGGCAGAGCTGGGATAGAAAATGCTGCTGGATGGGGTCAGAGCTGGGGGAACCCCAAAACCGCAGCCCAGCACCCCCAGGGCCAAGATTTGTTCCTAAATCCCACCCCAGGCTGGGCCACGCTGCCAAAGTCCGCCGGGATTGGCAAATAAACAGGGATCAATGATTAACCCGGGGCACAAGGTGACAGCCCCGGTGGCACCGCCGCTGTGACCCCCCCCGAGTGTCCCTGCTCCATCCTGGGACCCCCCAAAAACGAGGAGCAGGATGTGGCCGCCAGCACCCCCCCAAAATCCACGAGGGAGCAGCTGCCAGCGGCAATTTTATTGGAAAGAACCCAAAAACTGGCTAGAGGGAAGAGAAAAAGGAGGGGATTCCAACTTCAAAAAAAGCACCTAAAATAGGTGAAAACTCCAACCTTTCCCTGGGGTAACGACCTGAATCCACAAAGAATTCTCCTTGGAAAACCAGTGACTCCTCAAGGTCGGGAGAATTGGCCAAACTGGAGCTTTGGTTTGTTCAACAGCAGCTTGGAAAAGCCCAGGAAAAAAAAAAAAAACAACAAAACAAACACCAAACTTTAAACCTGAGTGGAAATGCAAGAAACTGGGGGGAAAAACCCCTGAAATCTTTGGGATTTACATCCAGCACCTGTATAGGGAGGAGCTGTGGGAGCAGCAGCACTTTTTGGGCTCATTAACTCAACCCCCTTTACTGGGAGGGCTGCAGAGCAGCAGGATATTCCTTTGGGGTCATCCTCATGGGGATAATTCCCAAATTAAAACCCCACAGCCCTGGGATGCTGCTGCAATCCCCAGCATCCTCTAAAGCAACAAACAAACAATAAACACCAGAACAGGGAATTGAGGAAGATCCCCCTTGGCAGGGGGGGCAAACAGCAGCGGGGAGTTCCAGGTGCAATCCCATTTTTCCTGGTGCAATCCCGGATTTCCCGGCGCAATCCCGGATTCCTGGGTCCTGGCAGGTTAAAGGAAGAAGAGCTGCTCGCAGAGGTGAGCGCTGGGCTCGTGGTGCAGGACCTGGCCCACCAGGAATGCCAACTTGTGGGCGTACTTGCAGGGGGCAGGGACACGGACGGTGCCCGGCCAGTTCCAGTACAGGTGACACAGCTTGAAGGTCAACCTGGGGACAGGGAGGGAATTGGGATTTGGGATTCCTGGAAAAGGGATGGATCCAGGTCCAGAGCCCTCCTGGAACCTGCTCCCAGCTGTCCCAGAAATGGGATTTAGGATTTCCAGGAAAGGGGATGGATCCAGGTGCAGGTCCCTCCTGGAACCTGCTCCCAGCCGTCCCAGAAATGGGATTTGGGATTTCCAGGAAAAGGGGATGGAGCCAGGTGCAGATCCCTCCTGGAGCAGGGCGAAATGGAATTTAGGATTTCTAGGAAAGGGGATGGAGCCAGGTGCAGATCCCTCCCAGAACCAGCTCCCAGCTGTCCCAGAAATGGAATTTAGGATTTCTAGGAAAGGGGATGGAGCCAGGTGCAGATCCCTCCTAGAACCAGCTCCTAGCTGTCCCAGAAATGGGATTTGGGATTTTCAGGAAAGGGGATGGATCTAGGGTCAGGTCCCTCCCAGAACCAGCTCCCAGCTGTCCCTGTCCTTGGGAGAAATGGAATTTGGGATTTCCAGGAAAGGGGATGGATCCAGGTGCAGATCCCTCCTGGAACCTGCTCCCAGCTGTCCTTGGGACAGGGAGGGAATGGGATTTGGGATTCCCGGAAAAAGGGATGGATCAGGTCCAGATCCCTCCCGGAACCTGCTCCCAGCTGTCCCAGAAATGGGATTTGGGATTTCCAGGAAAGGGGATGGATCCAGGTTCAGGTCCCTCCTAGAACCAGCTCCCAGCTGTCCCTGTCCTTGGGAGAAATGGGATTTGGGATTCCTGGAAAAGGGATGGAGCCAGGTCCAGAGCCCTCCCGGAACCTGCTCCCAGCTGTCCCAGAAATGGATTTGGAATTTCCAGGAAAAGGGGATGGAGCCAGGTGCAGATCCCTCCTGGAGCAGGGAGAAATGGAATTTAGGATTTCCAGGAAAGGGGATGGAGCCAGGTCCAGATCCCTCCTAGAACCTGCTCCCAGCTGTCCTTGGGACAGGGAGGGAATTGAGATTTGGGATTCCCGGAAAAGGGGATGGATCCAGGTTCAGATCCCTCCTAGAACCTGCTCCCAGCTGTCCCTGTCCTTGGGATGGGGAGAAATGGGATTTGGAGGGTCCCTCCCAATCCCAAAGGAGGATTTTGGGGGGCTGTAGGATACTAGGGTGGCTCTGGCATTCCTGCATTTCCCCTGGATGATTTTAAGGGTCCCTGCCCTACTCCAGGGAGGATTTTGGGGGACTGTGGGATATTGAAGGGCTCTGGAACTCCTGCCTTTTCCCCTGGAAGATTTTGGGGGGCTGTAGGATACTAGGGTGGCTCTGGAACTCCTGCCTTTTCCCCTGGAAGATTTTGGGGGGCTGTAGGATACTGGGGTGGCTCTGAGACTTCTGCCCTTTTCCCTGGAAGATTTTGAGGGTCTCTCCCACTCCCTCTGAGGATTTTGGGGTGCTGCAGGATCTCAGGAACCCAGTGACTTCTGCATTTCCCTCGGATGATTTTAAGGGTCTCTCCCCTTCCCTCTGCAATATTTTGGGGTGCTGCAGGATCTCAGGAACTCTGGGACTCCTGCATTTCCCCTGGATGGTTTTGAGGGTCTCTCCCCTCCTCCAGGGAGGATTTTGGGGGACTGTAGAACTCCTGCCCTTTCCCCTGGATGATTTTGAGGGTCCCTCTCCTACCCTCTGCAATATTTTGGGGTGCTGCAGGATCTCAGGAACTCTGGGACTCCTGACCTTTCCCCTGGATGATTTTGAGGGTCTCTCCCCTTCCCTCTGCAATATTTTGGGGTGCTGCAGGATCTCAGGAACTCTGGAACTCCTGCATTTCCCCTGGATGATTCTGAGGGTCTCCCCCACTCCCCAGAGAGGATTTTGGGGTGCTGCAGGATCTCAGGAACCCAGTGACTCCTGCATTTCCCTCGGATGATTTTAAGGGTCTCTCCCCTTACCTCTACAATATTTTGGGGTGCTGCAGGATCTCAGGAACTCTGGGACTCCTGCATTTCCTCTGGATGATTTTAGAGGGTCCCTCCCCTTCCCTCTACAATATTTTGGGATGCTGCAGGATCTCAGGAACTCCTGCATTTCCCCTGGATGATTCTGAGGGTCTCCCCCACTCCCCAGGGAGGATTTTGGGGTGCCAGGGCCCCCCTTACCTCTGGAGGTGCTCGGAGCTGAGGTTGGCCGTGTTCCACATGCAGATGTAGCGCGTGGGAACGCTGCAGCCCTGCCGGCAGTGATGGGCCAGCAGGAAGAAATCCTCCCTGCAAGGGCAAAACAAACCCCAATCCTCTGTTTTTTCCACCCCAAAAATGAACATTTTTGCACCTCAGGGCGCTCTGAAGCCCAGACTGAGCTGTTTTTTACACCTCAGAACGGTGGTTTTGAACCACAAGGGTTTAATTTTTGCACTCCACAGGGATTTTTTTGCACCCTGGGGTATTTTTGCCACCATTTTTCTTTCGCTCTACTTATTTTTTTATGCACCCTGGGGTGCAAAATAAAAAAAATTAACTATTTATAACCTTTTTTTTTTGCACTCAAGATGTTTTTCTACCCCAGAGTGCCTTATTTTGTAAACACAAGAAATGATAAAATACCTTATGGTATTTTTCCAACCATTTTCTTGCAAACTGGGGGGCTTTTACACACCATTTTTTAGACCTTGGGCTGGATTTTTCCCAACACCTTGGGCTATTTTTACAATTTGTCACCCTGAGAATTTTTTTGCACTCTGAGGGGGTTTTTTTTTGCACCCTGGGCTATTTTTACAACCATTTTGTTTTTGCACCTTGGGGTGCTTTTACAGCCATTTTTTCACAGCGAGGGTGGATTTTTTTCCACCCTGGGGCATTTTCATCTCTGTTTTTTTTACACCCGGGTTAATTTTTCCCCCTGGGGGTGTTTTTTACCCCAGCCCAGGGTGTTTTTTACCCCACCCCAGCTCTGCCTCTCACCGGCCCGAGCTGGTGACGCTGTGGTCGATGACGGTGCCCAGGGGAGGGGACACAAACTCCTCTCCTGTCAGGCAGTAGAAGTTTGTGCTCAGCTGCTTCTGCACCACCACGACCACGAGGCTGGGCTGGTAATTTTGGAAGGTGTGGAAGCTCTTCTGGAGCTGGGGCACCTCGTACTTGAGCACCGTGTCCAGCTGGGGGTCAGACACCCCATCCCGGTACACCACGATCTTCATGGGCAGGGAATGGTTCAGCTGAGGGGAAAATGGGCCAAATCAGCTCCTTTTTACCTCCCTGCCATGCACAGGAATAGCTGAGGGAGGTGGGGAATTATTCCCTGGTCAGGAGAAGTCTGGGTGTTAGGATGGAGCTGGGAATCCAATGAGTCCCCACAGAAATGCAGCTCAGATTAGGGGAGGAATGTGTTTGAATTAATCACAGAATTCCAGACTGGTTTGGGTGGGAAGGAGCCTTAAAATCATCTCATTCCACCCCCTGCCATGGGCTGGACACCTCCCACTATCCCAGGGCGCTCCAAGCTGGCCTTGGGCACTGCCAGGGATCCAGGGGCAGCCACAGCTCCTCTGGGAATTCCATCCCAGCCAGGAATTCCTTCCCCATCTCCCATCCATCCCTGCCCCTCCAGGCCCTCCTGCCCAGCACATTCCCAGCGTCCAGGGCTGTTCCTGCAGCATCCACAGAGATGGGGAAATAAAATCAAAGAATCCTGGAATGGTTTGGGCTGGAAGGGACCTTAAATCCCATCCAGTGCCACCCCTGCCATGGCAGGGACACCTCCCACCATCCCAGATTGCTCCAAGCTGGCCTTGGACACTTCCAGGGATCCAGGGGCAGCCACAGCTCCCTGGGAATTCCATCCCAGCCAGGAATTCCTTCCCAAAATCCCATCACCTCCTGCCCTCTGGCAGTGGAAGCCATTCCCTGTCCCTCCAGGCCCTCCTGCCCAGCACATTCCCAGGGTCCAGAGCTGTTCCTGCAGCATCCACAGAGGGATGAGGAGATAAAATCAAAGAATGCTGGAATGGTTTGGGCTGGAAAGGACCTTAAATCCCATTCCATCCCACCCTGCCACGGCAGGGAACCTTCCACCATCCCAGGTTACTCCACGGAGCCCTGGGACACTTGCAGGGATGAGGTTTCTCTGGGAAAATGCCAAGAGCAGGGATCTTCCCTGGCCCTTGCCCTGTCCCAGGCTGCTTTTCCCACGCTGGGGACAAGGGACAGCCCCTGGGAGCTGGAATGTGGCACTTCCCCCTGAGCAAACCGATCCCCAGGCACGTCCCCAGATAAGGACAAGCTGTCCCAGCTCCACATCCAGTCCAAAGGCTGCCAGGGAGGTTTGCTGCCCTGCACGTCTCCAGGCTGGAAGTTTGGGAGGTTTTCCCTTGCTTTTGGGGGAATGTGGAGCCACAGGAGGGAGGTTTTGGGCGGCCTCACCTCGTAGAAGCGCTTGAGGGCTTGGGAGAGGCAGAGCCGGAGGCTGTCGGCGATTTCCTGGTGGGGCATCTGGAAAACCACCCTGGAGTACCACTTGGTGAGGATGCTGGGGATGGAAGGGGAATGAGCAGCCTGGAGGAGCGCCCCCAGCACCAGGCAAAGCCCACGGAGCTCTTGTGCAAGCCCAAACCGGCCCTGGCTCAGCATTCCCAGCCCAGCACTGGGGGACACCTGGCTGAGCACAGCAGCACCCTCAGCCCCTTCCCGGGCAAGCAATGGGGAATTCGGGGTGGGACATCCCAAAATTGCCAGGGCAGGGCAGGAAAACCTCCCCCCATTCCCAGGGAGCCACGTACTGGTTCATGCTGGCCACGAAGCCGATGACGGAGCGCATGCCCGGGCTCTTGCTGTGGTGGATGTCCATGCCCACCACCATCAGCTGCTTCTGGAGAGGGGAACAGAGGTGGGATTTAGGGACAATGGAGCAGGGAAAGGCAGGTGGGATTTAGGGACAATGGAGCAGGGAAAGGCAGGTGGGATTTAGGGACAATGGAGCAGGGAAAGGCAGGTGGGATTTAGGGACAATGTCCATGCCCATGACCATCAGCTGCTTCTGGAGGAGAACAGAGGTGGGATTTAGGGATAACGGAGCAGGGAAAGGCAGGTGGGATTTAGGGACAATGTCGCAGGGGCAGGCAGGTCGCTGATTTGGGACAATGGAGCAGGGAAAGGCAGGTGGGATTTAGGGATAACGGAGCAGGGAAAGGCAGGTGGGATTTAGGGACAATGTCCATGCCAGCAACCACCAGCTGTTTCTAGAGACAGGAAAAAAGGTGGGATTCAGGGATAATGGCCAGGCCCAAAACTCTGAGCTGTTTCTGGCAAGGGGAAAAGAGGTGGGATTTGGGGAGAGTGTCCATGCCCACAACACTCAGCTCCTTCTGGAAAGGGGGGAAGGCAGGTGGGATTTAGGGATAATGGAGGGTACAGGGCAGGTGGGATTTAGGGGCAATGTCCATGCCAACAAAAGGCAAGTGGGATTTAGGGATAATATCCATGCCAACAACCCTCAGCTGCTTCTGGAAGGGGGAAAAACAGCCAGGTGGGATGTAGGGATAAATCACGCATCTCCAAGCTTGGATCCCTCCAGCTCCAAGGGACTCATGAGCACCCAAGAGAAGCCAACCCCGATTCTCCAGCCCGTTCATCCAGCCCCTGCCCACAATAATCCAAATAATCCATCCCCTCCAGAGCTTCCAGGCTCATCCCAGGCCTCCTGCCAGGGTGTTCCTGCCTTACCAGTGGGATATCAACCCCCCAGAGCTGCCCGCCCAGCTTGCAGTTGATCTGCAGCAGAACTTTCTGCACCACGCTCCTGATCTTGCCAGGATGGCCCATGAGGGACTGGGCATTGATGACCTGGGGAGAGGGAAAACTCAGGGCAAAGTGAGGCTGGAGACAGCCAGGGATTGCCAGGGATATGGGGGTGCCAGCCCACCTGGGAGGGCACAGGGCTCTGCACACAGCAAAGCTTCTTGATGGCCCCGTAGACGTCGTCCCGGCCACCAGAGATGATGCACAGGAGCAGCTGCACCTTGTCCTGAGGGGAATCATGGAACTGCTCAGGTTGGAAAAGCCCTTCTGGATCACTGAGCCAAACCCAAGGTCACCAATAACCCACGTCCCCAAGGCCCACATCCACACCTCCAGGGATGGGGACTCCGCTGCCTGCCTGGGTTAAATCCATTCCTGGATTTATCAATTCTTTCCATGAAAGGAAATTTAACCACTTTTCCTGTATTTAACCCCCCTTTCCATAAAAAAATTCCTCCTGGTGTCCAACCTGAGCCTCCCCTGGCACAGCTTGGGGCTGTTCCCTCTCGTCCTGTCCTTTGCTCCCAACCCCACCTGGCTAAACACTCCTGCCATGGGTTTTTAGGGAAAAATAAGGACCCCTGAGCCTCTTCTTCTGCAGGCTGAGCTCCTCCAGTGCTTCCCAAAGATCCCCCAGGGCTGTCCCTGCTCCTTGTGGATTCCCAAGGAGCTCTGGATAGTCTGGGCTCCCATCCCACCTTCCCAAAGACCTCCTTGGTCCTCACCTGGCTTCCTAAAGAACTCTGGATGCTCTGGGCTCCCATCCCACCCTCCCAAAGATGTCCCAGGGATGTCCCCACTCCTTACCTGGCTTTCCAAGGAGCTCTGGATGCTCCAGGCTCCCACTCCACCTTCTCAATGATCTCCCTGCTCCTCACCTGGCTTCCCAAAGAGCTCTGGATGGTCAAAGCTCCCATCCCACCTTCTCAATGATCTCCCTGCTCCTCACCTGGCTTCCCAAAGAGCTCTGGATGGCCCTGATGTGGGCTCCCATCCCACCTTCTCAATGATCCCCACTCCCCATCTGGCTTCCCAAGGAGCTCTGGATGCTCTGGGCTCCCATCCCAACCTTCCAAAGATGTCCCAGGGACGTCCCTACTCTTCACCTGGCTTCCCAAGGAGCTCTGGATGCTCTAGGCTCCCACTCCACCTTCTCAATGATCTCCCTGCTCCTCATCTGGCTTCCCAAGGAGCTCTGGACGGTCAAAGCTCCCATCCCACTTTCCCAATGATCCCCACTCCCCATCTGGCTTCCCAAGGAGCTCTGGATGCTCTAGGCTCCCATCCCACTCTCCCAGTGACCCCCAGGGCTGTCCCTGCTCCTCACCTGGCTCCCCAGGGAGCTCTGGATGGCCCTCACGTAGGTCTCGATGCGATCATCCCGCAGCTCCTGCACCAAGGGCTGTCCCACCTGCATCCCCATGGCGCCACAGCTGCTCCTCATGGATGCCAGCAGGTCCTTGGCCAGCTGCTGCAGCCTCTTGGGATAGATCAGGAGCCAGGAATTGATGGAGATCTGGGAGAAAAGCCAGCACAGGCCGTGGGTTGGGGGTGTTCCTGCAATCCAATCCACGCAGCACGTTCCTGTTTGCGAGAGGAGAAACCGACCAAGCACAGAGGGGAATTTGGGAGAGGAAAACTGGGCCTAGAGGAACCTGGAGCACAGCAGGGAGTTTGGGAGAGAGAAATCTGGGAGAGGGAATTCGGGCCAAGAGGAACCAGGAGCACAGTGGGGAATTTGGGAGAGGGAAAGTGACCCAAGAGAAATCTGCAGCACAGAGGGGAATTTGGGAGAGGGAATTTGGCCCAAGAGGAACCTGTAGCACAGAAGGGAATTTCAGAGAGGGAATTTGGGCCAAGAGAAATCTGCAGCACAGAGGGGAATTTGGGAGAGGGAAAAGTGGCCCAAGAGAAATCTGGAGCACTGAGGGGAATCTGGAAAAGGGAAAGTGGCCCAAGAGAAGTTTGGACTGAATTCCAGCTAATTCCTGCATGTGAAAAGCTCCCTCCACCCTGGGATGAGGTGGGAAAGCAGACACCACAGCCACATACCTCCACCTCCTTCGGAAAAACAGGCTGGAGCGCAAATCCAACACAAACAAGGGAAGGGTTTGTGCTGGAAGGGGCTCAGGCAGAACGCCAGCGCTCAGGAAAACCCAGCGCAGCTGTCCCCAGCAGGGCAGGCTCTGCTCACCACGGCGATGGGCACCTCCTTGGTCACCTCGCGGTGCCAGCCCAGCTCCTCGGCGGGAAGGAAGGAGCGGTGCCGGAGGTTGATGCGCTCCACGGGCAGGATGTGACCCTGGGTCTGGGCAGAGCGGGAATCTCCGGAGCTGCCTCCTCTGCCTGGGGGCCAGGGGAAGGCCAGGAGCCCCAGAGCCCTTACCCTGTAGATATCAGTGTCCAGGACCAGCCCCCAGCGCTGCAGCTCCCGGGAAGCGTCCGGGGTGTCGCGGATGCGGCGCAGGAGGCTGGTGAGGCGCTGGTAGTGCTGCTGGGGACTCTGGACCATCTCCCACATCACCTCCTGTACCAGCAACACCCAGCGGTGAGGGAGGGCTCCCCACAAACCCTGGGCAAAGCTGGGAGCAGGACAGGGCTCCCTACAAACCCTGGGCAAAGCTGGGAGCAGGACAGGGCTCCCCACAAACCCTGGGCAAAGCTGGGAGCAGGGCAGGGCTCCCTACAAACCCTGGGCAAAGCTGGGAGCAGGGCAGGGCTCCCCACAAACCCTGGGCAAAGCTGGGAGCAGGGCAGGGCTCCCCCAAATTCTGGGCAAAGCTGGGAGCAGGACAGGGCTCCCTACAAACCCTGGGCAAAGCTGGGAGCAGGACAGGGCTCCCTGGGCAAAGCTGGGAGCAGGACAGGGCTCCCCCCAAATTCTGGGCAAAGCTGGGAGCAGGGCAGGGCTCCCTGGGCAAAGCTGGGAGCAGGACAGGGCTCCCCACAAACCCTGGGCAAAGCTGGGAGCAGGACAGGGTTCCCCAAACCCTGGGCAAAGCTGGGAGCAGGGCACAAGACAGGCTCTGACCTTCAGCATGCGACTGTTCTTGCGGAGGTCGGAGAGGCCGGTGAGGAAGGTGAGCTCTGGCACGAGCAGCACCATCTTCACCTGGCACTGCAGGGAGAGACAGGCACTGTCAGCATTGCAGGGGCTGGGAATTCCTGCTCTCCCCAGGGGCTGGAGGAGCCCCAAGCAGCCCATGGATCATTCTGGGCTGGAGGAGCCCTTGGATCTCTCTGGGCTGGAGGAGCCCTTGGATCTCTCTGGGCTGGAGGAGCCCTTGGATCTCTCTGGGCTGGAAGAGCTCAGAGCAGCCCATGGATCTCTCTGGGCTGGAGCAGCCTGTGGATCTCTCTGGGCTGGAGGAGCCGTTGGATCTCTCTGGGCTGGAGGAGCCCATGGATCTCTCTGGGCTGGAGGAGCCCATGGATCTCTCTGGGCTGGAAGAGCTCAGAGCAGCCCGTGGATCTCTCTGGGCTGGAAGAGCTCAGAGCAGCCCTTGGATCTCTCTGGGCTGGAGGAGCCCTTGGATCTCTCTGGGCTGGAGGAGCCCTTGGATCTCTCTGGGCTGGAAGAGCTCAGAGCAGCCCGTGGATCTCTGTGCCCGGCTCACCCTCCCCTCTGGTGTCTGTTTCTCCTTGGGCTTGTGAACGAGCAGGGGCTGGTCCAGTTCCCTGATGGTGATGCCGTGGGTCTTGCTGGAAAAACAGCATTGTCACACAGGCCTGGAATTTCACTTTGGAATGGAAACCCAAATCCCCACCGTGGGCAGCAAAACCTCCCTGCTCCCGCTGCCCCACCTCAGATCAGCCCCTGCCCCTTCCCAGGGGTGATCCAGCAGCTGCTCCTCACCTGTAGTACTCCACAAAGGTGATCTCCTGCCCGCTGGCCAGGGTGAACGTGTCCTTGGGGGTCTTGTCCCAGTCGATGTCATCCACGCGGTAGGTGCGGTTGTTGTAGCGAGTCATGACCACGCTCCCCACCAGCTGCTTGGTGCACTCCTCCTGGAACGTCCTCTGGCTCTGCGAGTGGATGGTTTGCCTGGGAAAAAGAGCAGAGGCACAGAATGCTCCCCCCTCCTGTGCTATATCAAAATTAAAACACTTTGTAGAGCAGCTCTGTCCCCAGGGCTCGTGGGGTTTTGCTGCTGCTCTCACATCATGCTCAGCACGGACTCGCTGCGGACGATCTTGTGGATGGCGTCCACCATGAGGAAGAGCCCCCCGTCCTTCCTCCGGATGCTGACGGCGTATCCCGGCCAGATGTGGAGGCTGTGCCCAGAGGGAAACACGCCTGGCTTAGCCCAGAGCAGCCAAGGAACCCCTCAAAACTCAGGGATTCATTCCCCAGCTCCCAACTCCTCCGAACAGCCAAAGTCAGGCTGACCTGGGAACACTTCCCAGTTTCCAGGGAAACAGCAATGACTCTGTGGGAAGGAAGGTGCCAGCACCCACCTGTATTTCTGTAAGGTGGTGGCCAGGGCAGGCTCAAAGAAATGTCTCCCAGCCAGGCTCAGGTTTAAGATTTTCATCACCCTAAGGAAGGAAAAGCAGGAAAAGCAGGGCTGGATGAGGACTGGCAGGAAGGAGGAGGAAGGGGCTCTCCTCCCTGAGCTCAGCGAGGGTCTCTCTGCTCTCTCACCTGCGGAACACCACGTTGTAAAAGGGGATGCAGAGATCCGAGCTGGGCTCCAGGATTTTGGTCATCTGGATGTTGATGAAGATCTCCTCCCTGTTGCTGCTCCTCTGAGCCTTCAGGCTGACCTTTGGCAGGGCCAGAGGGGGTTCTCCCACCCAAAACAGGGGCACCCCCGTACCCCAAACTGGGGGAGAGCCCCGTACCCCTTACCTTGGGGATCTGGATGGGCAGGAAGAGGATGGAGCCGTCGAAGGCCATCACATCCCCGATCACGGTGTGCTGCTCCTTCAGCATGGCAAAGCGGGCAGTCTTGCACTCCACCTCGGGGCTGGGGGCACACAGGGCCTTTTCTCCCTCCTCTGCCCCCCCAGACCTCACTCAACCCCCCAAAAATCCCCCCTGAAGGCCAAAACCCAGAGCTCTTTATTGCGCTGGGGCCGCTCCAAGTCACGGCAGCTCAGACAGCAGGAGGGACACAGAGGGCTCTGCCTGGGGACACCCCAACCTCGAGGGGCTGTGGGGGACCCTCGAGGGGCTGTGGGGGACCCCGGCCCCCCATTATCACCTGAAGGTCACGTGGTACTGGTAGACAGCTTCGTTCTGGCAGTGAATCTTCACAAAGTTCAGCCCCACGGGGATGGTGGCTCCCTTGGCCACCGCCTTCGTCCCCTGGGCCCTGGGAGGGACAGGGGGTCAGCAGCGACCCCGCAGCACCTGCACCCCAAAACGGGCGGCTGGGGACGCCACTTACGGCCTGGCAGCAGCTGGGGGGGTGTCCGGGGAGGGCACGGGCGTCGGGCAGGGCTGGGGGCTGGGTGGGCACGGGGCGGGCACGGCGGGGGCGGCTCGTCCGGGCGGGGTGGGCAGCGCGTCCCCTCTGCCTTTCCACAGGATCCTGTGTCCCCAGGGGGGCTGCGGTGAGCCCTGGCACACCCTGGGGACACGCTGGGGGTGGCCTGGCTTCAAACCCCCAGCGACGAGCACGACCCCCCGAAATCCCCCTACTCCTCTTGCCCCACAGCAGCCTGGGGGCTCCAAACAGCCGAGTTTTGGGATAAAGGGATGGGAGGGACAGGGGAGATGGGGAAAACACAGGGAATAAGGGAATAGGGCCGATTTAGGGTCAGAGGGAGACAGAGGGGATGGAGGAGGAGAAGGAATGGGAGCAGAACAAAGAAGGGGACAGGAGGGACAGGGAAAGATGGAGGGGGACAGGGAAAGATGGAGGGGGACAGGAGGGCCCAGAGGAGGGTGGGCACTGAGGGTTTGGGGGTTCAGGGCTGTGGGGGACTCACTGCCCACGCGTGGGGAGCGCCCCCAGCGCTGCCCCCTTGTCCTCCTCCTCCTTCAGCCGCTGCACTGGGCCGGGCGGAGCCGCTGCCTTCGCATCGCCTGCGCCGCCCCGGCCTGCGGGAGCAGGGCCACCGTGAGCGGCGGAGCGGGGCCCGCCGGGCCCCTGCACCCCCGCACCACCGGCACCTACCGAGGGGCCGCTCCAGAGGCCGCTCATCCAGGCCCAGCTCGCGGAACAGCGCGGGGAACGGCGAGGCCGCGGCTCGGGGCTGGGCGGGGCCGGGCGAGGGCAGGCGAGGGGGACCAGGCGGCGAGGCCGCGAGCCCCCTGGCCATGGGCACGGCGGGCCCTGGCCGGGCCCGGCCGGGGCGGGCGGAAGGGCCGCGGCGGGTCCATGGCCGCCCCGTCGAGGCGCGCTCGGAGCCGCGGCCACGCCGCCGCCGCCGCCGCAGCGCACGCGCGGCCCCCGCCCACGCGCGGACGCGGCGCTGATTGGGCGGCGCCGAGGACACGCCCACAACGCCGCGCGCCCGGGCGGAGGGAAGCGCGCGAGGAAAGGGCGGGGGTGGAAAAGGGGGCGTGGCCAGAAGGAGAATGGGCGGGGTTATGCAAAATAGGGCGTGGTCATGACGGGAGGAAAGGAAGGGGTGGGGGCGATAATATGGGATTGGGGATAAAATGGGACGGGCAGGAGAGGGATAAAGGTGGAATTGGGGGTAAAATGGGATGGGCAGGAAAGGGTTAAGATGGAATTCGAGGGGGTAAAATGGGATGCGGTGGGCAGGAGAGGGTTAAAATGCAATTTAGGGGGTAAAATGGGATGCGGTGGGAACAGGGCTAATATGGGATGGGCAGGAGAGGGTTAAGGTGGAACTCGGGGGGTAAGATGGGATGGGGTGGGATGGCAAGGACGGAATGGGGCAGGAGGGGGGATGAGAAGGAATTGGAGGGGTAAAATGGGACAGGAAGGTGTGAGTGCGATGGGATGGGGTGGGGTGGGATGGGATGGGATGGGATGGGATGGGATGGGATGGATGGGATGGGATGGGATGGGATGGGTGGGGGGGGGGTGGGATGGGATGGGTGGGTGGGGTGGGGGTGGGATGGGATGGGATGGGATGGGGTGGGATGGGATGGGGTGGGAAGCAGGGGCAATATGGGATGGGGAGGATGGGGTGTGATGGGGCAGGAGTGGGGGATAATATGGAATTGGGATAATATGGAATTTGAGGGTAGGGTCAGATGTGGGGGGTTTAGGATGGGATGGGGTGGGAGATCAACGTGAGAGGGGCAAGTGCAGGTCCGGCCCTGGCCAGGTGGTCACTGCCCCCATCCCTGCTCCTGCCCGGGGCTGGTGGCACCCAGGGAGCTTTGGCTCCACCATGACAGCCCTGTCACCCCCAGGACAGGTCACCCAGTGCCCCCCACCCGCTGCAGCCACAGCCAGAGACTCCAAGGCCTTGCAGGGCCCAGCAGAAGGGACAGAACCAGACTGACACAGGGGGAAGAGGTTTTATTCCAGGTTTTTCCCCCAGGACATGTGTCCTGCTCCCATCAGTGTGTCCACAGAGCTGGGGGACACCCCAGAGCCCCCCATACACCCCGAGATCCCCGTTTGGCACTGGGGGGAGCCGCTGGTGTGGGGGACACAGCCGGACACCAGCTGGGAGCTGGCTCTGGATCCCTCAGGATCCATTGGGATCACAGCACAGGATTGGGATCCCCAGCCCCCTGCCCATGTCCCAAAGGCACATCTGGAGGGGCTGAGGGTCCATCCTGGGTCTGGGGGGGCCAGGACCCCCTGGGCTACCGGTGCCTGTGCTCCAGGAGAGCCTCAAAATCCGGGGAGCAGACGAGCTTGTGCCTGACGTGGCCCAGCACCATCATCTCACCCGTGCGGTTGTCCCCGATGCCCACGGACACCAGCTCCTGTTCCAGGGGGCAGAAACAACCCTGAGCCACAGGAACCCCTGGGAGATCCCCAGAGGGGACCAGCAGGACCCTTCCCCACTGTCAGCATGGCCAAGAACCAGCACGACCCCCAAATGGGGTTATTTTGGGGTGAAACTCCCCACACTGGGTCCCTTCCATACCTGTAGGAAGGAGCAGGGGGTGCCCATGGTCACGTCCAGGGTGACCTTGCCCAGCACCAGCTGCACTTTTCCTGATTTTCGGATGAGCAGCTTCCCCACCTGGCCCTCGGGGAGGTCGGCCAGGGTGCAGGTGTTCTCTGCCTGCTTGGCCTCCTGCACGGCACAGCGGGGCTGGGATCAGCCCTTGGGACTGGGATCATCCCACTGGGATGGGATCAGCCCTTGGGACTGGCATCATCCCACTGGGACTGGGATAACCCCCCTGGGGCTGGGATCAGCCCTTGGGACTGGGATCAGCCCCTGGGACTGGGATCAGCCCTTGGGACTGGGATCATCCCACTGGGATGGGATCAGCCCTTGGGACCGGGATCATCCCACTGGGATGGGATCAGCCAATGGGACTGGGATCAGCCCTTGGGACTGGGATCATCCCACTGGGATGGGATCAGCCAATGGGACTGGGATCATCCCACTGGGACTGGGATAACCCCCCTGGGACTGGGATCAGCCCTTGGGACTGGGATCAGCCCCTTGGGACTGGGATCATCCCACTGGGTTGGGATCAGCCCCTGGGACTGGGATCAGCCCTTGGGACTGGGATCAGCCCTTGGGACTGGGATCATCCCACTGGGATGGGATCAGCCCCCCTGGGACTGGGATCAGCCCCTGGGACTGGGATCATCCCACTGGGACTGGGATCAGCCCCTGGGACTGGGATAACCCCACTGGGATGGGATCAGCCCTCCTGGGACTGGGATCAGCCCCTGGGACTGGGATCATCCCACTGGGAATGGGACCAGCCCTCGGACTGGGATCAGCCCTTGGGACTGGGATCAGCCCCCTGGGACTGGGATCAGCCCCCCTGGGACTGGGTAACCCCATGCGATTGGGATCACAGCATGGGATTGGGATCATCCTGTGAGATTGGGATCACCCCACGAGATTGGGGGGACAGCACCATGGGATGAGGGGACAGAACAGGATTGGAGCAGAAAGGACATCACAGGGACACCATGGGATGGGGGGAACATCATGGGATAGCAGGGAGGTCACCGTGGGACTGGGGAAGATGACACCACAGGATGAGGAGGAGACATCACAGGACGGGGTGGAAAGGACATGATGGGATGGGAGCACATCCTCATGGGCTTGGGGGGACACCACAGAAGGGGAGGGCATGAGGGGACACCCCCACCATGCCCCTACCTGGCTCTTCTCCTGCTTCACCAGCAGCACCTGCCCGTCCTCGCTGTGCAGCTCAGCTTTGCTGGGTTTGGAGTCGTGGCTGGGGGGCTGCCCGGGCAGGGTGTCAGGGAGTTGCAGGAACAGCAGCTCCTCCTCCTGGGCCAGGCTCAGCCTCTGCAGCAGCTCAGCCGCCGACACATCCCGTGGGAACCCGGGGGGGCCCTTGGGCTGGGCCGGCTTGGGATCCTCCTCACACGGCTCTTCCTTCACTGCAGAGGGGGTGCATGGGCAGGGGGAACAGGGGACACCCCCAGCTTGTCCCTGCTGTGTGCCCAGCCCGGCCCAGCCCTGCCCTGCCCAGCCCTGCCCTGCCCAGCCCAGTCCTGCCCCTGCCCTGCTCTGCCCTGCCCAGCCCAGTCCTGCCCAGCCCAGCCCTGCCCTGCTCTGCCCTGCCCAGCCCAGCCGTGCCCTGCCCTGCCCAGCCCTGCCCTGCCCTGCTCTGCCCTGCCCAGTCCTGCCCAGCCCAGCCCTGCCCTGCCCAGCCCAGCCCAGCCCTGCCCTGCCCAGCCCTGCCCTGCCCTGCCCAGCCCAGCCCAGCCCTGCCCTGCCCAGCCCAGCCCTGCCCTGCCCTGCCCAGCCCAGCCCTGCCCTGCCCTGCCCTGCCCAGCCCAGCCCAGCCCAGCCCTGCCCTGCCCAGCCCAGCCCTGCCCTGCCCTGCCCTGCCCTGCCCTGCCCAGCCCAGCCCTGCCCTGCCCTGCCCTGCCCAGCCCTGCCCTGCCCTGCCCTGCCCAGCCCAGCCCTGCCCAGCCCAGCCCTGCCCTGCCCTGCCCAGCCCAGCCCTGCCCTGCCCTGCCCTGCCCTGCCCTGCCCAGCCCAGCCCTGCCCTTCCCTGCCCTGCCCAGCCCTGCCCTTCCCTACCCTGCCCAGCCCGCCCAGCCCAGCCCAGCCCAGGTTGTTGGCGATGATGAGGATGAGTATGGTGATTAGGAAGAATAGTAGGTAGGTGAAAAATGTTGTAATGTAGGGGTCTGAGGCCATATATCATGTTGCAAATTGTAGGATAGATCATGATATGAACAGTGCAATGGGGAAGAAGGTAAGGGAGCAGAAGTCTATTTTTAGGCTGATGGGGATTTTGAAGTTTATAATGAATTTTCATTCTCAGAAGGAGGTGAGGCTTTCTGCTCCGGAGTGGATGTAGATTGCTGTTGGGATTAGGCTGATTAAGAAGGAGGTTTTGACTGTGTTTGTAATTGTGCTGGGGATGTTCTTGAGGTTGTTGGATAGAAGAGGAAATAGGATGGGGGTGGAGAGGGTTACTAGGGTTAAGAGTATGAATGTGTTTAGGACTAGTGAGAGGTCCATTACTTTCCCTTGGACTTGCACCAACATGAGTAGCTCCTAAAACCATTGGATTACTATTATCCTTTGAAAGTAAGGAGACCGAGGTTTTATACCCAGATACAAGAGTTGGCAGTTCTCGCTGGTTTTACCTCTCCCAGCCCAGCCCAGCTCAGGCAAACCTGGCCTGGCCCAACCCAACCCAGCCCGGCCCGGCCCGGCCCAGCCCAGCCCCACCTTTCACTGCTGGTGGGTCCAGCTCCATCTTCTCCTCCTTGGCGGCAGGCAGCCATGGCTGTGTGTCCTCCTGCTCTGCCACCTCCTCCTTGAAGAGCCACCCCGAGTGGGCCAGGGGCAGCTGCACCGGCTTGTTCCGGATGTCGTTCTTCAGCCCCGGGTCATCCAGGAACTGTGGGGACAGCCAGGGGACAATCAGCACCCCCGAGGGCACAGGGGACACTGAGCACCGCCTGGGGGCACAGGGGACACTCAGGATCACCCCGGGGGCACAGGGGACACTCAGCACTGCCTGGGGGCACAGGGGACACTCAGCACCACTGCAAGGACACAAGGGACACTCAGCACCCCCCAGTGACACAAGGGACACTCAGCACCCCCCAGTGGCACCAAAGCCACCCCTTCCATGCCCACTGACATCATCCTTCTGCAGCATCCTCAGGATCTGCTTGGTCTCCTCGTCTGTCTCCCTTTTCTCCTTCTTGATGTTGATGATGTGGGAAGGGCCGAAGTCGGACACGTCCACACTCCTGTCCCAGGAGCCTGCTGGGGACACAGGAGCAGCCCAGGGTCACCCCAAGGTGGGACCCCCCAAAAAAGCACCCAGAGGGAAGCTCCCCTTACCTTTCTTCTTCATCATTTCAGCGGGGCCCTGCTCGAAGATGGAGTGGGACTGGATGACCTCGGGCCGGTTCCGGCCCCGGCCGTGCCCGTCCCGCTGCCGCTCCCGCTCTTTCTTCTCCTTCTTCACCGCCACGTCCTCCCGGGGCCTGGGGCAGAGAGGGCACAGCACCCCACATCACCCCCAGCAGCCCAGCCCCACTCCCCCCCCTGCCAGGACACAGCCCCTCGCCCGCGAGCACAGGGCCCCCACATCAGCCCCACATCACCCCAGCCCCGCCCCTCACACACCGCCTGGGGCAGAGTGGGCACATCAGCCCCACATCACATCACCCCTATATCAGCCCCACATCACCCCCAGCCCTGCCCCCTGCCCCCTGCCCCTGCCAGGACACAGGGCCTGGGGCAGAGTGGGCACATCAGCCCCACATCACATCACCCCTATGTCAGCCCCACATCAGCCCCAGCCCTGCTCCCTGCCCGGACACGGGGCCTGGGGCAGAGCGGGCACAGCACCCCACATCACCCCCACAGCAGCCCCACGTCACCCTCAGCCTGCCCCTGCCTCTGCCAGGACACAGGGCCTGGGGCAGAGCGGGCACAGCACCCCACATCACATCACCCCTATATCAGCCCCACATCAGCCCCAGCCCTGCTCCCTGCCCCTGCCAGGACACAGGGCCTGGGGCAGAGCAGGCACATCAGCCCCACATCACATCACCCCTATATCAGCCCCACATCAGCCCCACATCACCCCCAGCCCTGCCCCTTGTCCCCTGCCCCAGCCCCCTGCCCCTGCCAGGACACAGGGCCTGGGGAAGAGACCTCTGCACATCACCCGGAGATATTGGTGTGGGTATTTGGGATATTGGTGTGGATAATTAGGGTATTTATATGGATATCTGAGAATTCCCATGGATATTTGGGATATTTCCATGGATCAGTGGGATCCCCTCTCACCCCTCCCTTCTCCAGGCCAACCAGCCCCACCTCCCACAGTCCCTCCCCTCACAGAGATGCTCCAGACCCCAAACCACCCCTGGGCCCCCATTTCACCCAGATCCACCACTCACTCCTCCTTGATCTTCCGGCTGATGATGTTGGGGGTGAAAGTTTTCTGTGGGAAAAACCAGAGAGAAAAAATCATCCCCAAGCCCCCCAGGCTGTCACAGCCACCCCAGAGCCTCGCTGGGGACACTGGGTGTGAGATGTGAAATGTGTCACCACATTTCTCCTCACAGAGGAAAGCAAGGCACGATTCTCGCCAAGAATATTTCTGGGTTTCACATTCTCTGAACCTCAGAGAAAGGAAAAACAATTCTTATCTCATTTGCTGTGCCTGTGTTTGTGCAAAAGTGATATACAATATAAAAAGTGTTTACCCAAAGTGATGGTGTTTTATTTCCTCGGCCTATCAGGGCCAGGTGTGTGTGTGAGGTGGGACTGTGAGCTAAAAGTCACGAGATTCCGTGCAGGTGTGTGCGGAGTTAAATAATTAGCAAATCCAGATTAATATAATATAATATAATATAATATAATATAATATAATATAATATAATATAATCATAGAATATATATAAATAATAAATATAGTATGACATAATATACTATAATATTATAGTAGATTATAGTAGATTATATTACATTAATAATAAATATAGCAAGATATGATATAATGTCATCTACTATATTATACTATACGATTTTATAATGTAAATAATATAACATAATATAGCATAACATAATAATGTAATATTAATAGAATAAATATAATAGAATATAATAGAATATAACATCATAGAATAGAAATAATAAATATAGCATAATATAATATAATGTATATTATATAATAGTATATTTATTATTTTTATTATATTATACTATATTTATTGTTATACTATAATGTATATTATATTATATATTATCATGTATATTATATAATGTATATTATATTATACTATATTTATAATACTATATATTTATATATAGTATATATATAAATATATACTATATATTTATATATATATAAATATATACAATATATATAGTAACATATTTATATTATACTATATTTTATAATACTATATTATAGTATATTATATTGATAACAAATACAGCATAATATAATATAATATAATATAATATAATATAATATAATATAATATAATATAATATAATATAATATAATATAATATAATATAATATAATATAATATAATATAATATAATATAATATAATATAATATAATATAATATAATATAATATAATATAATATAATATAATATAATATAATATGACATTATATTTATATTACATTACATTAGACTATATTATACTATATTTATTATATTATATCATATCAATAATACTAACATAATTAAAAAATTAATTAAATAATAGAACTAATTAAAAAATTACTTTCTAAGAAATTAATTAACATTTAAATAATAACATTAATATAATTAAATGAAATAGCCTTCTAATATCAATGAAGTCCCCCTCATCATGTCTCCCTGCCAGGGGGGTCACCGGCAGTGGGTGACCCCAGTTTGGGGAGGGGGGGCTCTCACCTTTTTGACGCCGCCCAGGGTGAGGTCTCGGGAGCGGATGGAGGGCAGGCGGCCCGGGCTCAGGGGGGGGGCGGGGGGGCGCCTGCCCAGCACCCCCCGGGGCCCCCCCGGCCGGAGGCTGCCCGGGGAGCCCGAGCTGCCAGAGCCCCCCTCGGCCATCCTGCGGGCAGGGGGCACGCTCAGGGGGGGCTGCACCCCCAAACAGGGCTCACAAATACACCCACCCCAGTAATGAACCCCCAACCCCCAAACAGAGCTCAGAAATACACCCACCCCAGTAATGAACCCCCTGAACCCCCAAACAGGGCTCAGAAATACACCCACCCCAGTAATGAACCCCCAAACAGAGCTCACAAATACACCCACCCCAGTAATGAACCCCCTGAACCCCCAAACTGGGCTCAGTCCTACACCCACCGCAGTAATGAACCCACAAACAGGGCTCACAAATACACCCACCGCAGTAATGAACCCCCAAACAGGGCTCAGAAATACACCCACCCCAGTAATGAACCCCCTGAACCCCCAAACAGGGCTCAGAAATACACCCACCCCAGTAATGAACCCCCTGAACCCCCAAACAGGGCTCACAAATACACCCACCCCAGTAATGAACCCCTGAACCCCCAAACAGGGCTCAGAAATACACCCACCCCAGTAATGAACCCCCCCCAAACAGGGCTCAGAAATACACCCACCCCAGTAATGAACCCCTGAACCCCCAAACAGAGCTCACAAATACACCCACCCAGTAATGACCCCTGAACCCCCAACGCAGTACACCCACCAGTATGACCCCCCTGCACCCCCAGACAAGATCCCCGTGACCCAGGGGGGTTGTGTTCCCCCTGCACCCCCCAGGACCCCCTTGTGCCCCCTCCCCAGGGGTCTCAGTCCCCCCAAACAGGACTCCCTTGTCCCCCCTTTCCCACCCCCCCATACACCCCAAACAAGACTCCCTTGTGCCCCCTCCCCAGCTTTCCCAGCCCCCCCCTACACCCCCCAGAACCCCCTTGTCCAGCTTTCCCAGCCCCCCCATACACCCCAAACCCTTGTGCCCCCCTCCCCAGCTTTCCCAGCCCCACCCACACCCCCCGAACAGGACCCCCTCGTTCCCCCCCTCCCCAGCTTTCCCAGCCCCCACTATCCCCCTGCTCCCCCCTCCCAAAGGCTCTCACGCCCCCCGTTTTCTCCCCAGCTCCCCCCTTGTTCCCCCTCCCCAGGGGTTCAGCCCCCCTGACCCCCTCGCAGCCCCCCTCCTCACGGGCCTCACCCCCTCAGGGCCGCCCTGCGCCCCCTCCCCCAGGGATCTCAGCCCCCTCCCCGCCCCCTTCTCACCCCTCTCCCCAGCATTCCCACCCCCTCATACACCCCCAAACAGGGCCCCCTCTCCCCCCGCTCCCCAGGGGTCTCACCCCCCTCCTCGCACCCCTCAGGACCCCCCGGGCCCCCCCAAATTCTCCCCCCTCCTCCCCCGCCACGCCGCCCCTCACCCTGCCCGGGCAGCCACGGGCTCGCCGCCCCCACTGCGCATGCGTCGCGCACGGCGCGCTCTTCCTGGCGCGACGCCGCTGCCGCCATCTTTGCTGAGGGCACAGCGGGTTTGGCAATGAGCCGCCATCTTTGTGGTTGGCATTGCCCAACCCTCTGTGAGGGCGGTGGCGCCATCTTTGTGACGGGCAGTGCCCGGCTCTCCGGACCGGGCACCGGGGGCAGCGCTGGGGGGGACATTTTTTGGGAGGTCACTCAGCCCTTCATTTAACATCCTCACGAGATTCCTGCAGTGCGACCACCCCCTCAGGATCCTCTGCAGCCCCACGGCCAGCCGACACCCCCACAGAGGGGGTTCATGCGTGGGCACCCCCTCGCAGAAATTTGGGGAGCAATGAGGTTTTGGGGTGCTCTCCCATCCGCCCACCCGAAAAACGCTTTGCCCCTCTAAGAAGGGTGTTTACCACATGCAAAACAAAAAGTCCGTCTGTCCGTCTGCCCCCTTGGGCTCTGCCCCCCCATTCCGCGGGGGTCCTGTGTGGGTACCAGCATTCCCACGCACCTCCTCCATCCTCCATCCCATTTTTGGGGCCGGGGGGGGAAGTGTCCCGGTTGTGCCGTTTGCGGGACAATGGGGACACCTCCTCCCGGCCCCAAAAATGGGGGGAACAGGCAGAACCTGCCCACCACCCACCCCCAATCTGCACCCACATCCCACTCTGCCTCCATCACCTGACGCCGCACGCATCCCTCCATGCCATTGGCAGAACCGGGAGGTTTTTCCTTCCTCCCCCTTCTCTCCCAGCTCCTTGGATATCTATTTTTCCCCTTTTTTTTTTTTTTTTTTTCTCTCCTCTCCCTCCTCTGGAGGGTGTTTGCTATTTCCGAGCTGGCTGGGAGGATCCCAGTCGCATCAGCCGCAGGCAGCGACGCGGCATCGCTGGGTACCACCTCGCTCCCTCCGGCATCCTCCGTCCTTCCCGCTTGGATCAGCCCCGCCGGGGCTCTCTGTCCTGCCCTGCCGCTGCACCGGCACCCCCGCGCCTCCCGGCAGCCCCCCGGCACGGCCAGGTAAGGGCCTCACGGGCACGGCCACACCGGAGCGGCCACCGAGCCCCGGCGGCGTTGGGGCGCCGTGCCCGTGGCACCGCCGGGGGATGCTCGGAGGGCAGGGGGACACGGCGGGCACGGCGTCCCGAGGGCTCTCAGGGGACACGGTGACACGATCCCGGTGCGGAATTCCTGCGCCACCGCCGGCCACGGGGACGGACGGGGCAGCGAGGTGGCACCGTGTCCCCCGAGCGGTGACCTTCCGCCGTGCCCGAGGGCTCTGCCGGGGGGTGACAGCGGCTTTGGGGCGCGGCTGGGGGGGGACACGTGGCCGTGGGTGGCCGTGGGTGCCGAGTGACGGGGACACGCGCGGCTGAGCCCGGCGTGGGTGGCCGTGGGCACACGGGGGGGGCGGTGGCACGTTGGCACCGAAGGCTGGGGGGGCACCCTCGCCTCCAGCCCCCCGCTCCTGTGGCACGGTTGCGACTCCTTGTCCCCCCTCCGCGAGCATCGCCCACCCCCAGAACGCCTTCCTGGGGGCGCAGGGAAACTGAGGCACGGGCCGGGGCAAAGGCGGATCCAGCTTTTCCAGTGCCTGCGTCCAACCCTCCCCTCTCCCAGCAACTCCCTCGGCTCTCCCCTTGTTTTTCTTTCCCCACCCGGTGTTGAGCAAACCCCGAAACGCCCGCTGGCGTCGCGCCGGGGCCCCGCGGCACCCGGGGGAGCGGCCGGGGCCCCCGCACCCGACCGGGCTTGTTCCCGGCGTCCCGCTGCCTGCTCCTGCCTGCGCTGCCTATTCCTGGCTCCCGGCCGCTCTTCCACCCCGCTGCCATCTGCTCCGCCGCGGGCGGCCTTGGCAGCGCCCGCGTGGGCAGCCAGAGGGGGCTCGGCACCCCCAAAACCCCGCGCTGTGCCCCCCGCAGGAGCTCAGCCCCTCCGGCCATGGAGCTGCTGTCCACCCCCAAAAACATCGAGATCAACAACATCACCTGCGATTCCTTCCGCATCTCCTGGGCTATGGAGAAGGGGGACCTGGAGAGGGTCACCCACTACTTCATCGACCTCAACAAGAAGGAGAACAAGAATTCCAACAAGTTCAAGCACCGGGTGAGCCGGGGGAGGACGCGGGACCCCCTGCCCGGGGAGAGGAGATGGGGTTGGCAGGGAGGAACCGGCTCTTAGCCCTCCCTAGCGCTGAATTTGGGTCATTCCCGTCACGGGACACGCTGGCGGAGGGGACCGGGACGGGGATCGGGGGGTGGCGGACCCCGCTGAGCCCCCGCGGGGGAGCTGAGCTGCTCCTGCTCCCCCTCCCCGCGCTGCGAGTCAGTAATTCGGGCCGTTTTTAGCAGCGCCGTTGCCACGGTGATGCTATTTAATGTTTAACATTATTTTTTTTTCTCTCCTCCCCAATAATAAGGGGTGGGGGGGGGTGGGATATTTTTTTTCCCCTCATCTCCCGACTTCAGCATCCGCCGTTGCCACAGAAACGGCTCTGCACTGCGGAGCTGCTCCGTGGCCTCTTGACACCGCGACATGCCACCGGCAGCGGGGGGACCCCGAGCCCACCCCCGCCTCGGGGTCCCTGTGTCCCCATGGCAGCGGGGACATCTTTGGGGACACGGGCGGGGGAGAGCTGCGGGGACAGAGCGGGGGGGAGCGGCCCGAGACGTGTCCCCGCGGTGTTTTGGGGGGGTCTCCGTGGATATTTCGGGGTACCCGGCAGCGTCCGGGGGTGCCGGAGGATGCTGTCCCGCCTGACCCTCGCCGCTCGGAGCAGGATGTCCCCACCAAGCTGGTGGCCAAGGCGGTGCCGCTGCCCATGACGGTGCGGGGCCACTGGTTCCTGAGCCCCCGCACCGAGTACAGCGTGGCCGTGCAGACGGCGGTCAAGCAGAGCGACGGCGAGTACCTGGTGTCCGGCTGGAGCGAGACCGTGGAGTTCTGCACCGGGGGTGAGCGGGGCCGGCAGGCACGGTGGGGGCGTTCCCGGGAGCCCGGAGGGAGGATGGGGGCGATGCCAGGAGCCGGGAGCTGGGGGAGGACGGGGGCGATGCTGGGAGCCGGGAGGGAGGACGGGATTGATGCTCCTGGAATGGGGAGCTGGGCCGGGGATGGGGATGGGGACGGTGCCGGGAGCGGGGAGGAGAATGGAGGCGATGCTGGGAGCCGGGAGGATGAGGAGGACGGGGGCAAAGCCCAGGGTTGGGAGCCAGGAAGGAGGATGAGGTTGGTGCCTGGAGCTGGGAGATGGAAGGGGGAAGAGGGCAATGCCTGGAGCTGAGGGGGAGGATGGAGATGGTGCCTGGAGCTGGGAGCAGGGAGGGAGAACAGGGGCGACCCCAGGAGCTGGGAGGGAGAACAGGGGCGACCCCAGGAGCTGGGAGGGAGAACATCTCAAGAGCTGGGAGGGAGAACAGGCGATCTCAAGAGCTGGGAGGGAGAGGGGTCAGTGCTGGGAGCAGGGAGGGAGAACAGGCGCGATGCCAGGAGCTGGGAGCGACAGCAGGTCAGTGCTCAGGGGTGATGTCGGCAGCCACGAGCCGGGAGAGAGGATGGGGGAAATGCTGGGAGCTGGGAGCCCGGAGGAGGACGGGGGCGATGCCGGGAGCTGGCACAAGCCGGGCCGGTTGGAGCGGCAGCTGATGAGTGGGAGGCAGGAGGTGCGGGGAGCTGCGGGCAGGGATGGGCTGCTGGAGGGGGATGGAGACGCCCTGATGTCCCCGTGCCTGTCCCCAGACTACGCCAAGGAGCACATAGCCCAGCTGCAGGAGAAAGCCGAGCTGATCGCCGGCCGCATGCTGCGCTTCTCCGTCTTCTACCGCAACCAGCACAAGGAGTATTTCCAGCACGTCAGGTACCCCCAGCCCCGTTCCCCACGCTCCTCGCTCGCCGAGCGCATTCCCTGACCCTGCCTGTGCCTGTCTGTGTGTCCCTCCTCCTCCTCCTCTCCTCGTGGCAGGATGCACTGCGGGAACGTGATGAAGCCGTCGCTGAAGGACAACAGCGGGAGCCACGGCTCGCCCACCAGCGGGATGCTGCACGGCATCTTCTTCAGCTGCAACACCGAGTTCAACACCGGGCAGCCCCCGCAGGACTCGCCCTACGGCCGGTACCGCTTCCAAATCCCGGCCCAGCGCCTCTTCAACCCCAACACCAACCTCTACTTCGCGGACTTCTACTGCATGTACACCGCCTACCACTACGTCGTGCTGGTCCTGGCGCCCAAGGGCTCCTCCGGGGATCTCTTCTGCCGGGAGCGCCTTCCCCAGCTGGACATTTCCTCCAACAAGTTCCTGACGTGCTGCGTGGAGGAGGGCGAGCTGGTGTACCGCCACGCCCAGGACAGCATCCTGGAGGTCATTTACACGGAGCCGGTGGACCTGAGCCTCGGCGTGCTGGGGGAGATCAGCGGCCACCAGCTCATGAGCCTCTCCACCGCCAACGCCAAAAAGGACCCCAGCTGCAAGACGTGCAACATCAGCGTGGGGCGTTAAGGGGCCCAGGCGGGCAGGGCCGGGCAGGGCGACGGGCGCTGCCCGCGGGGGCTTCTCCCACGGACGCCGGTGGGTGGAGGACACGGGTGGGCTCGGGGGATCCGGGCGGGGCCCCCAGGAAGGAGCCGGCGGGACGCTGGTTCGGCGAGGAGGCAGAGCCCGCGCCGCTGTGCGCCCCGAGGGAGGAAGCCTTCGTCTCCTGGACTGGCCGAGCAGCAGCGTCCTCGCTGGCGTGAGCCCCGCGCTCTGCCCTGCTCCGGGACCCCCCTTCCCCTCCGGCGCCCCCCGCATCCCCCCGCCCCAGGTTCGCGCAGCTCCCAGGGAGCCCCGGCCCTGCCAGCCGGGACTGGGGCTCCCCGGCCACTCCGGGGGGTTCAGGGAGATATTGGAAGCACCCCCCGGTTTTGAACTGCTCCCGGGGACGGGGGGTGCTCAGACACCGCGGTGGCGTGGGGGACCCCGGGCGCGCCCCCGTGTCCCGTCCCTCTCTGCTCTGCCCTCCTGCACCGCCCGAGTCCCCGGCCCCGCGGCCCCGGAGGCAGCCGGAGGAGCCGGGGAAGGGGAGAACGGATCTGAAGCCCCCTCCCTCCCCGTGCCCCCCAACCCGCCGCCCCCCGCATGAGCCGTCGGCAGCATGGCGCTTGCGTGCGGCCCCCCCGGGGTGCCCGCCCCCCGTCTCTGTGTCCCCCCTGCACGCTCTACAACAACCGGCTCCCCCTCCCCGAGCATCCCTGTGCTGTGCTGGAGGTGTTTCAATAAACTCTGTGCGGTCGCCACCGGCCGTGTCACGCGCCTCTGTCCCCCACGGGACCCCAAGAAGTGGTTCACACCCCCCCATTTATCCGAGGATCTGGGACTGGGAGGGGACAAGGTGGCCTTGGCCAGCTCTGAGAAAAGTTCAGGTTGGAAGGGCCTTCCTGGAGATCACCAGGTCCATCCCACCTGCCTGGGCAGGGTCACCTGGCTCAGGTGACACGGGAGCACGTTTGGAATGTGGCCAGGGAGGGAGGCCCCACCCTTCCCTGGGGCTGTCCCAGCGCTCTGCCACCCTCCGTGGAAAGAAGTTCTTCCTCACGTTGAGGTGGAACTCATGTTTTTGTTTATGGCCGTTGCTCCTCATCCTGTCACTGAAAAATTCCCCGAGCTCTTCACCCCACAGGGACTGAAACCCCCTCAGGATGAACCCCCCGGTGCCCATCCCGGTTCTGCCCACGGAGCATGCCAGGGCTGGCACCCAGAGGGAGCAGAAGCCTCCCCGTGGCAGCAGCAGCAGCGAGCAGGGGCTGCAGGAGGGCTCGGGGCACGCGGTGGGCGCGGGGGCCGTGGCACAGCCCACCCGCCATCTGCCACCGCCACCACGGGCACGCGCTGGAGCACGCGGTGGGCACAGCACGTGGCACCCACCCACCCCACAGCGGGTGCTGCCTCAGAGACACCTCAAAATAAAGGTGTGGGGGGACAGAACCCACCCGCAGAGTCCCGGGGGGCTCCGAGCCCACCGCCCTGCCCAGGACCCGCTGTCACCAGGAGAAAGTCTGGCTGCTGCTTGGTTGGAGTTCCTGGCTCTGCTCCATCAGAACCCCCAAGGATGGGGCTCCTCCCTTAGGATTGGGGTCCGTGCAGGGTCCTGGCTGCTTTCCCCCCCAGTGCAGCCCCATTTTGGGTGCTGTTCTGCTGGGCTGGAAGCAAAGAGGCCGCGGCTGCCCCCGCTCCAAGTACAAGGGTATTTATTTCATGGGTACAAGAGAGAGACAGCACCTTGTGTGTGTTGGGCTCTTCCCGGTTACTGGTTTGTACATTCAGAGCTTTGGCCGGGGCAGGGGAGGGCAGCGGGTCCTGCTCGGCCCCCCCAGCACCGGGGTGGGCGGCTGCCGGCGGGGACCCCCCCTGTGCCCCCCGTGCCGTGGGCGCCCGAGCCCCGGGGCCCCGTGCGAGCGTGTCTTGAGTGCTGAGGTTGGCTGTGTGCTCCTCCTCCGTGCAGTCTGTGCGGGGCAGCGCTCCCCGCCGTCCTCCCTGCCCTCTTTCTCCTCCTCTTCCTCCTCCTCCTCCTCCTCCTCCTGCTCCTCCCCTGCCCGCGGCGGGGCCGGGACCCCCGGCCCTCATTTCCTCGTGTGCAGCGTGTCCTGGAACTTGGTGCTGGTGTAGCGAAGGTGGAAACCCTTCTTGTTGATGGTGTCGTCCGAGTGGAAGCGGATCATCACCGAGTCTCCGGCCGAGTAAACCTCCTCGGGGGGCTGCGGGGGTGAGGGAGGGGGTGCTCAGATCCACCAGCAGCCCCGGGGTGAGCGCCCATGGCAGGTGGGAATGGCGAGTGGGAATCATCACACCAGACCAAATTCCCATGGGGATTTCTCCACATTGCTGATCCACGAGCACCCCTGAGGTGAGCACCCATTGTGGCTGGGAATATTTGCACGGGGGAGGGTGGAATCATCACACCAGACCAAATTCCCGTGGGGATTTGCACTGTGCAGAATGGGAATTTGCACTGTGCAGAGTGGGAATCATCACACAAATTCCCGTGGGGATTTCTCCACACTGCTCTGGCTCTGCCTCATCCCTCACCTTGAACTCTCACTCCTTGCCCCCCACCCCACATGCCAGGCTCACCCCAGAGCCGCAGAAGCGGCCGAGGCGCGGGGCTGTCCCGTCGTAGCCGTCGAAGAGCTCCATGTAGTCGTATCCACAGTCGGCCTCCTCCTCGATCTCAAAGGTCTGGAAGATGAGCTCCACGCCGAAGCCCTCCTCGGCCATGATCACCCACTCGCAGTCCGAGCCCCCCGGGTAGTTGTTGTCCCCAAATTGTGCGTGGGAATACAAGTCCTTGGTCTTCACCTCGGCGCGCACCTGGCCCCCGCACACTGCGGGAGAACCGGGGTTTAGGGGCGCCCAGGCTGTGCCCCCACCCCATAACCCCATTTCCAACCCCACCCAGGTACCTGTGCTGTGGGTGGCCTCGAATCCCTTCTTCTGGATGGAGTTGTCAGACACAAACTTGAGGAACATCTTGTTGCCCGAGGAGACGATGGGCTCGGGCTCCTTGGCGCCGCAGAAGCGGCCGAGCGCCGGGGCCTTGGCGTCCTTCCCGTCGAAGATCTCCAGGTGGTCGTAGGTACATTCCTGCTGTGCCTCCACATCCAGCTCCGAGAAGCTCTGTGGAGGATCTGGGTGAGGCTGGGGCTCGGCAGAGGGGACCCCAGTGCCCCCCACCCCCCAACCCCTACCAGCTTGATGCGGTGCCCCGGCGTGGTGCTGATGGCCCAGGTGCACTCCTTCTTGCTGGGGTATTTATCGGGCCAGTTGGGGCTGGTGATGGTCCCCGAGACAGATGTCACCTTGTGGTCACAGCCAGCTGTGGGGACAGCCAGGAGGGTCACAGAGGTGCGGCTGGGGGGTTCCCAAGGGAATTGGGGGCGGGCTGGACCCACCTTCCTTGCAGTCGTGCTTGTTGTCGTGCAGCACGAAGCCGCTGCGGCACTGGCACTCGTAGCTGCCGAAGGAGTTGAGGCACTCGTGCTGGCAGCCCCCGTTGTTCTTGGAGCACTCATCCTTGTCTGGGAGAGAGCAGAGGCATCCCTGAGTGGGCTGGGAAAGCCTGGAAAGGTGCAATTCCATCCTCCCTAGGCCCTCCAGCCCCGCTGCCCTCCAGCCAAGCAAGCGCCCCCGGGCAGCAGCAAAGCAGCTCCAGCATCCCAGCCCCTGCAGGCACGGACGGCTCCTCCTCTCCCGTGGGCTCACCCATGGGTGCCACCATTACCTGCTGCCAGGACGGACGGGGGGAGAGGCAGAAAAACACACAGTGACAACCAAAGGTGCACAAGAAAGACCAGGACGCGGGAGTCCCTCTTTACTCATCGATAGGAAATGTCACAGACACGGCAAAAATTGGGGGAAAGGGGAAAAAAAAAATAAAACAAACAAGGTCAGCTGGTCAATGACAAAACCAAGGGGGTGGGGTGCTTAGAACAAAAAAAAAAAAAAATTAAAAAAAAAAAAAAATAAGGTCAACAACCAGTTCTGTCAAGCAAAAGGCTGCCGGGGCCGGCAGCACGGCTCGGCTCGGCTCGGTCCCACCGTGCTCCCGCACGGCGCCGGGGCCGCGGCGTTCCTGAGAAAGACGGAGAGGACGGAGCGGCTCAGGAGGGGCCCCGCGGCCGCTTCTGCATGCGGAACTTCAGGCCGGGCGGGCGGGATCTCGGGGGCTGCAGCTGCTGCTTCTTCTCTGCGAAGAGAGAGGGAGAGAAGGGGGGGAGCGCTGGGGGGGCCGGGGGCGGCGGGGAGGGGCCTGGGGGGCATGCGGAGCGGCAGCCGGGGGGAAGCAGCAGCGAGGGGACCCCCGGGAGCCCCTCTGCGGCCGGGGCGAGCGGCTCTGCGGGGAGGAAGAGGAGGAGGAGGAGGTTGAGCTTTGGGTGGGTTCCTGGGGCTGTCCGGTCTAGGAAAGGCAATGGAAGGGTTTGGGATAGCTCTGAGCTGGCCGGATTGACCCCTCCAGCACCGCCGGCAGGGAGCCCCTCCCCGACCCCCCCAGGTGCCATCGCTCCCCCTCGCTCCCCCTGCCCGCGGGGCGCTGTTTTGGGGAGGGAAGGCAGCAGCAAGCGGGCACCAGAGCCCCCAGCGCCCCGCTCCGAGCTCACAGCGGGGCCGGAGAGGAGCCGGGATCCCTGCCGGAGCCAGCGGCGAGGGGGTCCTGCCCCGGCCCCCCCCGGCCCCGCGGCCGCCTCTCAAGCGGAGGCTGTAACCTGGCGTCTCCTCGGTGTGAGGGAGGAGAAGCGAGGCGGAAAGGCCCCTTTGGGGCTGGGAAGGGGCTCCTGGGCTCAGAGCAGCTCCAGCACCGCTGGAGGGGGAGCTGGCGGGACGGAGGGAGCCTGGGCGGGCGAGACAAGAGCAGGAGAGAGTTGGCAGCGGAGAGAAGCCCAGCGGCTCGGTGTCTTTAGCAATCCTTTATTCCGACCAGCTTGCTCGCCGCCACCCGGCATCGCTCACCGTTCTCCCCCGCGGGCATCCGACGGCTCCGGGCTGCTCCGAGCGCCCCGCAGCCCCCGGCAGCGCCTCTCCCCCCGCTGCGGACCCCCCAGCGCCGCCGGGGCTCGGCCGAGGGCCGGGGGGACGTACCTGGATGCCGACACCGTGGCGGATTCCCGGGAGGAACGCGCATCCTTACGCGCGGCCGCGAGGAGGAGGAGGAGGAGGAGAAGGAAGAGGAGGAGGAGGAGGAGGAAGGGGTCACGTCTTCAGCGGGGAAAAACGGGCGCCCGGACGGCCAGGCTGCCCGCGGCACCGAGGGACGGGGCTCGTCCGCAGCGCGGGGACCCTCCGCGGCCAAAAAGGGGCCGCACGGGAGAGGTTTTGCCCAGGGAGCAACCCCGGAGGGACCCAGAGGAGGGACCCCGCTGTGGCCGAGTCCTCCAGGGTGGTCCTGATGCCGGGAAAGCCCGAGACCTGAGCGGGGGAAGGTGGAGGAAAGGGTTCGGTGGTCTATCGTCACCGCACGAGTGAGGAAAAACAGGGAGAAGGGGACGGGGATGGAGCCCGAAGCGCTCCGGGGGGAGACTCACCCGGCTGCCCCGCGGTCCCGCTCGGCTTCCCCGAGGAATCCCCGAGGAATCGCTTTGTGGAGGGCGCCGGCTCCCGACGGCTGGGCCCCCCTGGGCCGCCCTACTCGCCTTGGTTTTCATTAAACAGATAAAGCAAAGACACTCCGTGCGCGGCCCGCGGGGCTCTGCCGCTCCGGGAAAGCCCCGGGGGCAGCCGGGCGGCAGCGCTGCCCCTCAAAAACGGCCGGCGGGAGGCTCACGGGTGTCTCAGAGCTGGGATGGCGTCCAGGGCACCGTGCCACACCCGGGGCACCGCCTGGTGCACGAGGGTCCCGTGGCAGCCCCCAGCGCGGGGTCCAGCCCCGGCTGCACCCAGCGTTTGGCGTCGCCACCGCTGCCCACAAAACCCCTCCGGAGGTGACACCGCCTCCTGGAGGGGTGGCCCGGCAGAGGAGAGCGGACAGGGAGAGGCAGGTGATGGTGTTTGGGAGGAGCGATCGCTCCGGGGATCGCGGATGCTGAGGCCGGGATGCGGAGCGCGCTGCCCGGGGAGCGGAGGCAGCCGGGGCCGTGCAGCAGAGCGGGGAGCAGCAGCAGCAGCAGCAGCAGCAGCAGAGCGGGGTGTCACCGTCCCCCCACCCTGGCAATGCCACCCGAGGGGTGCAGCACCCGGGGCCGAGCACATCCCTGTCCCCAGCTGGACCCCGGCACCCCCTGGCTCTTTGGGGAGCCCCTGAGAGCACCCCCAGCTCTCAAGTAGGAGCCGATTATCCCCCAAAAGAGGAAAAAAAAACCCAAAATGTGCTGCCAGCAAGGCTGCCTATGGCTGGAGGGTTTTGGGGCTGCACCCCCAGTTCTGAAGTAGGAGCCAATTATCCCCCAAAAGAGGAAAAAAAAACCCAAAATGTGCTGCCAGCCAGGCTGCCCGTACCTGGAGGGTTTTGGGACCAGAGGGCTGCACCCCCAGTTCAGTAGTAGGAGCCAATTATCCCCCAAAAGAGGGAAAAACTACCCAAAATGTGCTGCCATCCAGGCTGCCCATAGCTGGAGGGTTTTGGGACCAGGGGCTGCACCCCTAGTACTGAAATAGGAGCCAATTGTCCCCTAAAAGAGGAGAAAACCTCCCAAAAAGTGCTGCCAGCCAGGCTGCCCGTGGCTGGAGGGTTTTGGGACCAGGGGCTGCACCCTGTACTGGCGTAGGGCCAATTGTCCCCTAAAAGAGGAGAAAACCTCCCAAAAAGTGCTGCCAGCCAGGCTGCCCGTGGCTGGAGGGTTTTGGGGCTGCACCCCCGGCGTGGGCAGGGGAAGCGTTAGCGGCGCTTTGGTGGGGGAGCTGGCTGGGTGAGGGAGGGCAGGGGGTGCCCGTGCTGGGGCCAGGCAGCTCTACCTGAGAAGAAATGGGCTTTGAAGCCCTTCTTGGAGACGGTGTTGTCGGACTTGAACTCGATCCTCATGTTGTTGTACTGCGAGGTGATGACCTCAGGCTTCTCGGCGCCGCAGAACTTCCCGTGCAGCTTGGAGTCAGCCGTGAGCCCGCTGCGCACCTCCACAAAGTCATATTTGCACACCTGGGGGTGACACGGGGCTGGGGACACCCTGGGGACACCAGCAGCACCTGAGAGCACCCCCAGCTCTGAAGAAGGAGCCACTTGTCCACCAAAAGAGGAGAAAACTCCCCAAAATGTGCTGACAGCCAGGCTGCCCATGGCTGGAGGGTTTTGGGACCGGGGGCTGCACCCCCAGTTCTGTAGTAGGAGCAAATTGTCCCCCAAAAGAGGAGAAAACCCCCCAAAATGTGCTGCCAGCCAGGCTGCCCATGGCTGGAAGGTTTTGGGACTGGGGGCTCTGAGGTGGGAGCCAATTGTCCCCTAAAAGAGGAGAAAACCTCCCAGAATGTGCTGCCACCAAGGCTGCCTGTGCCTGGAGGGTTTTGGGGCTGCACCCCTGGTGTGGGTAAGGGGTGGCATGGGCAGAGAGGGGCTGCACCCCTGGTGTGGGTAAGGAAGGGGTGGCACGGGGCAGAGAGGGGCTGCACCCCCCACTCACATCGTTGCCCTCGGTCTCGAAGAAGTCGAACTGGAGGGAGATGCGGTACTGGGTGGGGGCCACCAGCTGCCAGATGCAGTTCTTGTTGGGCGGATACTCCTTGGGCCACCCCGGGCTGGTGATGGAGCCGTTGAGCTTGGTGAGGAAACCTCCGCAGGCGGCTGCAGGGCGGCACCACCCAGCGCCCGTCACCTCCACGGGGCTGGGGGCGCACCAAGGGGCACAGGGAGGGTTTTGGGGGGTCTCAGGGTCACACTCACCCTCGCAGTGGCGCTTGTCGGATGCCAGCTCGTAGCCAGGGTCGCAGGCACACTTGTAGCTGCCCAGGGTGTTGACGCAGCGCTGCTCGCAGCCGCCGTTGTTGGGGCGGGAGCACTCGTCCATCTCTGGGCAGGGCACGGGGAGGGGGTGAGCGGCCGGGGGGCTGCAGCACCCCCAGCACCCCCCAGAGCTCCCCCCAAACCTTTGAAGAAGTTGACGGCGAAGCCGGCCTTGTTGATGGAGCCGTCGGACACGAATTTCATCCAGAGCTTGTTGGAGGTGCTCTTGATGTCGTCGGGTTTGTCGTAGCCGCAGTAGCGGCCGATGAGGCTGCTGGAGTCGCTGCTCCCGTCGCGGATCTCCAGGTAATCGTAGGCACAGCTGTCGTGGCGCTCGATCTGGGGGGGCAGGACAGAGGGCACAGTGAGGTGGCACAGTAAGGACGATGGCACAGTAAGATGGCGCAGTCAGATGGCCAGTACGATGTCACAGGAAGATGTCACAGAAAGATGTCACTGTAAGATGGATGTCACAATAAGAAAGATGTCACAGTAAGAAAGATGTCACAGTAAGATGGCCAGTAAGTTGTCACAGTAAGAAAGATATCACAGAAGGAAAGGTGTCACAGTAAGATGTCACAGTAAGGTGTCACAGTAAGAAAGATGTCACAGTAAGATGGCCAGTGAGATGGATGTCACAGTAAGATGCCACTGGAAGATGGATGTCACCGTAAGATGGCCAGTAAGTTTTCACAGTAAGAAAGATATCACAGAAGGAAAGATGTCACAGTAAGGTGGCACAGTAAGGTGGCACAGTAAGGTGTCACTGTAAGGTGTCACAGTAAGATGGCCAATGTCACTGTAAGATAGGTGTCACAGTAAGAAAGCTGTCACCGTAAGATGTCACAGTAAGATGGCACAGTAGATGGCCAGTAAGAAGTCACAGTAAGACGTCACAGTCAGATGCCACAGATGGCCAGTACGATGTCACAGTAAGATGCCACAGTAAGGTGTCACAGTAACATGTAACAGTAAGGTAGACAGTGAGATGTCACAGGAAGATGGCCAGTAGGAAAGATGTCACAGTATGATGTCACAGTAAGGTGTCACAGTAAAGTGTCACAGTAATATGCCACAGTAAGGTGGCCAGGAATATGTCACAGTAAGACATCACAGGAAGGTGGCCAGTAGGAAAGATGTCACAGTAAGATGGTCAGTAAAATGTCACAGTATGATGTCACGGAAAGAAAGATGTCACAGGAAGATGTCACAGTAAGACAGATGTCACAGTAAGAAAGATATCACAGTAAGGTGTCACAGTAAGGTGTCACAGTAAGGTGGCAAATAAGATGTCACAGTAAGAAAAATGTCACAGTAAGAAAGATGTCACGGTGAAGTGTCACAGTAAAGTGTCACAGTAAGGTGGCACAGTGAGGTGGCACAGTAAGGTGGCACAGTATGATGTCACAGTAAGGTGGCACAGTAAGGTGTCACAGTAAGATGTCACAGTAAGGTGGCACAGTGAGATGGCACAGTGAGATGGCACAGTAAGGTGGCACAGTAAGGTGTCACAGTAAGATGTCACAGTAAGGTGGCACAGTAAGATGGCACAGTAAGGTGTCACAGTAAGATGGCACAGTAAGGTGGCACAGTAAGTGTCACAGTAAGATGGCACAGTGAGATGTCACAATAAGATGTCACAGTAAGATGGCACAGTAAGATGGCACAGTGAGATGTCACAGTAAGGTGGCACAGTAAGATGGCACAGTAAGGTGGCACAGTAAGGTGGCACAGTAAGGTGGCACAGTAAGATGGCACAGTAAGGTGGCACAGTAAGGTGGCACAGTAAGGTGTCACAGTAAGGTGGCACAGTAAGATGTCACAGTAAGATGGCACAGTGAGATGGCACAGTAAGGTGGCACAGTAAGAAGTCACAGTAAGGTGGCACAGTAAGATGGCACAGTAAGGTGGCACAGTAAGGTGGCACAGTAAGGTGGCACAGTAAGGTGGCACAGTAAGATGTCACAGTGAGATGTCACAGTAAGGTGGCACAGTAAGGTGTCACAGTAAGGTGGCACAGTGAGATGTCACAGTAAGGTGGCACAGTAAGGTGGCACAGTGAGATGTCACAATAAGATGTCACAGTAAGATGGCACAGTAAGATGGCACAGTAAGGTGGCACAGTAAGGTGGCACAGTGAGATGTCACAGTAAGGTGGCACAGTAAGGTGGCACAGTAAGGTGGCACAGTGAGATGTCACAGTGAGGTGGCACAATAAGGTGGCACAGTAAGGTGTCACAGTAAGGTGGCACAGTGAGATGGCACAGTGAGGTGGCACAGTAAGGTGGCACAGTAAGGTGGCACAGTAAGGTGGCACAGTAAGGTGGCACAGTGAGATGTCACAGTAAGGTGGCACAGTAAGGTGGCACAGTAAGACAGCCCTCGGCAGGGTAATAATTGCTACAGACTCCATGCATTCACAGAGCACTGATCAATCATCTTTATTAAGAAACCCATTGTTCTTTTCTCTCTTATCTCGATGCAGGTTGACCTGATGGGTCCTTTAATTAAAACACCATCACTCTTGGTTAATTAAGAACCCTCCCTTTTGGTGAACAAATCTGCACAGCACATTCCACATGCTCACAGTGGCAGGTGCAGCAAGTTAAGATCAGAACTGTTTCTCATTCTTTTCTCTGATTCCCTCCCGGCCTTTTCCCAGTACCATGCCTGGGAAAGTTGTGTTTCTCACCCTGTCAGAGAGCTGCTGCCACAGAACAGGGCTGGTTTTGTCCCAGCACCCCCAAACCCTTCCCATCCCTGTCCTGAGGGGAAACTGAGGCACGGAGGTGGTGCTGATGGACACAGCAGCCCCAAGCCCATCCTGAGGGAGTGCTGGGATGAGGAGATGACCCCTCCCCAGCCTCGGGGACATAGGAATGTGCTCCCTGTCGACAAAGTGACAAAACTGTCCTTTTGTCTCCTCCAAAAGGAAAAGAGCCCACAAGTTTCTCTCCTCAGTTAGGTGAAAAGACACCTCACAGGACTTGGAGAATTCACCTCAAACTTAAGGATAGCTAGCTGGACAAAAGCTAAAAAGTCCAGCCTGAGAAATTCACTAGAAAAAGAAGAAAACAAAGAAACTAATTGATTTTGTGAGGTGTTTTACCAGGGGCAAGAACCTCTTGCACCTGGCTCGGTTTTTCTCTGCAAAGAGCTTTGTTATTTTGCCTTTTATTAAAACCTCTTCATTTCCAACACTACCACACAAGCCATCCTGCTGATTTTATGCCTTCTGAGGTAGCTGAGCTATCTTGGGTGTGAAATAGATTTCCAGGAGCTTATGAGACCTGGCTGGAGGAGACCCATTGTCCTGGGTTGCTTTTATCCCCAATTGTCCGTTCTGTTTATGCTGAATAATAAGTTTTGCACCTTTAAGTTTTGCACTTGCTGCAGGGAGTGAAGGGGGGACAGAAGAAGCTCAGTTTGTTTTCAGACACTGCACTCACTCCTCCACATTCCTGCTCCTGGACTGTGCTGTCTGCAGATGGACAGACAGCGGGACAGAGCCCTCCTTTGCTTTTAGTTAGTTTTAGCTAGCTGAGGCAAAGAAGTTCCCTGGACTGTGGGTTTTTTTTTCTTTTTTCCTTTTTCTTTGGAGCTGTTTAAACCTGCTCTGGACTGAGCACCAGCAGAGCACTGGCAGCTGCACCTGTGGCCCACCAGGCCTGGCCTGTGACATTTCCAGCACCGGAGGGACTGAGCAGAGCCTGAGTGAGCTGAGCTACAGCCCACAGAGGGACTTTCTCAGTTTGTCATCTCTTTGGGAGCAGCAAGGGATTTTATTGTTTAATATTGTTTAGGTTTTATTGTTTAATATACAGGTTTTTTCCCACTTTTTTCCAAGGAGCTATTTTCTCCTGGACTGGTTGCAGGGAGGGGCCGATTGAATCTGCTTTCCTAGAAAAGCCCCTTTGGGGGAACTCTCCAAAATTTGCCCTGAACCAGGACGCCCAAATTTCAGGGAGGGAAAGAGCAGAGCACTGGCAGCTGCACCTGTGGCCCACCAGGCCTGGCCTGTGACATTTCCAGCACTGGAGGGACTGAGCAGAGACTGAGTGAGCAGAACTGCAACCCAGGGAGGGACTTTCTCAGTTTGTCATCTCTTTTGGAGCAACAAGGCGTTTTATTGTTTAATATTTTTTAGGTTTTATTGCTAAATAAACAGACTTTTTCCACTTTTTCCAAGGAGCTATTTTCTCCTGGACTGGTTGCAGGGAGGGGCCGATTGAATCTGCTTTCCTAGAAAAGCCCCTTTGGGGGAACTCTCCAAAATTTGCCCTGAACCAGGACGCCCAAATTTCAGGGAGGGAAAGAGCAGAGCACTGGCAGCTGCACCTGTGGCCCACCAGGCCTGGCCTGTGACATTTCCAGCACTGGAGGGACTGAGCAGAGCCTGAGTGAGCTGAGCTCAACCCAGGGAGGGACTTTCTCAATTTGCCATCTCTTTGGGAGCAACAAGGTGTTTTATTGTTTAATATTGTTTAAGTTTTATTGCTAAATAAACAGGTTTTTTCCACTTTTTTCCAAGGAGCTATTTTCTCCCAGACCAGTTGGAAAGAACCCATCCGGGAGAAAATAGCAGCTGATGTGAAAAAGGAACAGATTCATTCGATCTGCTTCTATGAAGGGATTTCTCCCAGATTTGCCCTGAACCAGGACACCCCTGTTTCACTTGTGGGGGGATGCTGACCCACCTCGAAGGACTGGAAGGTCAATCCCACGTGGTAGCCCTCGGACACGGTGATTTTCCAGACGCACACCTTGCTGGGCCGGTAGTCATCGGGGTAGTTGGGGGACTGGATGTGGCCGTTGTCCTTCTTGACGTCCCCCCCGCAGATGGCTGGAAGGGAGGAGCAGCAGCCTGAGCCCCCCCGGGCCCCGTGCCGCCCCCTGGGCCCCGCTGCTCCCCCCTACCTTCGTAGACGGCGAAGAAACCTTTGCCCACCCAGTTGCTGCTGCTGCGGAACTCCACCCACAGGCGGCTGTCGGTGGAGATGATGGGCTCGGGCAGCTTGTTCCCGCAGAACCTGCCTGGGGAGGAAGGCGTGCTGGGCTGCCGTGCTGGAACCCTCCTCTTCCTCACTGCCACTTCCTCTTCCTCCTCACCACCTCCTCTTCCTCACCTCCACCTGCTCTTCATCACTGCCATCTCCTCTTCCTCACCACCATCTCCTCTTCCTCACTGCCATCTCCTCTTCCTCACCGCCATCTCCTCTTCCTCACCGCCATCTCCTCTTCCTCACCATTCCCTCCTCTTCCTCACTGCCACTTCCTCTTCCTCCTCACCACCTCCTCTTCCTCACTGCCACCTGCTCTTCCTCACTGCCATCTCCCTTTCCTCACCACCATCTCCTCTTCCTCACCGCCATCTCCTCTTCCTCACCACCATCTCCTCTTCCTCACCATTCCCTCCTCTTCCTCACTGCCACTTCCTCTTCCTCCTCACCACCTCCTCTTCCTCACTGCCACCTGCTCTTCCTCACTGCCATCTCCCTTTCCTCACCACCATCTCCTCTTCCTCACCTCCATCTCCTCTTCCTTGCCCTCTCCTTCTCTTTCTCATCATCACCTCTTCTTCCTTGCTGCCACCTTGTCCACCTCACCATGACTTCCTCTTCCTCCTCATGACCTCCTCTTCCTCACCGCCACCTCCTCTTCCTGCTCACCAGCTTCTCTTCCTCATTACATTTCCCCTTCCTCACTGCCATCTCCTTTTTCTCACCACCATCTCTTCTTACTCACCACCACCACTTCCTCACCACCACTTCTTCCTCACCGCCACCTCCTCTTCCTTGCCCTCTCCTTCTCTTTCTCCTCATCACCTCTTCTTCCTCGCTGCCACCTTGTCCACCTCACCATGAATTCCTCTTCCTCCTCATGACCTCCTCTTCCTCCTCATGACCCCCTCTTCCTCACCACCACCTCCTCTTCCTCTCCGCCACCTCCTCTTCCTCACTGCCATCTCCTCTTCCTCACTGCTACCACCGCGTCCTCACTGCCATCTCCTTTTTCTCACCACCACCTCTTCTTCCTCACCACCACCTCTTCCTCACTGCCACCTCCTATCCTCGCCGCCATCTCCTCTTCCTTGCCCTCTCCTTCTCTTTCTCATCATCATCTCTTCTTCCTCGCTGCCACCTTGTCCACCTCACCATGACTTCCTCTTCCTCCTCATGACCTTTACTTCATCACCTCCACCTCCTCCTCTTCCTCACCTCCACCTCCTCCTGGTGCCCCCACTGCCCCTTTCCAGCCCAAAGCCAAGGGCTGCTTCTCCCTGCACTCCTCCCCAGTCCCCTCCGGCTTTTCTGGCTGCTTCACTTCAGCTGCTGATTCCAGGGGATTTGGGAATCCTGGGATTTGGGGAACATCCAGCTCGTGGGGACGAGGCTGGGATCCTGGAATCTCCCTGGAGAACATCCCAGGGATGGGACCAGGATGCTGGCATCTCTTGAGAACATCCCAGGGATGGGACCAGGATGCTGGCATCTCTTGGGAACATCACAGGGACGGGACAGGGACACTGGAATCACCCTGAGGAACATCACAGGGACTGGAATCTCCCTGGGGAACACCCCAGAGATGGGAATGCTGGAATCTCCCTGGGGAACATCCAGCTCCTTGGGGTGGGACTGGGACACTGGCATCTCTTGGGGACCATCACAGAGATGGGAATGCTGGAATCCCCCTGGGGGACATCACAGGGATGGAGCTGGGATCCTGGAACCTCCCTGGGGAACATCCCAGAGATGGGACCAGGACCCCAGAATCTCTTGGGGAACATCCCAGGGACTGAAATCTCCCTGGGGAACATCACAGGGATGGGATGAGGACACTGGAATCTCCCTGGGGAACATCACAGAGATAGGACTGGGATCCCAGAATTTCCTTGGGGAACATCCCAGGGATGGGACCAGGACCCCATAATCTCTTGGGGAACATCCCAGGGACTGGAATCTCCCTGGGGAACATCCCAGGGATGGCACCAGAACCCTGGATTCTCCCTGGGGAGCACCACAGGGATGGAATGAGGACACTGGCATCTCTTGGGGAACACCACAGGCATGGGACTGGGATGCTGGAATCTCCCTGGGGAACATCCAGGGATGGGACCAGGACCATGGAATCTCCCCGGGGAACATCGCAGGGACTGGAATCTCCCTGGGGAACATCCCAGGGATGGGACCAGGATGCTGGAATCTCCCCGGGAAACACCCAGCTTCTCAGAATGGCATGGGACACTGGCATCTCTTGGGGAACGTCACAGGGATGGGACTGGGATGCTGGAATCTCCCTGGGGAACATCATGGGGATGGGATTGGGATCCTAGAATCTCCCTGGGGAACATCACAGGACTGGAATGTCCCTGGGGAACCTCACAGGGATGGGATGAGGACACTGGAATCTCCCCAGGGAACATCCCAGGGACTGGAATCTCCCTGGGGAACATCACAGGGATGGGATGAGGACGCTGGAATCTCCCTGGAACCTCCCTGGGGAACACCCAGCTCCTCGGGGTGGGATGGGACACCAGCACTCCCTGGGGACAGAGGTGCCATCCAGCTGGATCACCCAGACTGCTCCCACTGGCGTGGGCTAAACCGGGAGCTCCGTTCACCTCAATAACCCCTCTGGGGGGTGACTCCCCCCTCCCCAGGGGTTTGGAATAGCAGGCAGGCAGGGAGAGGGTGAGGGAATCCCTTGGTCCCCCTGCCGGCCCCGGGGTGGCGCCGGCGCCAGGAGGGGCGGGCAGGAGGCCCCGGGTTGTTACCTCGCAGCGTGGCCTTTCTCCAGAACCCGTCTCTCACCTCCACGTAGTCGTACCAGCACAGCCGGCTTCGGTACAGGTCCAGGGTGGTGAAATTCAGGATGATCTAAGGGTGGGAAGGAGCAGGAGGAGCGTGGGGTGAGCTCCCCCCGTGCCCCATCTGCCGGGAGCCGGGGGAACCTGGTGGAAGCCAGACCCCACAGGGGGATGCTGGGGCTCGGGACACCCCAAAACAGGGCTGGGAGGAGGGAGAGGAGGGCTGGGAGAGGGCAGGAGCCGTCACCCCAGCAGTCAGTACCTTCTCTCCGGGGGTGACCGAGATCCTCCAGACGCAGTGCATGTGGGCAGAGTATCCATTGGGGAATTCCGGGGAGGAGAAGTTGCCCTGGCTGTCCTGGAGTGTCTCCCCACAGGCTGCAGAAGGAGAAAAGCGGCGTTCAGACCCCTCAGAAAAGCGGGGTTCAAACCCCCACTATTCACCATCCCCTCACCCGCTAATAACCCCAACACACCCCCTAGAACAAACCCCACCACCCCAACCAACCCCATCCCATAACCAACAACACCCCAACTACCCCAAGCCTCTGGATAAGGATCCGCCGCCAATGACACTGAATAAACAAACACTACCAACATCCCCCCTAAATAAACCATAACAAGCACCAAAGAGACAAAAGAGACCCCCAAACCCACTAGTCTGTCACAGACATCCTTTTTATGAAAAATCCTTTCTTTAGGATTTTTCCTTCTGAGAAGCTGAGGGCCTCAGAAACAGGATGTAATCAATGGTTATCTGCTGCTGTGGAATGCAACAGGTGGATCTGTGATTGTGTGGATGTTTAAATTCAGTGAGCAGTCACGGCAGAGCTGGCTCTCTCTCTCTGTCCGAGCCAGCTGCCTTTGTTATCATTCTTTCCTCTTCTATTCTTAGCTTAGCCTTCTGAGGAAACCTTTCCTTCTATTTCTTTTTAGTATGGTTATAATATCTATATATATAAAATAAAAAAATAAATCAAGCCTTCTGAACATGGAGTCAACATTCTCGTCTCTTGCCTCATCCAAGAACCCCTGTGACCACTGTCACAGCAAGTCAACCTCACCCTGCAGCCGCTGCTACAACCAGCACCCTGTAGTAAAGGTGTCAGTGTTCAGAAACACGTAATCACCAGAATGATTCTGTTCAGGTGCTTTTATCGAAGAGCTCTGGGTGTCCAACCCAAATCTGACCCCAACATGGGCTCGGGATGAATATGTTTTTATATTCTATCGTTATGTAACTTTCATGTTAATTGTTAAACTTATGTTGTTCGATTGTATACATAGATTTCAGCCAAGCATGGGCTCCTCAAACTTCTAACATAGTTTCTCATGATTCTTCTTACGATTAAACAATAATTATATTTAATTACTAAACAATCATCACATCTAACAGTTATATCATTTCTCACATACTGCTTACGCAGGTGCAATTTCACACGATCGGGCAATCACACAACCTAATATTTTCAGAGTCTATTTTTAACATTTTTTCAAGGCCCCACTAAGTCTACCTTCTTTCTAATTCCCTGAATTTTATGATTTTAAAACCTTTTACTATCAAGGGAAGGGGTTAGATGCATCCCCTAGCAGCAGGAAGGGCATCACTGCCTTCACCCCCACCCCAGCGCCCTTTTCCTATCCAAATTCCCAGCCCTGAGGACCCAAAAAAACCCCGCATCACCGCCATCCCCATCCCTCCCTGGAGCTGCTCGCGGCTCCGTGGCTCCGTCCAAGGCTCCTGGCGGGGGCAGAGCGCTGCCGGGCCCCCCGGGCCGTGCCACGCCGCGGGGCCGGGCTCGCTGCCCGCGCTCCGGGCAGCTCCCGCGCCTGGAGCCGGCCCAGCGCTGCCATCTGGAAGCCACATGAGGCTGCACACCGAGCTCCGCCGCCCCCCTCCCCACCGGCCCGCTCGGCTGGAAGGTGAAACGCTGCAAAAAAAAAAAAGCCCGCTTGAAACCTGGGCTCGCTGCCTTTTTTTCCCTTTGCGCTGGAAACAAAAGAAGGGGACGCTTGTGATCCACAGAGGTTTTTTTTCGGGAGGGCTCCTCCATTCTTTTTTTTTTTGTTGTTTTTTGCTTTCCCTCGCTCCAAACTAATCACTTTTCCTGCTCCCCTGAAGGCGGCACGGCCGTGGGGCCCCTCACAAAGGCTTCCCTCTCTTCCAGGCTGCTAATTAGTCGCTGGAATTAAGCGGGAGCGTGCGGGAGCCAAACTCCTTGCAGATGTTGGCAGCACAGCCCCGGAGCATGTGCCTGCTGTCGGGGCACTCGTGCCAGCCACCTCCTCCCCGCTCCTGGGACAATGCCACCGCTCACGGTCACAGCCCCAGAGCCCTCCGAGGTGACAACAGAGCTCTGCTGATGCTCTGCTCCAGCCCCGCGGGGATTTGTGGGCTCTGATGGGATCAGGATGTCCCCAAACCCCTCTGGGGGCAGGGGTGGGGTGGAGGAGGCTCTTGGAGGAGGCTCCGAGGAGGTTTCGCTCCCCAAGGGTGTTTGTGGGGTCAGAGGATGCTCTCAGGAGATGCTCTGCTCTTGGGGGAATGGTCTGTGGAGGATTTCTCAGGGGGATGCTCTTGGAAGATGCTCTGGGGGCAGGGGGATGCTCTTGCCTTGAAGGATTCTTTTGGAAGAATTCTACAGGGAGATGCTCTGTGTGGGATTTTTTGGGGGGTGCTCTTGCAGGAGGCTCTGGGGGGAGATGTTCTTTGAAGGATTTTTTGGGAGATTTTTTGGGGAGATGCTCTTTGGGGGAATTCTTTGGGGGATGTTTTTTGGGAGATGCTTTTTAGGGGAATTCTTTGGGGGATGCCTTTTGGGGGATGCTTTTTGGGGGATGCTCTTTAGAGGATGTTCTTTGTGGGATTTCTTTGGGGGATGTTTTTTGGGAGATGCTCTTGGAGGAGGGTTTTTCTTCCATTTAAGGATTCTTAGGGGGGATACTCTTCCCTTGAAGGATTCTTTTGGAGGAATTTTACAGGGAGATGATCTGTGTAGGATTTTTTGGGGGATGGTCTTGCAGGAGGCTCTGGGGGGAGATGCCCTTTGAAGGATTTTTTGGGAGATTTTTTGGGGAGATTCTCTTTATATGATGTTCTTTGGAGGATGCTTTTTAGGGGATTTCTTTGGGGGATGCTTTTTGGGAGATGCTCTTGGAGGAGGGTTGCTCTTCCATTAAGGATTCTTTTGTAGGAATTCTCAGGGGAGATGCTCTTTGTAGGATTTTTTGGGGGGATGCTCTTGCAGGAGGCTCTTGGGGGAGATGCTCTTTGAAGGATTATTTGGGAGATTTTTTTGGGAGATGCTCTTTAGAGGATGCTCTTTGTGGGATTTCTTTGGGGGATGCTTTTTGGGAGATGCTTTTGGAGGATGCTCTTTGCAGGATGTTCTTTAGGGGATTTCTTTGGGGGATGTTCTTTAAGGGATTTCTTTGGGGGATGTTTTTTGGGGGATGTTCTTTAGGGGATTTCTTGGCTGATGCTCTTCGGGGGATTTCTTTGGCAGATTATCTTTGGGGATGATTTTGGAGGATGCTCTTTTGAGGGCTGCTCCAAGAAGATGCTCTGGAGAGGATTTTTTGGGACAACGCTCTGAGGGGGAGCGTTATGATTAAAAGGGATTAAAAGGGACCGTGGCTTGTCCCAAATGGGAGCAATGGTGAAGTCAGGTTGAGCATCCACCTTTCAAGGCTTTCACATCCCTTCCTCACTGCCTGAATCGTCACCTTTCTCCACTCATGGCTGTGTAATTTCCATATCTCCTGGAGTCTCCATTTGGCATCAGCGAAGACCCACAAATTGTCTGTGCACACCCAAGGCTCTTTTCTTGCAGGAATGGGCAGAGAGGGCAGCTGAGGACACCCTCACACAGGCAGATCTGCTCACAGCCCCCCAAAGTGGACGGAGAAGGCACCTTGAGTGCTCTTTGGGAAATCCCACAGCAGTGAGAACCCAAAACCCCTGGAAACAGGGAATCCACCCAGCATGACGCCGCTTTTGCCAAGATGTGGGGTAAAGATGAGGGAAATACAACCTGGGGTGCTGCCCTGGGCTGTCAGTGCCCTCGGGGGGTGGCACTCACCTGGGCAGCGGTAGAGCTTGCGGGCCTGGGCAATGTCCCCTTTGCTGAGCCGTGTCCTCTGGCCGATGGCGGGCCGGACGCCGTTCACGTCGTACTTGGGCAGGATGGTGTCCAGGAAGATGCCCCTGGGGCAGGAAAGGGATGAGCTGGGTGGGAATGGCCGGCCCTGCGGCCTCACTGCCGGGGAAGGATGCTAAAAACAGCCTGGCTAATTAAAGCAGCCCGGCTAATTAAAGCCTGCGGGCCGGTGAGTCAGTGGGGACGTGTCCCCAGCGGGGACAGCAATTCCCTGCTCTGGGAAGGGACCTGAGGGGTTTCATCCCAGCCAGAACGCCAATGGGAACCTTTCTTGGAGGGAATTAGCTCTGTGCACAGCTGCTAACCACCCTCAGGGGTTGGGGACACGGTGCCATTGTGCCCAGGATGTGAGGGGACAGCAGGGGACACCCAGGCTGTACCTGGAGAAGGTGTTCCTGGCGTAGTGCATGATGCTGTCGAAGTCATAGGTCTCCCCCAGCGACTCCACCTCCTCAGGCTCCATCTTGAGGAAGTTGTATTCCTGCCCTGAGGAGCACAGGACGGGGGCACTGCCAGGGGAACCCCGACTTCGGCAGCACCCCGGAGCAGGGATGAGGAGGAGGAGGAGGAGGAGGAGGAGGAGGAGGAGGGAATCTCATCCCCACCTGGCTGGATGTTCTCCCTGATGATGGAGACGTGGTCATCCCTGTCAGGGCGCGTGTGCTCGTGCCAGAAGCCGATGACGTGGCCCAGCTCATGCACCACGATGCCGAATTTGTCACAGTTTTTGCCGATGGAGATGGCCTGGGGTCCCCCTCCCCGGCGGCCCACGTAGGAGCAGCACCTGCAGGGGAGCAACCAGCTGGTTCCTGGCTCTCTGCTGTGGACGTCTGTCACAGACATCTTCTATGGAAAATCCTTTCCTTAGGATTTTTCCTCCTGAGAAGCTGAGAGGCCTCAGGAACAAAATGCAAACAATGGTTATCTGCTGCTGTGGGATGCAACAGGTGGGTCTGTGATTGGTCCATGTGGTTGTTTCTAATTAATGGCCAATCACAGTCCAGCTGACTCAGACTCTCTGTCCAAGCCACAAGCCTTTGTTATCATTCCTTCTTTTTCTATTCTTAGCTAGCCTTCTGATGAAATCCTTTCTTCTATTCTTTCAGTATAGTTTTAATAGAATAGATCATAAAATAATAAATCAGCCTTCTGAAACATGGAGTCAGATCCTCATCTCTTCCCTCAGCCTCAGACCCCTGTGAACAAGGTCACAGACATCCTGGTGCTCCCCAGCCAGGAGAATCAGGTCCCAAAAAACGCTGGGCATGTGGGAATCATCCCTGATACAGAACTCCACGCATCCTGCCCATGGGAGCAACTCGAGCCTCAGCTCGGCCTGGAAACCGGGAGAGCTCAGCTGCTGGCATGGCATGGCCCAGCACAGCATGGCACGGCCCAGCACGGCATGGCACAGCTGCACCAGGCCCAGATCCCGTGGTCCTGCTGCCAGGGGTGCCCGCCCGGTGCCATCCTTGCTCCTGCCCCACATCCCATGGTCCTGCTGCCAGGGGTGCCCACCCAGGGGTGCCCACCCAGCTCCCTGGTGCCATCCTTGCTCCTGCCCCACATCCCATGGCTCTGCTGCCAGGGGTGCCCACCCAGCTCCCTGGTATCGCCGGCCTTTTGCAGCTTTCCCAAAACCCTCTGGTTTTGTAGATTCCCACACCTGGAGCCATCCTTGCCCCTGCCCAGATCCCATGGCTCTGCTGCCAGGGGTGCCCACGCAGGGGTGCCCACCCAGCTCCCTGGAGCCATCCTTGCTCCTGCCCAGATCCCATGGTCCTGCTGCCAGGGGTGCCCGCCTGGTGCCATCCTTGCCCCTGCCCTGCAGCCGAGCTGCTCCGTCCCTGTGCTCTGGACCCAGGCTCAGGGTTTGCGCCCACGCAGGGGCTCCCATTCCAGGGGAAATCCTCCTCCTAACCACCATCTGCTTGGCCAGGGCCGTGCCCTGACGTGTGAAGATGCTGAGCTCGTCCAAACCCCTGTTTCCTTTGGCTCCAGCCCCGCTGCAAGCCCGGGCTGGTGCCGCGCCACCGACCTCATCCCCAGCGGCTGCGGCACCTCCTGCACCCCAAACAGACGGATCCCACCCCAAAACCGAGCCCCAGAGCGGGTCTGGAGCAGCCCTGCACGCACCCACAGGGCCGGTAGGTGAACACGATGTAGCTGTCCTCGTCGTTGCGCTCCAGGAAGGTGACACACGTGTGCTTCTCCCAGTGGCGCATGGCCTGCCGGAAGATGGCTCGCTGGCTGCCTGCGGAGGGGCGGCGCGGGGGTCAGCCCGGCGGGGAAACTGAGGCACGGCGGGGCCGGGCACCCCTCGCTGGGCTCTCACTCACCGCTGAAGTTGCCGCTGATCACGTAGGGGATGACCCCGTCCGGCCACACCCGCTCGGGCCGGGACGTGGCTGCGCGGGCGGCTCGGGGGCGCGGCCGCCGGCGGCGGCGCCGAGGCTGCCCCGGCCGGGGGCTGGTGCCGTTGCTGCCTGTGGGGATGGGGCGGTCAGCAGGGGCGGCAGGAGGCGGGCGGGGGGCGCTGGAGGCGGGCAGGGGGTACCTGAGGAGTTGGAGGGCAGGCGGGTGATGGTGTGACGGGCCAGGTCCACCACGCGGTCCACCTGGAAGAGCTGCAGGTCCTCCTCGTCCAGGGCGATGTCACCCAGGAAGGCGGCTGGCAGGGGAAGGGGAGGTGTGAGCCCTCCTTTGTGGATCCCAAATCCCATCGGGTGCCTCCCCCCAGCCCCTCCACACCTGGCAAGCCCCAAAGACGAAGGCAAGCCCTTCCTCCCCCTCCTCCTCCTCTCTCTCTCCTTCAGCTGAGTGTGGTACTGGCCGGGCTCCCCTCATTCCCCAGCAGCTGGAGCCAGCCCCGCTCTCACATCTGGATCGCATAAAACCCATCCATCACTTTTTCGAGTTTCTATTATTATTATTTGTGTTGCAAAACTGCCTTCCCCCCCCCTGCCGACTTTTGCTGGCTTCAGGACCCCCTTCCTGCCCGGCTCTTGCCCCCCAGCCCTGTGCGAGCTCCGAGAGCCCCAGGATGCTCCAAGCAGCGACCTCTGAGTCATCCGGAGCTCTGAGCGGAGCCATCTGGGCCGGGAAGCTCCCGCTGTGCCCGGAGCCCGCAGGAGCGGGGCCGCCGTCTGCCGGGCACCCCCCTCCTGCAGCAGTATCGCGGGGCTGGAGGACACAACCCTGCTCCAAACCCTTCCTCCTGCTCTCTGTGGTCCGTTCCGCGGCCGCGGCTCCCGGCGCTGGGCCGGCCCCGAGCCCCGGGGACACCGGGGCTGGCTGAGCTCAGGCCGCGGCTCCGGAGCTGGGGGTTCCTCACCGGTTTTGGGGGTACCTGGGGAGAGCAGAGGGTGCCTGGAACCCCCTGGCTCGGGCAGCGCTGGGGAACGGGGTGGCCGGAGCAGCTCAGGGGAAGAGGGCGAGCGGAGCCAAGGTCGCGCTCCAGGCAGTTTGCAAATGGATCCCTAAAGAGCCACTAATTATGAAGGCAAGGCGGGACAATTAGGATAACCCTGAGAGGTCCAGAAAGCCGGGGGTCAGAGGAGCAGACTGGATCCCATCCCTTTGCGCCGCCCCGAGCCCAAACCTCGCTGCAGCGGGGGTGTGGAGCGCTTTGGGGTGAAACAGCCGCGTTTTGGGGCCGTCCCCAGCACTGCCCGCTGGGTGAATCCCATCGGGGGAAGCTCCGGGGTGGAGAGCAGACCTGCGGCAGCGCCGAGTGAAGCACAAACAAGCCGGGGCCGGCACCTCCCCTGGCAGCGACCTGCGGCTGGCACGGCCAGGCTGCAATTTGAGGGCAGAGCAGAGGCAGGAGCCGGCCCCGGCCTCCCCACACCCTCCCCGGGGCCGGGAGAGACGTGTCCGAACGGGCAGCGCGGGGGAGGACCGGGGCCGCCGAGCAGGACGAGCATCCCTTGCCAAGAGCTGCATGGAAAGACAAGGGAAAGTAAGCTCGCTTAGAGCCGAGCAAGCGCCGGCGGAGCCAAGTGATATAGAAACCATATGTGAGGGATTTGGGAGCCGCGAGAGAGGCGGGCAGGCCGGCCCGGGGATGGGGGGCTGCTTTTCCCGCAGGTTCCAGGCGGCTGGGCTGCCCCAGAGCCCCGGAGGGCACGGGGTGGTGGCGCCCGGGGGTGCCCCCGCAGCGATCCCTGCACGGACACGCCGGGGCCAAGCCCAGAGTGCTGAATTGAGAAATTCCGGGTTGGTTTGGGCTCCGGTCACGTCCTCCTCCCACTCGCTCCCTGTGCGCCCGTGGAATGAGGTGACACGTGGGGTGTTTTGGGGGGGTCTTTTCTCATCAAAACCCCCCAGACGCTGTTAAACTCCCCGAGGGGCTTCCCTGGGGACGCTGCCACGCTGCTGCCACTTGTTCGTGTGGGAGAGGTGGAGGGGACACCCTGCGAGCAAAGGGGACCCCTGCAAGTGAGGGGGAGCCCCTGCAAGTGATGGGGACCCCTGCAAGTGAGGGGACCCCCTGCAAGTGAGGGGGAGCCCCTGCAAGTGAGGGGGAGCCCCTGCAAGTGAGGGGGACCCTCTGCAGACTCGAGGGTCTCTTGGCAGGAGGGATCCCAGCCCTCTGCTGGGCCCAGCCCAGGTTAACAGGAGGAAACACCCCCGAGGGGTCACACCGCCTTCAGCACATCCCCTCACCCCGCCGGGGCATGGTGCCGGAGGGACCCCAAACAGGGGACACAGGTCCCCCCTGGAGCTCTCCTGGTGTCCCTGAGCTGCTCCCAGTGTGGGACATCGCGGGCTGTGCCACAGGAGCTGCTCGCTGCTCTGTCACAGAGGCCCTGGGGGCAAGGAGGAAACACCCCCGAAGGGTCACACCGCCTGCAGCACATCCCCTCACCCCGCCGGGGCACGGTCCCCAAGAGACCCCAAACTGGGGACACAGGTCCCCAGCCATCCCTGGGGGTGTCCTGGTGTCCCTGAGCTGCTGCCAGCCTGGGAGCCCAGCCTGGGCTGCTCGCTGCTCTGTCACAGAGGCCCTGGGGGCAAGGTCCGAGCGCGGCCGTGCCAAGGCGGGGGATGCGGTGCCAGCGATGCCAGCGGGGAGGAGGATGCGGTGCCGGCTCCGAGGCCAGGCGTGGGGCACGGAGCAGCCGGGAGGGAAGGAGGGGAGAGGGGGATGGATGAGCTCCATCCCTGCCGCCCCCCAGAGCACAGGCGGCTCTGGGAGCTGCTCCCACGGAGCTCGGCCCCCGCCCCCCGCAGGCGGGGATAGCTCAGCCCTCCTCTGTTGTTTGACTTTTTGTGCTGTGTTTTCTTTCGGGTTCTCGGAACGCTGACGTAACCCCGGGGCTGAAGCTTTAGACAAACAAGGTTTTTCATTCGGATCAGGGCCAAACCCCCCCAGCAACCCCATGCTGATCCCACAGGCACCTCCTGATCCTCCTGGATCCCCCTGCCGGGTCCCTCTGCTCCCTGCCCGGGATGCAGGAGCTCAGCATCCCCCTGGGCAAGGTGAGCCGTGCAGGGGCAGCCACGGGCCTGACCTCTCTGGTGTCACTGAGAGTTTGGGATGAGCCTGACCTCGGGCCCCAGCAAGGCTGGGAGCTCTGGTGCAGGAGAAAGGGGATGAAACAGGCACTGGGAAGGGGCTGGGGCACAGATGGGATGTTCTGGGAGCCGGGAAGAGCAAACAGAGCCGAGGGGAAGCCTTGGCAGATAAACAGCACAGGATCACATTGCAGGGCAGGCTGGGGCAGTGGAGGCTCCGGGCGTGGTGCAGGGCAGGAGGGACCCCCATCCCTGTCAGGATGCCACCAAAGATCCTCCTGAGGGTCTCACCAGGCCTTGAAGGCGCTGGGATCCTCATCCATCCCTGCTAAGATGTCACCAAAGGGTGGGAAAGATCCTCATGTGGGTCTCATCAGGCCTCACAGGACAATGGGCAGGAGGGACCCTCATCCCTGTGAAGATCTCACCAAGGATCCTCGTGTGAATCTCACCAGACCTCGCAGGCACTGAGCAGGGGGGACTGTCATCCCTGCCAAGATCCCACCAAAGGGTGGAAAGATCCTCATCCTCCTGTGGGTCTCACCAGGCCTTGAAGGACAATGGGTAGGGGAGACCCTCATTCCTGTGAAGATCCCACCAGAGGGTGGAAAAGATCCTCATCCTCCTGTGGGAATCACCAGGCCTTGAAGAACACTGAGGAGGGACCCTCATCCCTATGAAGATCCCACGAGAGGGTGGGAAAGGTCCTCATCCTTGTGTAGGCCTCACCAGGCCTCAATGGACATTGAGGAGGGACCCCCATGCCTGTGAAGATCCCACCAAAGATCCTCCTGTGGGTCTCACCAGACCTCAAAGGGCACCGGGCAGGAAACCCTCATCCCTGTGAAGATCCCACCAGAGGGTGGAAAGATCTTCATCCTCATATGGGTCACACCAGGCCTTGGAGGACACTGGGCAGGAAGGTCCCTCATCCCTGCCAAGATCTCACCAAAGATCCTCCTGTGGGTCCACCAGCTCTCAAAGGACACCGGGCAGGAGGGACCTTCATCCTCATGAAGATCACATCAAAGGGTAGGAAAGATCCTCATCCTCCTGTGGGAGCCACCAGCTCTCAAAGGACACTGGGCAGGAGAGACCCTCATCCCTGCCAAGATCCCACCAAAGGTTGGGGAAGATCCCGATCCTTGTGTGGGTCTCACCAGCTCTTGAAGGACCCTGGGTTCCTCATCCCTGCCAAAGATCCCACCAAAGGGCACCAGATGGGAGGGATCCTCACCCGTGTGCAGGTTCCCCCTTGTGCATCTTGAAGGTCCCTGAGCAGGAGGGATCTTCATCCCCGTGTGGGCGCCAGGAGCCCTCAAAGGCGGCATCAGCCCAGCCCAGCATTCCCTCAGGGGCTCAGCAGCTCCATCCCAGTCACCCCAAATCCTGCGCGAGTCCCAAGCATCCCTCGCTGTGCAGGCAGGATTTGGGATGTGGAAGGAAGCAGGGATGGAACCTCTCTGCCCCAGCCGGGGCCGGGATGGAAGCGAGACCTTCAATAGGTGCGTCCCGGGCTGTAAAGCCACGGAGCGACCGGAGCAGAGTCCCACTGGCTCTCGGAGCCCTTAAATATGCGCGGAATGCTCCTCGCACCGCCCCTCGCCCCCGCACGCCGGCCCAGCTGTGCAGCCAAGCTCGCCGGGGCCGCGGCCCGGCCAGGGGGTTCCCCCCGGCCCTGGGGGTCTGCACTGCCCGCGGTGGGACGGGGGTGGAGGTGGAAGGATTCGGAGCATCCCGGGCTGGAAGGATTCGGAGCATGCCGGGGTTTTGGGGCTGGGGGGAGCAGCCCTGCAGGGAGACCCCCGGGACACACGGAGGGGAAGCAGCCCCTCTCCGGGACAGACGGACGGGAAGCAGCCCCTCTCCCGCCCCCCGGCACCGCTCAGCCCCTCTCCCGGTGCCCCTCGCCGGCGGCGGGGCAGAAGGAGCCGCCAGCCTGTAAACGCCGGGCCGAGGAGTATTTGCTTTCCCAGAGCACCTTCCGAGCAGCCCGGCAGGCACAAAGCAGGAATTCAAGGCTGGGAGGCCAGGCTGGGAGCCAGGCCAGATCACAGCCCCTGTGTGGGCTTGGGGAAACTGAGGCACGGGGGGATAGAGCCACTCAGCACCCCCCAAGAGCTCAGATATCCCTCAATGCCATCCCCCACCTCCCGCTTCCCTGCCAGAGCATCCTTATCCCAGCTGGTGGGTTCGGGATGCCCAGGGCTGTGCCAGCAGCCGGCGCTGGGCACGGCAGAGAGGCTCCAGCACAACATCCACGGCGGAGGGACGATCCCAACCCCGGATTCCCTCCGGTGCGAGGCACATCCTCCCTCCGCCAACGCTTCCCTGAGCACCCGCAGCCAAATTCCCTCCCCAGCCCTGGGCAGCGGCGTTCAGGCTCCAACCAAGCCCTTCGCCCGCTCCGGGCCATGAAATGAGCACCGCGGAGCCTCGAATAAACATCCCGGGCAGCAAACGAATTCCAGGGGCAGGAAACGTCGGTCGGGGGCAGGCTGGGAGTGGGAGGGATGATTGGAGCACTCCAGGGGAGCCTTTTCCTTCTGCTGCTCTTCCGTGACAGCAAAAGGAGGAAAGAGCCTCGTGCAGGGCTCGGCGTGGAGGATGCCAAGGCTGAGGCACGCCGGGATGGAAGGAGCTGTGTGCAGGGAGTGAGGTCTCCCCGCATCCCCTCTGCAGCCAGGTCACCGAGGAAAACACATCCCGGGCCAAGAGCAGCAGTCCCTGCGAAAGGGAGAGCTGCTGCAAAGGAAAATATTTGGAAATTGCACTGCCCAAGGGGATGTCGGGGAGGTTGTTGTCACTTTGGAGAGGAGCCTGGTGGCAGCAGGGACAGGGAATGGAGACGGGGACGGGCCCTGACAGCCAACCCCACACACGTGGGGCTCTCCTGTCCCTGTCCCTGTCCCTGCAAAGGGCTCCCAGCCCTCTGGGCATCCTCCCAGGGGCTCTGGCTGTAAACATCCCCCCCGTTGTGCTTCCTGTCCTCACAATCCCCCCTCCCAGCACACCTTAACCCCTTCCCGAGGGCTTAACCCCTTCCCTTCCCTGCTCCCGGCTCCCTGACAAACCCTCGGGATGTTCCCACTGCCTTCGCACGTGTGTGGAGCCTGGTTTGCCACGCCAAGTTTGCCACTCTGAGTTTGCCACGCCAAGTTTGCCACTCAAGTTTCCCATGCCAAATCTGCTACTCCAAGTTTGCCACTCCAACTTTGCCGCTCCAACTTTGCCATGCCAAGTTCGCCACTCAAGTTTGCCATGCCAATTTTGTCACCCAAGTTTCCCATGCCAATTTTGTCACTCAAGTTTGCCATGCCAAGTTTTTCATGCCAAGTTTGCCACTCAAGTTTGCCACTCCAAGTTTGCCACTCAACTTTGCCATGCCAATTTTGCCACTCAAGTTTGCCACGCCAAGTTTGCCACTCCAACTTTGCCATTCAAGTTTACCACGCCAAATTTGCCATGCCAAGTCTGCTACTCAAGTTTGCCACTCTGTGTTTGCCACGCCAAGTTTGCCACTCCAAGTTTGCCGCTCAAGTTTACTATGCCAAGTTTGCCACTCCAACTTTGCCACTCCAGTTTGCCATGCCAAGTTTGCCACTCCAAGTTTACCACTCAGTTTTGCCGCTCAATTTTGCCACTCCAATTTTGCCACTCCAGTTTCCCACTCAAGTTTACTATGCCAAGTTTGCCACTCAAGTTTGCCACTCAAGTTTGCCACACCAAATTTGTCCACAGCGACCTCCCGCAGCCCTTGGCCAGGTGATAACGGGTCCTCCTCTTCCCACAGCTCCTCGGCATGCAGGGTGAGCCTTTTTCTCTCCAGACACCTCCAAAAATCCTCAGCACAGCCACAGGCAAGCCGGAGGACACGCTGTTGCCCGGAAAACTCCCTTCTCGGGGAGAAATTTCGGGGAAACCCCACGGCGATCCATTCCTCCTCCTCTCCCCGCATCCCCTCCCGGCCGCTTTGTTCTCCCCGGCTCTCCCCGTCCTTCCCGGCCATGTGTTTCCCAGCCCCGGATAAAGCCTCAGGAAGCGCCGTCTCCCCCCTGGGCACGACCCGCCGGCGTGAATCAGCAGCCGAGGCGTTTCCCAGGAGCCGGGGAAGGGAGGGCAGCGAGGAGAGAGCCCCCGGCCCCGCCGTGGCACCCCGGGCCCCCGCCGGAGGATGCCGCCGCTCCGAACGGGTGATTACACAAAGATAAAGCAGATCCCGCGACCGGCCTGAGATTTTCCAAGGTTTTGCCGAGCCCTGAACCGCAGGCCTCCCGCCGGCCCCGGGCTCCGCGGGTGGATTTTTTAGCCGGCATGAATAAGTGACATATAACGGCTGGAAAATATTTTTGGGCAGCTTGACAAGTGTGACTGCAACCAGTAGCCTGGGCTGGCTACGCCTGGAAAGTGTAATCTAGGTGAAATCCCGGCGGCTGGAGAACTCCAGGCACGGCTGGGAAGCTCCTGCAGCCGGGAAGGGGGGCTCAGCCCCCCAGCCCTGTCCGTCTGTCCCGTGGTTCTGCCAGAAGCTCAGAAATCTCAGGAGCTCAGAGGTGATGCTGAGCTCCCCGTGGGAGTTTGGGAGAGGAGATCCCCCCAAACCCCCACTTTGGGGGGGCTGTGTGAGCCCCCATGGGCTCTGCACCCCCGTGTTTCTCTCCCAGTGGGTGGTGGAACGTTGGACAGGGGGGTTTCAGCCCCCCAGTTTAGCCAAGCACCCCAAATTGTGGATGTGGAGCTGAGCCGGGGTACCAGATGGGCTCAATCCCATCCTCACGGGGCTGGGGGCACCCAAGGGGTCTCGGATCCCATCCCAAATGCTCATCCAGCCCCGGCTGGCCGGGATGAGCCACCCCGAGCCCCGGGACCGCTGTCCCAGCACAGCCGGGGGCGCTGGGAGCCCTTCCAGCCCTTCCAGCCCTTCCAGCCCTTCCAGCCCTTCCCGCCGCCTTTCCCAACCGGAGATCCGACCCGGATCTGACCCGGCGGCCGCTCCCGGGCACCGAGACCTGACCGGGTGAAGGGAAACCGGGGCCACGGCCGGTTCCTTCCTCCCTGACCGCCCCGGGGCTGCTCCAAGGGCTGCATCTCCCGGCGCTTTCCCGTTTTGGCATCCTTGGAAGCGACGCGGCGGCACGGGAGGCGCTTCCCCTTCCGCTGGCACCGCTGCAGACGGGTGGCATCACCGCGGTGGCATCACCGGGGTGGCCGGCGAGCCTCGGGCAGCCGGTGGCCTCAGGATACCTCTGGCACGAGGAACACAAATCCCTCTCCCGGTGTTTTCCCTCCCCGCAGCCGTGGAAATGGCAAAATTTTAATGTTTGGCCGTTTCTGGCGCTGCTCGGAGCTCGGGGAGGGGTCTCAACACCCCAAAATTGAACCAAACCCCCGCATGGGATGCCGGGGGTGGGTCAGGAGGATGCCAGGGGGTTCTGGCTCCCCGGAAATTTGAATTTCATCATCTCGGTCCTGTGGAGCCAAACGAGGGTGAATCCCCGGCTTGCTCCATGCGTGGCAGGGCCTGATTCCCACCCCGTCCCCCACCCCCGGCTCCCGTAATTAAATTAATCCCATCAGGATCTCATAAAGGCAGGACGGCAATGGGAAGGGGGCAACAGCCGGCCCCGGGAGGGGAGGGGGGGTCTCGGGGTGCACGGGAGGGGGGCGAGGAGCGGACAGCGGGGAAGCCTCGTCCCCGGCGCTCAGCTGGAGGAAGCGGGAGCGGGGGGAAGGCTCCAGCCGGCTCTGCCCGGACGGTTTTGCAAGCCTTGCTGTTTCAGCCCGGGAGGGCAGGAAGGGAAGGATTTTTGGCCAGAAAAAAGCCCTCGTGTAGACAGAGTTATATCAACAGCCGCCTTGCAGCGCAGACAATGCCAGTACAGAGAAACGTGATCCCCCGCCAGACCCCGGCCCTCGCAGCAGGCTCAGCCCTGCACGGCCCTCCCGTGCCTCAGTTTCCCCCTTCCCCAAACCCTTCCATCCCCTTGGGAGACGGGGATTTGGCCCCCGCAGCACCCAGTTTGTTCCCAGCCCTTCCAAAACCCGGGGAGCAGCTCCGAACCCCCCGTCCCGGCACGGAGGGACCCCAGCCCGTGGTGGCACCTCCCGGCTGTCCCGGGGGGGACGAGCTTGGGCTGCGGGCTGGGGGAGAGGGAGAAAGCCAAGGGGTGCAGAGCGTGGGCTCAGGGATGGGGGTGCTGGCGTGGGATGGAGAGGGGGGGCTGCGATGGGGGGCGGGGGGCTCCCCGCTGCTTTTGACAGCTGCCGGTGCAGCCAGGAGCGGGCAGGGAAAGCGGGGCGCGGGGCCAGCCCCCCCTGCTCCTCACCCTAAGTACAACCAGCCGCACCCCGGAGCGGGACCCGCTGCTCCTGCCGTCCCCCCGAGCCCGGCCGGCCGGGACTCCCCGGGCCCGGCGCTGCGGAGCCCCGAGGTGCGTGCGGGGCACGGCGCCGCTCCCCGCGCTCATTCCCGCAGCCGCGGCCCCCGCGCTCCCCTTTGTCCGCCCGTCCGCGCATCCCCCCGCTCTCACCGGCTTTGCAGGGGTCCTTGTAGTCCAGGGGCTCCTCGTCCTCCTCCTCTTCCTCCAGCACGTAGGAATAGTCCGGAAAGTGCAGGGCCCGGGCCAGGAGCAGGCAGAAGAGCAGCCCGCAGCTCCGCAGCCCGGCCATGGCTCCGGCCGGCGTTTTTTTTTTCCTCTCTTCCCTCTTTCCTTCCCTTCTTCGCTTTTTTTTTTTTTTTTTTTCCCCTCGCTCTCTCTCCCTTCTTCTTTTTTTTTTCTCTCTCTTTTTTTTTCTTTTTTTTTTTTTTAGGGAAATGAGATCTGGCGGGGGCGGGTTCAAGCGCGGAGCTCGGCCCCTGCAGCCCCGGGCGCAGGGCTCGGAGCGGGGCCAGCGCCGGGGGGGCGGCGGCGACCGGGACCTGGCCCGCAGCCCCCGCTCCTGCCCCTCCGCAGCGCCCGGGCCGGGGCTGCCCCGTCCCGTCCCGTCCCGCACCCCCCGGGTCCCGTTTCGTATCGCCCGGTACCGATCGAGCTCTCTCCAGTACCGTCCCATATCCCCGGTACCGATCCCAGTCTCCCCCGGTACCGTCCCATATCCCCGGTACCGATCCCGCTCTCCCCGAGCCCTGTTCCCTTTTCTCCGGTACCGACCCGGTTTTCTCCATTACTGTTCCGTTTTCCCCGGGACCGACCTGCTCTCCCCCAGTCCCGCTCCGTTTTCCCGGTACCGATACTGGTCTCGCCCAGTCCCGTCCCATATCCCGGTACCAATCCCGGTCTCTCCCGGTCCTGTTTCGTTTTCCCCGGTACCGATCCCGGTCTCCCCCAGTCCCGATCCCGCTCTCCCCCAACCCTGTTCCATATCCCGGTACCGATCCCAGTCTCTCCCGGTCCTGTTTCGTTTTCCCCGGTACCAATCCCGTTCTCTCCCAGTCCTGTCCCATATGCCGGTACCGATCCCCTTTCCCCCATTCCCGTTCCGTTTTCCCGGTACCGATCCCGTTCTCTCCCAGTCCTGTCCCATATCCCGGTACCGATCCCGCTCTCCCCCGGTACCGATCCCGTTCTCTCCCAGTCCTGTCCCATATCCCAGTCCTGATCCCGGTCTCCCCCGGCACCGACCCCGCTCTCCCCCGGTCCCAAGCCCACCCCGTCCCCCAGCACCGATCCCCCGCCCACCTCTCCGTGCCCCCCGATATCTCCCCTGCCCCACTCCGGTCCCATCCGGTGTCCCCAGCCCCGCTCGTGCCACCCCTCGGTTCCCCGGTACCGATCCAGGCCCCCCCCGGATCAATCCTGGCCCCCCAAGATTCCCAGGACAAAAATCCCACATTCCCAGCACCCATCTGTCCCCTTGGGTGCCACCCCGTGTCCCCGAGCACCCCAAAATCACCCAGTCCCACACCCCATGTGCTGCTCTGGCACCCCAAATTCCCACCCCACATTCCCCACATTTTCCAGTCCCATATCCCCTGCTCCTGGACTCAAAATCCTACATGTCTGCTTCTTCACCCCTCATCCTGCACCCCAAATCCTGACCAGCACCCCAAGGACTCAATGAGCACCCCAGGAGCTGGAAAAGCACCCCAAGAACGGTGGGCAAGGAGCCCAGGAGCGGGATGAGCACACCAGGAGCAGGATGAGCACCCCAAAAACTGGGCAAGCACCCCAAGGAGGGTGGCCAGGCACCACAAAAGTGGGATGACCACCCAGAGGAGGGTGGGTGAGCACCCTGGGATCAGGATGAGCACCCCAGGAGCTGGAAAAGCTCCCTGAGAATGGTAGGCAAGGAGCCCAGGAGGAGGATGAGCACGCCAGGAGGAGGATGAGCACCCCAAAAACTGGGCAAGCACCCCAGAAGGAGTGGCCAAGCACCCTAAAATTGGGATGACCACCTTGGGGACGGTGGGTGAGCACCCTGGGATCAGGATGAGCACCCCAGGAAGGTTGTGTGAGTGGAGGAGCACCCCAAAAACTGGGCAAGCACCCCAGGAAGTGCGGCCAGGCACCCCAAAAGTGGGATGACCACCTTGGGGATGATGTGTGAGCACCCTGGGATCAGGATGAGGGCCCCAGGAGTTGGAAAAGCTCCCTGAGAATGGTAGGCAAGGAACCCAGGAGGAGGATGAACACGCCAGGAGGAGGATGAGCACCCCAAAAACTGGGCAAGCACCCCAAGGAGGGTGGCCAGGCACCCCAAAAGTGGGATGACCACACAGAGGAGGGTGGGTGAGCACCCTGGGATCAGGATGAGCACCCCAGGAGCTGGGTCAGCCCCCCGGTGAGCACTTGGGGAGCCCCCCAGGGCGATCCCAGCCCCCAGGGTGGCCGAGGCACAGGGACACAGCCCTGTCCCCTTGCAGTGGCCCTGCCTGGCCCATTCCAGCCTGGGAATGCTGCAGGAGGATCTCACCCCGTGCTGCCCCTACAAACCCATCCCTCTCCTCTCACAGCACTCCCAGACTTGCACTAACGTTGTTTTTTAGGATTTTAAGTGTTTCCTGTGTTTGATGACCCCCACAGGGACACACTGCGTGACACCAGCATCCAGGCTCTGCCCACCAAGCCCCCAAATCCCCTTTCCCTTCACTTTCGGGGATCCCCTGCATCCAGGGCCGGGCTCATTCCCCCCAGGAATGACGGAGTCTCCTTCACCCCTCATCTCTGCGTCGCTTTCCTCCCCCATCAGGATCATCCCAGGATGTTTTCCTCCTTCTCCCTTATTGCAAAACCCACATCCAGCAATTCTTTCCTCCTCGAAGCAGATAAATAAACCCTGGAAAACCAGGCTGAGACTGTGTCCCTGTTCTGCCCTCAGGTCACTCAGCTCATCCCAGGGACGGGAATTTGGGGAGCAACCGCTGGATTCCTCCCCAGCCTCGAGCCCATCTCCCAAGAAAACAAACAAACTTTTGGAATCCTTTTTGTTTTCATCCTGCGCTGGGGCTGGGGAGGATGTTTGGAGTCCCTGGATGATGTCAGTCCATGATGTCAGGATCCAGCCGTGGCTGTCCAGCCTGAGCTCTCCCCTTTCTCACGGAGCGCTCCGGGGAGCCCGGCCTGGCCCAGGAGCCTTTCCCACGCCCAAAAATTCCCCCAAAATCCCGCTGCAGGCTGGGCTCCTGGCACCCTGCAGGACACTGGCCACCGGCACTGCGAGCTGGAGCCCTACCTGGAACAGGAGCCTGAGCATCAGGATGGGAATTCCCCATCCCAGCAGCCCTGGGGAGATGTCACCTGGCACAAATGTCCCCATCCCAGGAGCCCTGGGGGGTTTGGGGCCTGAGCATCAGGATAGGAATGTCCCCATCCCAGGAGTCCTGAGGGGCCTCAGGATCAGGATGGGAATGTCCCTATCCCAGGATCCTTGGGGGATGTCACTTGGCACAAATGTCCCCATCCCAGGAGCTCTGGGGGGATTTTGGGCCTCAGGATCAGGATGGGAATGTCCTCATCCCAGGAGCCCTGGGGGATGTCACCTGGCACAAATGTCCCCATCCCAGGAGCCCTGGGGGGTTTGGGGCCTGAGCATCAGGATGGGAATGTCCTCGTCCCAGGATCTTTGGGGAGATGTCACCTGGCACAAATGTCCTCGTCCCAGGAGCCCTGGGGGATGTCACCTGGCAGGGTCTGAATATCAGGATGGGAATGTCCCCATCCCAGGAGCTCTGGGGAGATGTCAGGCCTGAGGATCAGGATGGGAATGTCCCTATCCCAGGAGCCCTGGGGAGATGTCACCTGGCACAAATGTCCCCACACCAGGAGCTCTGGGGGGATTTTGGGCCTCAGGATCAGGATGGGAATGTCCTTGTCCCAGCAGCCCTGGGGAGATGTCACCTGGCAGGGTCTGAATATCAGGATGGGAATGTCCTCATCCCAGGATCCTTGGGAGATGTCACCCAGCACAAATGTCCCCATCCCAGGAGCCCTGGGAGATGTCACCTGGCAGGGTCTGAATATCAGGATGGGAATGTCCCTATCCCAGGATCCCTGGGGGAATGGGGCCTGGCACAAATGTCCCCATCCCAGGAGCCCTGGGGGGATGTCACCTGGCACAAATGTCCCCATCCCAGGAGCCCTGGGGGATGTCACCTGGCACAGGCACACGGATTCCAGCGCTCCTACCTCACCCTGCCCGCCCTGCAGGGTTTCCTTGGCACCCTGGAATGTCAGGCGGGCGATGCCAAGGCCTGGCACCGGCACAGCCGTGAGGGTGGGGGACCCCGGGAGCTGCCAGGAGCATTCCTGGGTCCCATCCTCAGCTCTTCCATGCCCACAACCTGCACAGCCAGGAGCAGCCCGGCGTGTTCCCAACACCTTTTGCCCACAGAACCAGGACAGGTGACCCCTGGCATGTCCCTGTGCAGTGAGAGACTGGCACTGGATTGTCCCTGTGGCCACTGTCACACGACCCAGGGGGGCTGCAGGGTGGCCAGAGATGGGATCCCCCACTCCCAGCATCACTTGGCGGGTTTTACTCTGATTTCCCCTGCCAGGACCCCCGAGGTCCCCGCTGTGCCGCAAACCTCTGGAAATTGGAATTATTGCACAAGGACCTGGTCCTGCCAACTCTCTGTCACCTCCTCCATCTGCTCCAGCCTCGGGGGCAGCCTGAGGGTCAGGGAGGCTTTGGGGGGGACACCCTGGAGCTGCAGGAGGCCCTGGATGGGTGCCCCAGGTCCCGGCTGGCAGGAGCAGCTCCCCTGGTGGGGAAGGGGCTGCAGCCAGTGTGGGGCTGGGGGGCTGGTGGGCTCCCATTCCTGGGGACTGGATGGGCTGCTCCGTGTTCCTCCTCCCTGCCCCTAAGCCAGTGTCCTGATCCCAATAACTCCTGGTCTTAATAATGCCTGATCCCATCCTAATAAAGCCTGATCCTAATAAAATCGTGGTCATTGTAACTCCTGATCCTTATAGAACCAGCATCTCAGCCCTAATAGTGTCTGATCCCAATAACACCAATATCCCAGTCCTAACAACTCCTGATCCTAATAACACCAACATCCTGATCCCAATAATTCCTGATCCTAACAGTGACAGCATTCATTCCTAATAACACCTGAGCCTAATAATGTCTGATCCCAACACCAGCTCCCTCATCCTAAAAACCCCAATAATTCCCAATTCTTACAATGCCTGATCCTGATAAATCCTGACCCTATTAACACCAATATCATGATCCCAATAATTCCTGATCCTCACAATACCAGCATTCCTGTCCCAATAACACCTGAGCTTAATAATGCCTGATCCCAACAACAGCTCCCTCATCCCAAAAACCCCAATAATTCCCAATTCTTACAGTACCTGATCCTGATAACTCCTGATGCTAATAATGCCAGAGTCCTATCCTAATAAAGCCTGATCCTAATAAAATCGTGATGATTATAACTCCTGATCCTTATAGAACCACCTAATAGTGTCTGATCCCAATATCCCAGTCCCCAAGCCCCCTGATCCTAATAACACCAACATCCTGATCCCAATAATTCCTGATCCTAACAGTGCCAGCATTCTTATCTGAGCTGAATAATGCCTGATCCCAACACCAGCTCCCTCATCCCAAAAACCCCAATAATTCCCAATTCTTACAGTGCCTGATCCTGATAACTCCTGACCCTATTAACACCAACACCCTGATCCCAATAATTCCTGATCCTAAAAGTGCCAGCATTCCTGTCCCAATAACACCCGAGCCTAATAATGCCTGATCCCAACACCAGCTCCCTCATGTTAAAACCCCAATAATTCCCAATTCTTATAATTCCTGATCCTGATAACTCCCGATCCCAATAATTCCTGATCCTAATAACACCAACATCCTGATCCCAATAACTCCTGATCCTAACAGTGCCAGCATTCCTGTCCCAATAACACCCGAGCCTAATAATGCCTGATTCCAGCACCAGCTCCCTCATCCCAAAAACCCCAATAATTCCCAATTCTTACAGTGCCTGATCCTGATAGCTCCAGATCCCAGCAGCCTGTCCTAAATCACCCCGGTGCTAACGATCGCTGTCCTCGGGCAGCGTCTGGTGGCCGCTGCTTTCGGCACAGGCTGCCTCCAGGAATAGCTCCCAGACCTCATTCTGGTTCCTGTCCCTCTCATTTATTCCAGCCTGGCACAGCACAGACCCATTTTTCGCGCCGGGCCAGCTCAGGTCAGGCAGCCAGTGAGCCCCCAGGCTGTGGCTGTGACAGAAATTCCCCCAAAATCCAAGCCCGGAGCCCCTCAAGGCGTTTTTAAGGCAGGGGGAAGGCGGGAGCTGGCGGGGAGTGAAGAACTGCAACGGAGAATTGTGTTTTTCTTTAAATGTCATGGGGTTTTTTTTAAGCTCATTTTTGCACTTGGGTTTGGCGAAGCTGAGAAGACTTAAGTGACAAACCAGCTGTCCCCCGGCCCAGCGCAGACACCCCCGCCCCGCCCCCGGCCCAGCGCCGACCCCCGGACCCCTCCTCACCCCCCGCACCCCAAAATTCGGGTGGGCACCGCGGGGGCGGCCCCGATGCTCCCGGCGGGGCTGTGTCCGTCGCGGGCGCTGCGGGGGCGCTGCGGGGTGGGCGGGGGTCCCGCAGCCCCCCACCCACCCTGCTAAGCCCAGTACACGGGGAGGAGGCTGCACAGGATGCCCGCCGTGGTGCCCAGCAGGGAGCGGTCAGCCAGGGGCGCCGAGATCTTGTCCTCAGCCTGGGCAGGAGGCACATCCTTCATCATCATCTTCATCGTTCCTCCCCTCAGGGAGGGGCTGCACAAGGCGCTGAGCCCCCCAGCTCCCCCTGGCCCAGCCAGGTCCTCACCTGCCGGCGCTGGAAGGTCTCGACCACGCTGTCCAGCCCCGGGATGTTGTCCTGGTCCACTCGGGTCACGTAGCAGGCGCGGTGCAGCCGGGCTCTGTAGCTCACCAGCAGCTGTTGGAAGGCAAACCCGGCTCAGCTCCATCCCATCTCCCCCTCTCCGCGCCCCCAGAGCCCCCCACTCACATTCGTGTAGTCATAGATGACCGTGGCCGCGTTCCCGTCGCCGCTGTCCAGGTAGAAAGTGGCCGCGTCCTCTTCCCACGAACCGCCCCGCAGCACCTGGGGGAGACCGAGGGGGTCTCAGAACCTGCAGCAGCCCCTTCCCCTGGCATGGGGGTCCCTTCTGATGGCGCTGGCGGTGGCACTCACGGTGTCGGCGTGGCGCTGCTCCACGCTCAGCCGCATCAGCAGCGCGACGGCGACGATGACCACGAGCAGGACCAGCACCACCGCCGCGATCAGCAGGCAGCGCAGGCGGCCGCAGCTCAGCAGCTTGCGGGGCAGGTAGCAGAGCAGCCGAGGGACGAAGCACAGCGACTTCTTGAGGCAGCCGGAGCAGCTGGCGCAGCCGGGACACTTGGGACACTTGGGGCACTCGCAGCACTTGGGCAGGCAGCAGCATTTGGCGCAGCACCAGCCGCATTTGGTGCAGCATTTGGTGCAGCACCAGCTGCATTTGGTGCAGCATTTGGCGCAGCAAGAGGCGCAGGGCACGCAGCAGCCCGGGCAGCAGCAGCCGTTCCCCGAGTCCTGGGGGTGCGGGAAAATGGGGGGATTCGGGGTCAGGGCAGTGGAGGTGGGAGCTGGGGGATGCAGGAGGTTGGGGGTGGGATTGCAGCCCTCATCCTGCTGCCCCTGGGCGCTGGGAATGCAGCATCCCATGGTCCAAACACCATCCTGGGCACTGGGAATGCAGCATCCCATGGTCCAAACCCCATTCCGGGCACTGGGAATGCAGCATCCCACAGTCCAACCCCTCATCCAGGGCACTGGTGCCTTGCTGGGATAAACTGGGCAAAGCCCTGTGCCCAGCTGGCTGCAGGGACACGCCGGGGTGGCAGTGCCACCCTGCAGGGACTCACCTCATCTTCAAGCGCCACCTGCTTCATGCTGCTCTCCATGGCTGATGCCTCCTCCTCCTCCTCCTCCTCCTCCTCCCATTCCCAGCCCAGTCTGACTGCAGGGACTGGGAACTTTATACTGGGGCACTGGGGTGGGGGACCCTGTGAAGGGTTTGGTGGCCCTGGGGAGCAGCCAGGCCCTGGCATGTGACCCACTCCAGCGGTGTTTGCTGAGCGCTCACTCCCAGCTGGATCCCCCTGGGAACCTGCAGCTCAAGAGGCTCTGAGGGCACAGGGTCAAGGACCCTTGTCCCCAGGCACAGGGACGTCTCTGCTGCCCAGGAGCGAGGTGGCAGGGCCAAAACAAACCCTCCAGGGTGGAGCATCCGGCTGTGGCTGTGCCCGGGGTGGGAGCTGGCTCGTGTCCCTTTGCCAGCTCGGGCACCTGCAGCTGCTTGATGTGGCAAGGAGCAAACAGGACGTGAAATATTTCCTGTAATCCATGGGGATGGGGTGGGAACGGGGTCACCGTGGCGTGGGGAGTGTCCCTGACCCTCATTCCTGCTCCTGAGGCTGCTCGGACACTGCTGGTGGCTTTTGGAGCTGGCAGAGGCGCCCACAGTGGGGAGTTTTTTGGGGTTAGGGGGTCCCAGCTCTGGCATGTCCCCTTCAGGTGGCAAGGGGACACTGCTGGGCCTTGGGTTTGTCCATCCACGAGCCCCTCGTGCAACTGGGACCCCTCCTGAGACCCCCAGCACCCCCAATACTGACTGGGGGGGGTGAGCACTGCTGCTTTTCCCAGGGTGTCAAGGGCCACGAGAGTCCCTTGAGTGGCTCCTGGCTGTTTGTCCTGTCCCCATGGGAGCCCTTATCAGCTTTCCCAGCCCATGGCACCCCCTTGACCCAGCTCCTTATCACGGGCAGGGTTTTTTGGGAAGCAGAGCTGCTGGCTCTGAGTTAGCCCATGGAAACCTGCAATGCCCCTCCTGTCCCCAGCAAAGTGTCACCCCCCGGAGCTGTGACCCTGCTCTCTGCCCGTGGCAGTGATTTTGGGGACAACACTGAGTTTGCAGCTCTGGAAAGATCAAACCCACTTCCAGGGGTCTCTTTTTCCCCTCCCAGCCTTGCTGCGCCTCTGGTTTTCAGTGCAGCACTTGGGAGAGGCCCCAAAGGCTGCTCCCAGCTGGTGAAGGGGCAAGAGGGGCTGGGATGGCTGGGAAAAGGGAGAGGATGAGGAGGAGCTGGAGCTGGAGCAGGTGGATGGTGGTGTCTGTGGGTAGCACTTGGTCCCCACTGGGGACGTGGCGCTGTCCCTCTGTCCCCACCTGCACCAGGAGGGGACAGGGTTGGGAGCTTTCCCTGAAGGGCTGGAAGAGCAGGGGCTGCTCCTTTCTCCTCGCCCTCCGTGCTCCAAACTGGGGGGGCACAGCTGGGGACACAGGTGGGGACAATGGGGGGACACAGGTGGGGACACAGGTGGGGACAATGGGAGGGCAGAGTTGGGGACACTGGGGGACACAGGTGGGGACATTGGGGGAACAGAGTTGGGGACAATGAGAGAACAGAGTTTGGGACAATGGGGGGACACACCTGGGGGACAATGAGAGGGCACAGTTGGGGACAATGGGAGGGCATTTGGGGACAAAGGGGGTACAGAGGTGGGGACACTGGGAAGGGACAGCTGGGGTCAGTGGGAAGGCACAGGTGGGGACACAGCTGGGGACAATGAGACGGCACAGCTGGGGACAATGGGGGGACACAGCTGGGGACATTGGGGGAACAGAGTTGGGGACAATGAGAGAACACAGTTGGGGACAATGGGAGGACATTTGGGGACACTGGGGGTACACAGCTGGGGGACATTGGGAGGGCACAGCTGGGGACAATGGGAGGGCACAGCTGGGGACAGTGGGACCATCGTGTGCAGTTGTGCTGCTGCCCCCCTATGTTCGATCCCTCCCAACATGAGGGATTCCCCTCCCCGCCCTGCACCCCACAAGGGGACACCCCTGGGACACCGTGTCCCTGTCCCCAGCACCCAGGAAGGGCAAGAGCACACTTGGAGGCGGGGGCACAGGCTTTACTTTGTAGACAGAAGCAAATCCCGAAGCAAATCCCGCTCTTTTTACGGCGGGAGCAGCGGGAAAGCCGCGGTGCCAAGCGACGGTGGGCGGGGTGGCTGTCCCCGGCGTGGGGACGAGGACGAGGAGGAGAGATTCCCGCCTGGAAGGGGACAATGGGGGACAGTGCCACCCCCATGTCGCTGTCCCATCCCGCTGGGAGCTGCTGCTATGCCCAGAACACGGGGACGGCGCTGCAGAGGATGTTGATGGTGGTGCCCAGGATGGAGCGGTCAGCCAGGGGCACGGCCTTGTCCCCAACGTCCTCGTCCTGCGGGACACAGAATGGAGCAGAGCAGCCACAGAGGGACAAACCCCCAACCCCACATTCCCCAGCCTGGTGTGCCTCCACCCTTGTGAGAGCGGGGTTGTGAGGCAGAGGAGAAATTCTCCAGAGGAGAAATTCTCCAGAGTGGAAATTCATTTTGGTTTAGGTGAAATGTTCACCTTTGAGTCTGTGGTTAGCAAACATGGCGATGTAGCCTGGCTGCAAAGCCTAGGCTCAGGGAAACTGCTTCAGGGAAAGACAGAGATAAGGGGGAGGACACAAAAAGTGATAAAGAGAGACAGAAACTGCTGTGAGAGCAGGTCAACCTGACCTAGGAATTCTTTCTGATAAAGAAGAACTAGCAGCAAATATCACGCGAAATTCATAAAAATGAATATGTATGAACCTATTGTGAAATTGTATGCATATGTATTTGAGAGGGGGATAAAAAGAGACCTGAAGTTCCCAGAAGTACACGTGTCATTTTAAGGACAGTAATCTCCACATGTAATAAACACACCGGCTTTACAACTTTCACAAAGTTGTAGAGTTTTTAGTTATCTCCGCAAAAGAGTTGTCACCTCACCTGCTGGCGCTGGAAGGTCTCGGTGACAGCGTCCAGCCCCGGGAAGTTGTCCTTGTCCACGCGGGTGATGTAGCAGGCGCGGTGACGCCAGGACCTGTAGCCGACCAGCAGCTGGTGGCAGACAGAGCCGGCTCAGCCCGCATGGTGCTGTGGTGTCACGCAGGTCCCCATGTCCCCATGTCCCCATGTCCCCATGTCCCCATGTCCCCATGTCCCATTGTCCTCATGTCCCCATGTCCTTGTGTCCCCATGTCCCCATGTCCCCATGTCCTCATGTCTCCATGTCCTTGTGTCCCCGTGTCCCCATGTCCTCATGTCCCCATATCCCCATGTCCTCATGTCCCCATGTCCCCATGTCCCCATGTCCCCATGTCCTCATGTCTCCATGTCCTTGTGTCCCCATGTCCCCATGTCCCCATGTCCCCATGTCCCCATGTCCCCATATCCCCATGTCCTCATGTCTCCATGTCCTTGTGTCCCCATGTCCCCATGTCCCCATGTCCCCATGTCCTCATGTCCCCATATCCCCATGTCCCCATGTCCTCTTATCCCCGTGTCCCCATGTCCCCATGTCCCCATGTCCTCATGTCCTCATGTCCCCATGTCCCCGTGTCCCCATGTCCCCGTGTCCCCTTGTCCTCATGTCCCCATATCCCCATGTCCTCATGTCCCCATATCCCCATGTCCCCATGTCCCCATGTCCCCATGTCCTCACGTCCCCATGTCCCCATGTCCCCATGTCCCGTGCGCCCTTGTCCCCATGTCCTCATGTCCTCATGTCCCTGTGTCCCCATGTCCCCATGTCCCCATGTCCCCCATGTCCCCATGTCCTTGTGTTCCCTGGCCCTATGTCCCCATGTCCTCATGTCCTGATGTCCCATATCCCCATGTCCCCATGTCCCCATGTCCCCGTGTCCCCATGTCCCCATGTCCTCATGTCCCCCGTCCCCATGTCCCCATGTCCCCATGTCCTCATGTCCCTGTTCCCCATGTCCCCATGTCCTTGTGTTCCCATGGCCCTCCCCATGTCCCCATGTCCCATGTCCCCATATCCCCATGTCCCCATGTCCCCATGTCCCCATGTCCCCATGTCCTCCGTCCCCATATCCCCATGTCCCCACGTCCCCATGTCCCCATGTCCCCGTGTCCCCATGTCCCCATGTCCTCATGTCCCCATGTCCCCATGTCCCCATGTCCCCATGTCCCCATGTCCCCATGTCCTCATGTCCCCATATCCCCATGTCCCCATGTCCCCATGTCCCCATGTCCTCACGTCCCCATGTCCCCATGTCCCCATGTCCCCATGTCCCCGTGTCCCCTTGTCCCCATGTCCTCATGTCCTCATGTCCCTGTGTCCCCATGTCCCCATGTCCTCATGTCCCTGTGTCCCCATGTCCCCATGTCCTTGTGTTCCCATGGCCCTATGTCCCCATGTCCTCATGTCCTGATGTCCCATATCCCCATGTCCCCATGTCCCCATGTCCCCGTGTCCCCATGTCCCCATGTCCTCATGTCCCCACGTCCCCATGTCCCCATGTCCCCATGTCCTCATGTCCCTGTGTCCCCATGTCCCCATGTCCTTGTGTTCCCATGGCCCTATGTCCCCATGTCCCCATGTCCCATGTCCCCATATCCCCATGTCCCCATGTCCCCATGTCCCCATGTCCCCATGTCCTCACGTCCCCATATCCCCATGTCCCCACGTCCCCATGTCCCCATGTCCCCATGTCCCCATGTCCCCATGTCCCCCTCCCCATGTCCCCATGTCCCCGTGTCCCCATGTCCCCATGTCCTCATGTCCTCATGTCCCCATGTCCCCATGTCCCCATGTCCCCGTGTCCCCATGTCCCCATGTCCTCATGTCCCTGTGTCCCCATGTCCCCATGTCCTTGTGTTCCCATGGCCCTATGTCCCCATGTCCTCATGTCCTGATGTCCCATATCCCCATGTCCCCATGTCCCCGTGTCCCCATGTCCCCATGTCCTCATGTCCTCATGTCCTGATGTCCCCATATCCCCATGTCCCATGTCCCATGTCCCCATGTCCCCATGTCCCCATGTCCCCACACACCCTGCTGTAGTCGTAGACCACCGCGGCCGAGCCGTTGAGCCCATCCCGCACCGCGAACGTGCCGCTCCTTTCCTTCCTGCTCACGGCGAGCTCCTGGGCGCTCCCCTCGCCATCCAGCCCGTGGATGCTCATTCTCAACACCTGCCGGGGAGGGACAGGGCTCAGAGGGACCTGCGGGAGCTGAACCTGTCCCTACAAACCGCGGTGCCACCCCAGCGCCCCTCCCGGAGCCGGTGGCACCGCGCTGCCCTCACCGTCTCGGCGTGGGACTCGCTGAGGTGCAGCCCCAGCAGCAAGAAGGTGACGTTGACCACCACGAGGGCCACCACCACCAGCGCCACCATCAGCAGGAGGCTCTTGAGCTCGTGGGGGATGCAGGGCAGGCGCGGGGACTCCGTGTACCTCTGTTGGGGACACACGGGAGCACCCGGCTGAGCCAGAGCCGGGATGGCAGCGGGGGCTCGGCCCCACGGCCAGGGAGGGCGGTGGGTGCTCCTTACCGGAGGTGCCTCCTCCATCAGCGCCTCTTTAGAGCTGTCCTCCATCTCTCCGTGCGCTCCTGTCCCTTTGCCAGCCCGGGCCCGGGGGCATTTATAGCATCCTGGGTGGCCAGGGAGGGCTGGGGCCGCTCCAGCTGCCGAGTGCCACTTGTGCTGTTTGCTGAGCCCGCAAAGAGCCAGGGAGGGGACACAAAACCTCCGAGGGCCCTTCCGTGGCGTTTGTCCGGCCGCTGTGGGGGTGCCAAGGCAAACAGCGGGCAGTGCCCGCCCTCCACACCCAGCGGCAGGAGGGCCCCAGCACGTCCCGGGGGGGGCGCACCCCTGGTTCTGCACGGGCAGCTGTGCGAGCCCCCCCCGGGGCGGGCAAGGAGCTGGCTGCACTCATTGTTCCCGAGGGCACCGTGCCAGGGACGGCGCAGATGGACGCCTGGCATGGGAGCGATGGGTGCCAGGGACGGACGGGTGCCCAGGGCAGCGTGGATGGGTGCCCGGTGCGCTGCGGGCACAGCGGGCAGGGGAACGAGCTGGGGGGACAGCGCTGCAGCGCCGAGCTGGGGGAGCCGCCGCGGGGGGCGTCACCCCTGGCGTGTCCCCCCAAGTTCTGCGCACCCCAAGAGCAGCCGGAGCCGCCACCCCGGCGGGGAACCCCGAGTTTGGGACACGCGCGCTCGGACACGCGTGCCCGGGGATGCTGGCGCTGTCACTCAGCCGCATCCCTCCCTCCCTCCCTCCCTCCTTCCTTCCCTCCCTCCTCTCCTCCCTCCTCCCGCAGCAGCTCCCGGGCATGGTGTGCTGCAGAGCCGCGGGTCAGGCGCCCGCAGCCTCCGCCGCTTCTCCTCCACCCTGAGATCCCCGGGGGAATAAAAAAAAGAAAGGAAAGAAAAGGTTTTTTCCGCAGCTACCGGGCACAGCGGCGTTGGGAGCATCTCCCGGGATCAAGCAGGGATCAGGCCAGGGAGTGATGGAGCTGCGGCGCGGGAGGAGGATGCCGAGGGAGCAGCTCCCCGCTCGCCTCCTCCTCCTCCTCCTCGCCGTGGCCTGGCTCTGGCTGCCGGCCGAGGGGCGGCGGCCCCCCCGGCCTCCCCCTTGCCCCCCGAGCTGCTCCTGCACCCGGGACACGGCTTTTTGCGTGGACTCCAAGGCCGTGCCCAAAAACCTGCCGCCCGAGGTCATCTCGCTGTGAGTAGCGGGGTGGGGACAGCGATGGGGACACATGCCAGGAGCGCAGGGCTGGCAGGGGCTGCTGGCGGTCCTGGAGGGGCAGGGACAGCCCTGCTGTGCTGCACAGGGGGACAAAGGGGTGGCAGGGCGGGGTCCGGTCAGTGTGGGGGGCTCCGGGGGGAGGAGGAGGCTGAGGACAGCCGGGACGTGTCCCTGTGTCCTGCGGTGCTGGCACACGCAGCCATCCATCGGTGCCAGGCAAAGCAGGGCTGCAGCCTGTCCCCGCCGCGACCTTGGGGAGCAGCAGCCCGGGGGGACACGGCTGTGACCGTGGGGAGCAGCAGCCCGGGGGGACACGGCTGTGACCGTGGGGAGCAGAACCCCGGGGGGACAGGGCAGTGACCGTGGGGAGCAGCACCCCGGGGGGACACGGCTGTGACCGTGGGGGGCAGCACCCCGGGGGGACAGGGCAGTGACCGTGGGGAGCAGAACCCCGGGGGGACACGGCTGTGATCTCGGGGAGTAGAACCCCGGGGGGACACGGCTGTGACCGTGGGGAGCAGCATCCCGGGGGGACACGGCTGTGACCTTGGCGACCGCGGCCCCAGGGGGACATGACTGGTGAGGGGGGGTGATGATGGAGGGTCCCTGGGGACAGGGCTGTGCCCGGGAGGCTGGCACGGGGAGGTGTGGCAGGTGGGGGTGTTTAAAGCTGGGTGAGTGTGGTTACACATCCATTTGTGTATATTTACACGTGTGTGTGTGATTACACACCTGTTTGTGTGTGTTACACCTGTGTGTGTGTGCTTACATAGATATTTCTGGGTGTTGCACCTCTGTGTGTGCGTGTTTTCACACTCATTTGTGTGTGCTTACACACCTGTGTGTGTTACACCTGTGTGTGCTTGCACACCCTTTTGCGTGTGTTCACACACGTGTGTTTGCTTACACAGCCGTTTGTGTGTGTTTACACACCTGTTTGTATGTGTTACACCTGTGTGTGTGCTTACACACCCATTCGTGTGTGTTTACACACGTATGTGTGCTTACATACCCATTTGTGTGTGTTACACCTGTGTGTGTGTTAAACCTGTGTCTGTGTGTGCTTGCACATCCATTTCTGTGTGTTCACATGCCTGTGTGTGTTACACCAGTCTGTGTGTGCTTACACAGGCGTTCGTGTGTGTTACACACCCATTTGTGTGTGTTACACCTGTGTGTGTGCTTGCACATCTATTTGTGTGTGTTACACACACGTTTGTGTGTGTTACACCAGTCTGTGTGTGTTTGCACAACTATTTGTGTGTGTTACACCAGTCTGTGTGTGCTTGCACACCCGTTTCTGCGTGTTCACACACATGTGCAAGCACGCGGCCCCGGGCCAGGGGCTGCCGCAGGGCGTGGGCAGCCTGGGGTTGGTGCCAGCCCCGTCACCTCCGTGTCCCCACACCGGGCAGGGTGCCTGCTGGGGTCCCTGTGCCAGCGCCAGCACCCCGCACGGGCTGCCCTGGCAGGCAGCAGGTGACACTGAGCCCGTGCGGGGGGCACCGGGGTGGCACTGCCACGCTGTTGCCCACGGGGGTGGCAGTGCCAAGCTGCTGCCGCCCCCTCTCCTGCAGCTCCGTCTCTCCCGCAGGACCATGGTGAACGCGGCTTTCACGGAGATCCGGGAGGCGGCTTTCGCCCACATCCCCTCCCTGCAGTTCCTGTAGGTGCCCCCCTGGTGCCCCCCTCGGTGCCCCCCTCGGTGCCCACCCTGCCCAGCCCGGCGCTGACGCCTCCCCCCTCTCTTTGCAGCCTCCTCAACTCCAACAAGTTCACGCTGATCGGGGACAACGCCTTCGCCGGGCTCTCGCACCTGCAGTACCTGTGTGTGACACCGGGACAGGGAGGGGACAGGGAGGGGACACGGGGGGCCCTCGGGATGGCGCCGTCACTGTCTGCTCCCGTTCCAGGTTCATCGAGAACAACGACATCCAGGCGCTCTCAAAGGCCACTTTCCGCGGGCTCAAGTCCCTGACGCACCTGTGAGCACCCGGGGGACGCTGTGGGGGTGGCCCTGTCCCTTCGTCACTGTCAGGGATGTGTCACCTCCACAACCCTTCTTGTCCCCAGCTCCTTGGCCAACAACAACCTGCAGACGCTGCCACGGGACCTCTTCAAGCCGCTGGACATCCTGAGTGACCTGTGAGGCTGCCACAGCACCGGGGACACTGGGCTGGGACAGGGTGACATCCCAGGGGCTGGCACTTGGGCAGGGTGTGCTGTGCTGGGGGTGACTCGGTGCCATCCTTGGCAGAGAGCCCTGGGACACTGAGCTGGGGAGAGGTGACATCCTGGTGGGTACTGGGGGTGATGGTGCCATCCTTGGCAAGGACTGCCGAGACACCGAGCTGGGGAGAGGTGACACACCAGTGGGTGCTGGTGCCATCCTTGGCAGGGAGCCTTGGGACACTGAGCTGGGGACAGGTGACATCCCCGTGGGTGCTGGTGCCATCCTTGGCAGGGAGCACTGGGACACTGAGCTGGGGAGAGGTGACATCCTGATGGGGACTCGGTGCCATCCCTGTCAGGGACCTCGGGACACTGAGCTGGGGCAAGGTGACATCCCAGTGGGTGCTGGGGGTGACTCGGTGCCATCCCTGGCAGGGACCTCCGCGGCAACTCACTGGCCTGTGACTGCAAGATCAAGTGGCTGGTGGAATGGCTGGAGAGCACCAACACCACGGTCCCCGCCGTCTTCTGCAGCAGCCCCGGGCAGTTCGAGGGACAGCGGATCCGGGACCTGGCGCTCGGGGACTTCCAGTGCATCACCACGGGTAAGGCACCACCACTGTGACAGTGCTCACAGGGGTCCCAGGATGAGGGGAGAGACGAGGATCTGACTCCATGTTTCAGAAGGCTTGATTTATTATTTTATGATATATGTTATATTAAAACTATACTAAAAGAACAGAAGAAAGGATTTCATCAGAAGGCTAGCTAAGAATAGAAAAAGAAGGAATGATAACAAAGGCTTGTGGCTCAGCTCTCCATCTGAGCCAGCTGACTGTGATTGGCCATTAATTAGAAACAACCACATGAGACCAATCACAGATCCACCTGTTGCATTCCACAGCAGCAGATAATCATTGTTCACATTTTGTTCCTGAGGCCTCTCAGCTTCTCAGGAGGAAAAATCCTAAGGAAAGGATTTTTCATAAAACGTGCCTGTGACACACCCCCACCTGTCACCTGTCACCTGTCACCTGTCACCTCCCTGCTGGGTGTTCAGATCTTCACTGCCGCCTCTCCCTGCTCCAGATTTCGTGATGCACCAGGTCCTGCCCTTCCAGGCGGTGTCGGCCGAGCCCTTCACCTACGCCAGTGACCTGTACGTGGCCCTGGCACAGCCCAAGCGCCAGCAGCTGCTCCATCCTCAAGTGGGACTACGTGGAGCGCAAACTCCGCGACTTCGACCGCATCCCAGGTGAGGAACCAGGCTGGGGGTCCCCTCCTGGGCTGGGACCCTCTTTGGGGTGGCCCGGCACGGTGTGACTCTGTGGTTCTGCCACCAGCTCACTCGGCGGTGCACTGCAAGCCCATCGTGGCGCAGGAGCAGCTCTACGTGGTGGTGGCGCAGCTCTTTGGTGGCTCCTACATCTACCGCTGGGACACGGCCGTGGACAAGTTCATCAAGATCCAGGACATCGACAGCCAGAAGATCCGCAAGCCCAACGACATCGAGGCCTTCCAGATCGAGGGCGACTGGTACTTCGTCATCGCCGACAGCTCCAAGGCGGGCTCCACCAGCCTCTACCGCCTCAACCAGAACGGCTTCTACTCCCACCAAGCACTGCACGCCTGGCACCGCGACACCGACGTGGAGTACGTGGAGAACGACGGCAAACCCCGTCTGATCATCTCCAGCAGCTCCCAGGCGCCCGTCATCTACCAGTGGAGCCGGGCTCAGAAGCAGTTCGTGCCTCAGGGCGAGGTGGGCGAGATGCTGGACGTGCAGATGGTCAAACACTTCAGGGCCAAGCGGGAGCAGTTCCTGTGCCTCAGCCGCTACATCGGCGACTCCAAGGTGGTGGGCTGGGAAGGGCAGCGCTTCGTGGAGGTGCAGACGCTGCCGTCGCGCGGCTCCATGGTGATGCAGCCCTTCGCCGTGGGCCAGCGGCAGTACCTGGCGCTGGGCAGCGACTTCTCCTTCACCCACGTCTACCTGTGGGAAGAGGAGAAGCAGAAATTCGCCAAGTTTCAGGAGCTGTCGGTGCAGGCGCCGCGGGCGTTCCGGGCCGTGCCGGCGGCCGACGTGCAGCTGCTGCTGGCGCCCAGCTTCAAGGCCAACACGCTGGTGTACCGGCACGTGGTGGTGGACCTCAGCCTGTAGCTGGCACCCAGAGAGCCACCGGACATGCATGTGCCCACCACCCCTTGTCCCACCCCCCGTGCCGGCCCTCCACCTTCACCCAGCCCCGCGGTGCCTCAGTTTCCCCACGGTGCTCCCGGGTTCACGCTGTGGGACGCCCCTTGTGCCACAAAGCTGCACCCCTGGGGGGGTGGAGAGGGTTTGGGGGGGTCTGTGGGAGCTGGTGGCTGGAAAGGAGGGGGGACAGCGGGCAGGGATGTGGCAGGAGGGGTGGGGGCTTCCCAGGACACTGCGGGGCTTTGGGATGCTCCAAAGTGGGTGGGATGGCCAAGGTGAATGTGGTGGGATGGCCTGGGGAGGATGGATCTGAGGTGGATGAAGATGGGATGATGAGGATGATGATGGAATGCTGAGGGTGATGATGGGATGCCCCAGGATGCTCTGAGGTTGCAGATGGGATGCTGAGGATGACGATGGGAAGCTCCAGGATGCTCCAGAATGATGATGGGATGCTGAGGATGATGATGGGATGCCCCAGGATGCTCTGAGGATGATGATGGGATGCTGAGGATGATGATGGGATGCTCCAAGGCCAGCAGAATGCCCCGAGGATGATGATGGGATGCTCCAGGATGCTCCGAGGTGGATGAAGCAGTGGACAGAGGAATGCTCCAGGCCAGCAGCCCCTGTCCCTCTCCGTGCATGCCCAGCAGCTCCCCGTGCCCACGGCCCCGCTGCCAGGCAGGACCCAGCGTGCCAGCGGGGTGTCCGTGCCCACCGACCCCCCAATAAACACACTGTGCCCCCCAGCCCTGCCCGTGTGTCCTTCGGCTGGTGCCACCACCTCCGCCGACATTCTGCTGCCCCAGGGAGAGGGAATTCCTCAATTTTGGGTGCACTTGGGGTTTTTCCGACAGCAAACTCGGCCCAGCTCAATGCCTGCTCCCCCAGGGGAAGGGAGTTCCTCCTTTTAGTGTGCCTCTGGCCCTGCATTTGGTGTTTTTTCCAGCAGAAACCTCGTCCCACCTTGGTGCTCACTCCACATGACATTCCAATGCCTTGGGGAGAGGGAATTCTTCATTTTTAGGGTGCACGTGGGGTTTTATCCAGCAGAAACCTTGGCCCACCTCAGTGCCTGCTCCATCCAACACTCTGCTCCTCCAGGGAGAGGGAATTCCTCATTTTAGGGTGCCCGTGGGGTTTTGTCCAGCAGAAACCTCATCCCACCTTGTTGCCTGCTCAATCCAACATTCTGCAGCCCCAAGGACAGGGAAATCCTCATTTGTGGGTGCTCCAGGCTCCACACGTGGGGTTTTTTTCCAGCAGAAACCTTGGGCCCCCTCAGTGTTTGCTCCATCCGATATTCTGTGGCCCCAGGGAGAGGGAATTCCTTGTTTTAGGGTGCACATGGGGTTTTTTCCAGCAGAAACCTCAGCCCACCTTGGTTCCCACTCCACCAGACATTCCACTGCCCCAGGGAGAGGGAATTCCTCATTTTTGGATGCCCCTGGCCCTGCATTTGGTGTTTTTTCCAGCAGAAACCTCGTCCCACCTTGGTGCTCACTCCACATGACATTCCAATGCCTTGGGGAGAGGGAATTCTTCATTTTTAGGGTGCACGTGGGGTTTTATCCAGCAGAAACCTCGGCCCACCTCAGTGCCTGCTCCATCCAACACTCTGCTCCCCCAGGGAGAAGGAATTCCTCATTTTTGGGTGCTCCAAGCTCCACATGTGGGATTTTTTCCAGCAGAAACCTCATCCCACCTCGGTGCATGACATTCCACTGCCCCAGGAGGAGGGAATTCTTCATTTTCAGGTGCACATGGGGTTTTTTTTCCAGCAGAAAACCTTGGCCCACCTCAGTGCCTGCTCCCTCCAACACTCTGCTCCTCCAGGGAGAGGGAATTCCTCATTTTAGGGCACCTGTGGGGTTTTGTCCAGCAGAAACCTCATCCCACCTTGTTGCCTGCTCAATCCAACATTCTGCAGCCCCAAGGACAGGGAAATCCTCATTTGTGGGTGCTCCAGGCTCCACACGTGGGGTTTTTTTCCAGCAGAAACCTTGGGCCACCTCAGTGTTTGCTCCATCCGATATTCTGTGGCCCCAGGGAGAGGGAATTCCTTGTTTTAGGGTGCACATGGGGTTTTTTCCAGCAGAAACCTCAGCCCACCTTGGTTCCCACTCTACCCAACATTCTGCTCCCCCAGGGAGAGGGAATTCCTCATTTTTGGGTGCTCCTGACCCCACATGTGGGTTTTTTTCCACCAGAAACCTCATCTCACCTCAGTGCTCACTCCACCAGACATTCCACTGCCCCAGGGAGAGAGAATTCCTCATTTTTAGGGCGCCCGTGGGGTTTTTTTTCCAGCAGAAACCTCATCCCACCTCGTTGCCTGCTCAATCCAACATTCTGCTGCCCCAAGGACAGGGAAATCCTCATTTGTGGGTGCTCCAGGCCCTACACGTGGGGTTTTGGGTATTTTTTTCCAGCAGAAAGCTCGGCCCAGGGCGCAGGTGGGAAGCAGGAGGTGTTTCCCCGGGGAGGGGAGTCCCTGCTGGACTGGTTTTCCAGGGGAGCCTTTCCCTGGCTGCCAGGTGGATAAATATGCACGTGAAAAACCAGCAATTAAGAGCACAAATGAAGATCCTCGGCAGGTAACAGGCAGCCCCGAGGCACGGATCGGTTTGGGGAGCAGGATGGCTTCTCCGGGGCATTGCCACGTGGCCCTGCCTCAGTTTCCCTGGCGGGAGAAAGCAGATTTGAACGCACAGGGAGCGCTGCGGGAGGGTTCTGGCACTTCCACGGTGGTGGCCGTGACTGGGATGGGGAATTTGGGGAAGGCTGGGTCAGTTTTGGGGCTGCAGGGCCCACAGAGGGGATTCAAGCAGCTTTTGGTTTTTGGGGGCATCTTTCAGGGCTCCACTCTTACAGTGGAGTGATCCCCATCGTCCTTGAGGGCACCAAAAAAGTGCCACATCCCCTCCAGGCCCCAAAAAAATCCTTAAACACCAATCAAAGCGGCTCTGCCCTCCTTTCCCTACCAGTTTATTGATTTAAAAATTGTGTGTTTTAATACATAAAAATATATGTATGAAGGAATTAATTTTTATGTTTTGAGGAGCATTTAATATAGATTATATATTAATATATTGCATATTAATGTAGTGATATTGGATATATATGGGGAATTTTAAACACGACATTTTTAGGTATGTTTAGGATATTTATTGGAATTTAATATGTATCTATATATAATTAATATATTTATATAATATATCAATATATATTATATATATTGATATACCATATATGATACATAATCAATATGTATTGTACTGATATTATATAAAAATATAATTAATATTCTATAATTACTATAATTTTTATATAATTGTATTATGTATTATATATTATATATAAATTATGAGAATACTACTATATATATTATATTATATATCATATATTATACATATATGTGTATAATGTAAATATATTGATATATATTTTTATATATATTTTATAATACATATTTCAATAATATGTATTATAGAAATATATTAATATTTAACATATTTAGGCAATTTATACTATGTTTTTATTTTATAAAGCTGCGACTCACTGCTCCACCCGTGGGTCACACTTTTAAGGGGCCCTGTTGCCCTTTTAAAAGGCTCTGTTGCCCTTTTAAGGGCATTGCCCTTTTAAGACGCTCCATTGCCCTTTTAAGGGCATTGCCCTTTTAAGAGCGGTCGGTGGGGCCCAGACCGCGCCTGCGCGGCTCCATTGCTGCAACTTTCAACTTTTGGGATTCGCTCCCTCGGGGTTCGGGGGGAATTTGGGGGGATTTGGGAGCTCCCGGGGGGCGCAGCACCGCCCCTCCCGCCCGGCAACCCCCGGCCGCGCCATGGTGTCCTGGATCCTCAGCCGGGTGATTGAGTGAGTGGGGTCCGGGCGGTGTAACGGGGGGGGGGGTCACAGGGATCCCCCGTTCCCAGTCCCCCCATTCCCGGTCCCCCCATTCCCGGTCCCCCCTCCCGCTATTCCATTAACGGGGATCCCCGTGCTGGGCCCGCAGCGGGGACTCCTCCGAGAGGCCCCCGGCGGGGTGACCCCAAATTTCCCTATGGGGGTAACCAACACTGCTGCCCCAACCGTGCCACCCCCCAAAATGGATCCCTGAGCTGCTGCTGGGCCTCCCTGCCCGGCCTGCGGAGGGTGGGCACGGCTGGGGTGCCCTGCATCGCCCAAGGGTGGGGGTCCCCTGAGGAGGCCCTGCCCCAGCTTGGGGGGGGTCTCTGCTCTGAGGGTGCCCCCATTTCCTGGCGGGGTCTCTGTTCTGAGGGTGCCCCCATTCCCTTGCGAGGTCCCTGCTCTGAGGGTCCCCACATTTCCTGGTGGGGTCTCTTCCCACAGGGTGCCCCCATTTCCTGGCGGGGTCTCTGCTCAGAGGGTCCCTGCCCAGAGGCTTCCCCCATTTCCTGGCCGGGTCTCTGTTCTGAGGGTGCCCCCATTCCCTGGCGAAGTCTCTGCCCAGAGGGTCCCCCCATTTCCCAATTCCCTGGCAGGGTCCCTGCCCACAGGGTGCCCCCATTTCCTGATGGGGTCCCTACCCGGAGGGTCCTCCCCATTTCCTGGCGGGGTCCCTGCTCTGAGGGTGCCCCCATTTCCTGGTAGGGTCTCTCGGGATCTCTGTTCTGAGGGTGCCCCCATTTCCTAGCGGAGTCTCTGCCCACAGGGTGCCCCCATTCTCTGGCGGGGTCTCTGCCCACAGGGTCCCTCCGTTTCCTGACGGGGTCCCTGCTCTGAGGGTTCTCCCATTTTCTGGCAGGGTCTCTGCCCAGAGGATGCCCCCATTTCCTGGCGGGGTCTCTCGGGGTCTCTGTTCTGAGGGTGCCCCCATTTCTTGGTGGGGTCCCTGCTCAGAGGGTCCCTGCCTAGAGGGTCCTCCCCATTTCCTGGCGGGGTCCCTGCTCTGAGGGTGCCCCCATTTCCCAATTCCATGGCGGAGTCCCTGCCCACAGGGTGCCCCCATTTCCTGATGGGGTCCCTGCTCAGAGGGTCTTCCCCATTCCCTGTCTGCATCTCTGCTCTGAGGGTTCCCCCATTCCCTGGCGGGGTCCCTGCCCAGAGGGTGCCCCCATTTCCTGGCCAGGCCTCTGCTCTGAGGGTGCCCTCATTTCTTGGCAGGGTTTCTGCCCACAGGGTCCCCCCTTTTCCTAGCGGGGTCTCTGCCCACAGGGTGCCCCCACACAGGGTGCCCCCATTCCCTGGCGGGGTCCCTGCTCTGAGGGTGCCCCCATTCCCTGGCGGGGTCCCTGCCCAGAGCAGGGACACCAGCTGGGTGTTTGGGGTGCCGGCACCTCCCTCAGCCCCGGCCCTGAGCCTGGCACGGGGACGGAGCCCGCGGGGAGCAGCCCGGGCCCTGCCCCGCCCGGACAGGTCGGGCCGGTCCCGGGGCTGTGGGAGGAACATGGCCGAGCCTCCGCGGAGCCTCCCGGGCCTCTGTCCCGGGCTCGGCTCGGTGCTGGAGGGGCTCCGGGCCGGGCTGCAGCGCCGGGCCCGGCGGCTCTGCTGGGCCGGGCTGCTGCTGCTCTACGCGGGCTGGCCGAGCTGCCTCACCCCCCCCCTGCGCTACAGGCTGCTCTTCGGGATGCTCTACCCGGCCTACGCCTCCTACAAGGCTGTGAAGACGAAAAACATCCGGGAATACGTGAGTCAAGTGCTCGGGGAGCCCTTTTCCTGGGGCTCCAGTCCCTCCTCCTCCCCATTTTTCCTTGGGGCTCCAGTCCCCCCTCTCCCTTTCCCTTGGTGCTCCTGTCCCCACCCTCTTTTCCTTGGGGCTCCAGTCCCCCCCCTTCTGGGGCTGCAGTCCCCTCTTTTCCTTGGGAATCCAGTCCCCCTTTCCAGTCCCCAGTCACCCTTTCTGAGGTTCAGCCCCACCTTTTCCCAGGCTCCAGTCCTCCACTGTTTCCTGGGCTCCAAGTCCCCCCTTTTCCCCAGACTCCAGTGTCCAGTTTCCAGGGTTCAGACACCCTTTTCTTAGGGCTCCAGTCCCCCCTCCTTTTCTGGGCCTCCAGTTCCCCTCTTTCTCCAAACCCCAGTCCCCCTTTTGCTGGGCTCCAGTCCCCCCTTTCCCGTGAGCTCCAGTCTCCTTTTCCCAGGCTCTGGTGCCCCTTTCCAGGGTTCAGTCCCCCTTTTCCCAATGTCCAGTCCCCCTTCCTTGGGTTCAATCCCCCTCTTCCAAGCCCCCAGCCCCCCTTTCTGGAGTTCAGTCCCCCTTTTCCCAGTCTCCAGTGCCCCTTTTCAAGGCCCCAACCCCTTTCTGGGGTTCAACCTCCCTTTCCCAGTCTCCAGCCCCCCATTCTGGATTCCAGCCCCCCTTTTCCCAGTCCCCAGCCCCCCTGATGTGTTCCCCGTGCTCCCCAGGTCCGATGGATGATGTACTGGATCGTCTTCGCTCTCTTCATGGCCACAGAGACCTTCACCGACCTCCTCATCTCCTGGTGAGCCTGAGGAGGGACTCTGCCTGTCCCCAAACCCCCCCTTGATGTCGGGGGGGACCATGAGGTGCCTTTGGACCCCTCCCATCTCCTGCCTTCTTGCCCAGGCTCCCCTTCTACTACGAGGTGAAGATGGCTTTTGTCATCTGGCTGCTGTCGCCGTACACGCGGGGGGCCAGCCTGCTCTACCGCGGCTTCGTGCACCCCACGCTGGCCCGCAGGGAGAAGGTAAAACCCCAAAATCCCGGGGCTCTGCGGGTCCCCCTGCCCGGCCTGGGGGGGGTCAGCCCCTCCTTGAGTTGAGGTGGGGGTACCCCGGGGATGTGGCATTGCCTGAGGTCGTGGGAGGTGATGATGTGCAGGGATGTGGGGATGCACTGGGGGGTGACCATGCTCAGGGACATGGTGGTACCCTGGGAGGTGACAATGCTCAGGGACATGGGGATAAACTGGGAGGTGACAATGCTCAGGGGCATGGCATCGCCCTGGGAGGTCACAGTGCTCAGGGACATGGGGATGTACTGGGGGGTGACAATGCTCAGGGACATGGCACCGCCCTGGGAGGTGACAATGCTCAGGGACATGGGGATAAACTGGGAGGTGACAGTGCTCAGGGACATGGCATTGCCCTGGGAGGGGACAGTGCCCTGGGAGGTGACAGTGCTCAGGGACATGGCATTGCCCTGGGAGGGGACAGTGCCCTGGGAGGTCACAGTGCTCAGGGACATGGCATTGCCCTGGGAGGTGACAGTGCTCAGGGACATGGGGATGTGCTGGGGGGTGACAGTGCTCAGGGAACTCAGGGAATGCTCCAGGTGATGGCATTGCCCTGGGAGGTGACAGTGCTCAGGGACATGGGGATGCACTGGGAGGTGCCAATGCTTGGGGAATGCCCCAGGACATGACAATGCCCTGGGACATGGGGATGCACTGGGGAGGTGACAGTTCCCTTGGAGTGACAATGCCCTGGGAGATGACAATCCTCAGGGAATGCCCCAGAACGTGGCATTGCCCTGAGAGGTGGCAATGCTCAGGGACATGGCATTGCCCTGGGAGGGGACAGTGCCCTGGGACATGGGGATACACTGGGGGGTGACAGTGCTCAGGGAATGTCCCAGGACATGGCATTGCCCTGGGAGGTGACAATGCTCAGGGACATAGGAATGCACTGGGAAGGTGACAGTTCCCTGGAAGTGACAATACCCTGGGAGGTGACAATCCTCAGGGACATGGTGATGGCGCTGGGAGGTGACAGTGCCCTGGGACATGGGGATACACTGGGGGGTGACAGTTCCTTTGGAGTGACAATGCCCTGGAAGGTGACAGTGCCCTGGGACATGGTGATGCACTGACAGTGACAATGCTCAGGGACATGGCATTGCCCTGGGACATGGCATTGCCCTGGGAGGTGACAATGCCCAGTGACATAGGGATGCCCTGGGAAATGACAATGCCCAGGGGGGTGACAATCCTCAGGGAATGCCCCAGGACTTGGCATTGCCCTGGGAGGGGACAGTGCTCAGGGACATGGTGATGCACTGAGAGTGACAATGCTCAGGGACATGGCATTGCCCTGGGACATGGTGATGCCCTGGGAAGTGACAATGCCCAGGGAGGTGAAAATGCCCAAGGACCGGCCATGGCCCAGAGGTGACACTGCCCAGGCCACCACCCCGCCCTGCCAGCGTGTCCCCGTTTGTCTCTCAGGACATCGATGCCTTCCTGGTCCGTGCCCGCGAGCGCAGCTACGAGACCGCTGGCTGCGCTTCGGCAAGAGGGGCCTCAACCTGGCGGCCACCGCCGCCGTCCAGGCGGCCACCAAGGTACCCAGCAGCGTGACAGGAGAGGGTGACATCCCCTGGGCTGGGGTCTGATGTGTCCTCTCCGTGTCCCCCGTGCAGAGCCAGGGCGCGCTGGCCGGGCGGCTCCGCAGCTTCAGCATGCACGACCTGCGCTCCCTGCCCGAGCAGGCCCCCGTGCACTTCCAGGACCCGCTGTACTTGGAGGAGCAGGGGAGCCTCCAGCAACCCCTGGGTGAGCAGCTGGGTGGTCACAGAGAGGGGGGACCCAGCAAAGCCCATGGTGGCTGTGCTGGAGGTGGCACGTCCCCTCTGTGCCCAGGCCTCCGCTATGAGAGCGAGTCGGACGAGGAGGAGCTGTGGTCGGACTCGCAGGTGTCCCCCTCGGTGTCCCCACGCCGGGATGCCAGACCCCTGTCCCGCTGGCAGAGCCTGAGAACCCTGAGGAAGAACCCAGGAAAAGAGGTGACGTGGGAGGGGGACACAGTGGGGATATGGGGCTGTGTCAGGGTGTCCTGACTGTCCTTGTCCCTGTCCCTGCCCAGGCCTCTTGCCGGCTCCTGCGCAGCCGCACCAGGAGGAGAGCGGCTCTGTCAGAGCAGGAGAGCTGAAAATGCCAGGAGACCTCTGCCAGGAGGCCGGACAGGAATTTGCTGCTGCGGCATCAGGAGGGACGACCTGTGGCTCCTGCACCCCTGGGGAGGCTCCTGCACCCCTGGGGAGGCTCCTTGCATCCCCGGGCTGGCTTCTGGTGTCCCCAGGGTGGCTCCTGCACCCCTGGGGTGGCTCCTGGCGTCCCCAGGGAGGCTCCTGGCATCCCCAGGGTGGCTCCTGGCGTCCCCAGGGAGGCTCCTGGCATCCCCAGGGTGGCTCCTGGCGTCCCCAGGGAGGCTCCTGCACCCCCTGAGGAGGCTCCTGCACCCCTGGGATCCTCACACTGTAAATCCCTTCCACGTGGCCCCTCGAGGAGGGGGCAGCAGCTCATCCCCAGACCCCCCAGCTCGGCGCTGGCGCCTCTCCTGTGGGGTCTGGCCCCTCCTTTTTCCCCCCATCCCATGAACACTACAGGCTCCCCCGCTTCTGCTGCCTTATTCACAACATTCCCGTTCCCCTGGGAGCCAGGGGTGGATGTGCCTTGTCCCTCTGAAGCCAAAGCCATGGGCCCTGCCAGGGCCCTCCCCAGACACAGACTGACACCCCCATACTTGAGCCCAGAGCACTGGGCAGCACACAGCTTTTAACATTCCCCTCTCTCAAAAAGAGGGTTTTGTACCTGGAAAAATAAATGTTTGTTACAGACTTCAGGAAGCAGGAGTTGCCCCCAGTGCTGTACCCCTTCCACAGAAGCTTCCTGAGATTGGTTTTTCTCTTGGAGGGAGTTCTGGAATCCTGTTTCAGGATCCCAGGTACAGTCCCAGACTCCTTCAGGGAAGTTTCCTGAGATTTTTTCCTTTGGAGGAAGCTGTACCCTCAGGGATCCATCCAAGATCCCTCCAGGCATCTCCAGAGCCTTTCCCCCACATTTCAGGTTCCAGAATCCTCCATAGCACCCTCTGACTGCTCCAGGGAAGCTTCCTGAGATTTTTTTCCCATTTGGAGTTAGCTGTACCCTCAGGGATTCTCCTGGTGTCTCTCAGAGCCTTTCCCCCACATTTCAGGTTCCAGAATCCCCCATAGCAACCCCCAACTCCTCCAGGGCAACTTCCTGAGATTTTTTTTCCCCTTTGGAGTTAGCTGTACCGTCAGGGATCCTCCAGGCATCTCCCCGAGCCTTTCCCCCACATTTCAGGTTCCAGAATCCCAGATAGCATCCCATGACTCCTCCAGGGAAACTTCCTATGAATTTTTCCATTTGGAGTTAGCTGTACCCTCAGGGATCCCTCCAGGCCTCTCCCCGAGCCTTTCCCCCACATTTCAGGTTCCAGAATCCCCCATAGCACCCCCTGACTTTTCCAAGAAAGTTTCCTGAGATTTTTTTCCTTGGGGGAAGCTGTACCCTCAGGGATCCATCTAAGACTCTCTCCAGGCATCTCCCAGAGCCTTTCCCCCACACTTCAGGTTCCAGAAGCATCCCCCGACTCCTCCAGGGATACCTCCCGAGACCATTTTCTCATTTGGAAGCAACTCCATCCTTGGGAATCCCACCCCACGCTCCTCAGGGGCATCTCCCAGAGTCTTTTGTGTCCCTGCGGCCGCCGGTGCCATTCCCGAATTGCCGGGGCTCCCTGCAGTAGCCGCGTCCCCCACGGCGTGGCAGCAGCAGCCGGGACACCGGACCTGTCCCGGCCACCCCCGGATTGTCCCCTCTCCCTGCCCCATCCCCAGCGGGCTGGGGGTGGCACAAGGTGACTCTGGGGCTGTCCCGCGGTGCCCCTGCTCGCTGGCATCAATCCCCTCGCTCCCAATCCCGCCTGCCCTCACGCCGGGGCCGCCTGTAGTTGTATTTTTAGCCTTTGGCTGCTGCCCGATTTCGGGGGTCTCCCCAGGGCTCTGCGGGGCAGCCCGGGCCGGCCAGGGGTGTTGGAGCAGATTAGGTGGAGGTGGCTGGATTAGCCCTGTCCGACTGCCTGCGAGACGATTACTTAAAGCAGCCCAGGAGGAAGGCTGGGTGGGGACAGCGAGGGCCAGGGGCTGCCTGTAATCCCCTAAAGCCGCTTAGGGAGCGTGGTTCCTCCAAGGATACGGCCCGGGGAGGCTGCTGGGGCCGCCTGGGGGTCAAACGGGGGGTTCTTGTATGTGGGGGGGCTCCCAGGTGGGCTCACGGCAGCGTTGGAACCTCGGTGTTGCATCGCCGGGGTGCGGGGGATTCCCAGCTTGGGGAAACTGAGGCACGCCAGCAGCGCCTTCGCATGGGGGAAAAGGGAAGGGACACGACACCAGCGGCTTCCTGGGAAGGGACAGGGAGTTTTGGAGTCCTGCTTTGCTAACCCCGCGTGTGCCCCGGGGGCTGAAACCCAAGGAGGGGACAGGAGGCGGGCGGGGCGGCACAGCCCGTGCCCCCGGGGCCTGGGCAGCTGCGGCGGTGCCAGCGCTGATCGCAGCTGTGTCAGCGCACGGGCCGGTGCCAGGCTGCATCAGCAGAGCCCTAATCCCCCGCGGCTCGCCTGGCACCGCCCCAGCGCAGCAGTTTAAGCGCCTGACCTCAGCTCGCCCGCTGCCAGCGTCCCCTCCGGGGAGGGGCTGCCAGGCTGAGCCCGGCTGGCAGCGCTGTGGGGACCCCCTGTGCCACCCTGTGCCACCCCAAAGCCCTGGGCAAGGTTTGGGTGGCCGGACTGGGGGGACAGCGGGGCTGGGGGGGTGTGGGAGGTGACACAATCCAGGGCGCTCAGGGAGGGGATTGTCCCCCTGTGCTCTGCTCAGGTGAGACCCCACCTGCAGCTCGGGGGTCCCCAACAGCAGAGGGACGTGGAGCTGCTGGAGCCAGTCCAGAGGAGGCTCCAAAACTGGAGCCCGTCTGCAGCCAGGCTGGGAGGGCTGGGAGTGCTCACCCGGAGAGGAGAAGGCTCCAGGGACACCTCAGAGCCCCTTGCAGGTCCTGGAGAGCTGGAGAGGGGCTGGGGATGAGGCAGGGAGGGACAGCACACGGGGAATGGCTCCCTGCCTGCATCCCTGCGAGCTGGCAGGGGACCCGGTGACGCAGGGCTGCTCTGTGCCAGCTGACAGGGACACGGCTGATGCTGGGCTGCCAACCCCGGGCCGCGGTTCCTGCAGGGCCGGGCACTGCGGGGGTGTCACCCACCCCTGCTCTCCTCATGCTCAGGGAAATTTGGGGTCATTGCTCCCAGATGGGATTTACCTCCTTGGGAGCTGCTGGGCGCTTGGGGGGCCACCCCCAGAGCCCCCTCCTCACCCCCGGGAGCAGCCTGAGCCCCCCCAAGCCCACCCTGGTGACACCAAGTGACATCAGGCTCCTCATCCATCCCCCCTCCTTCCCTGCCCCGTGCCCAGCTCATTTCACCCCTTTGCTGTGCGATGCTCCTGCCATCCCCGCGCTGCCCTTCACCCCCCAGCCCGGCTGTTTGGGGGTCCCAGGTGAGGGTGGGACCCCCCCGGTCCCCACGGGGCTCCCCCCACGCTGTCCCCTGCCGGTGGCCGCTGGCTGAGTCAGCTGTCGGGGCCGCAGCCATGTGAGGCCGCGCACACATGGCTCCCCGCGCGGCACCGCGCTGTATTTTTAGCAGACGGTATCAAAAGCATAATTATGTCTGTTGTTTAAACGCAGCCTCTTTTCTGGCAGCCCCGGGAGCTCTCAGCTGCCTCCCGCCGCAGAGGGCAGCGAGGGCGGGCTGAGGAGCCGCGGGAGAGGCGGGGGGGAGGATGAGACCCCCCCCTCTACACATCCATCCCTCCATCCATCCCTCCCCAGGGCTGCCGCGCAGGTAAAACCTCCCCTCCTCATTCTGGGGGGGGCTCCCGCTGCGCCCCCACAGCGTGTCTGCAGCGCGCTCATGCCCCCAGGCTGCCGGTGAGGATGAGGAGGATGAGGAGGAGGAGGATGGCGAGGAAGATGATGACTGGTGGGAAGCGCGGCGGTGGCGGGAGGGGTCGGGAAAAGGGCGTTCGAGGTGACGGGAGTGTGGGAGGACACGGCTGAAGGAGCGCTGCTGCTGCTGCTGCTGCTGCATCCCCCCCTACTCCCCGCAGCCGCCTGTCCCCCCAGGGACGCGTCTGTCCCCAGCCAGCCCGCGCTGGCACCGAGCACGGTGCCGGCTCCGTGTCCCCGCCGTGACACAGCGGCCGCTGGCCTGAGCAGTTTTTGGGGGACCGCGATCCCCAGGGCATCACCTCCAGGGCCAGCTGGGCACCCCAGGTGGAGCGGGGAAACTGAGGCAGAGCGTTCCCGGCCGCCAAGGGAAACTGAGGCAGCGAGCAGGGGCTGCCCAGCGCTCTGTCCCGTGTCACCGGGAGCTGGAGCACCGTGGGGACACCGGAGGGGCCCGGGCTGAGGGCAGGAGCCCCCGGGCACTGCCAGGTAGGTGCTGCCAGGGCCGCCGGGGTGGCACGCAGGTGGCAGCGGGCTGCCCGTGTCCCTGGCTGCCGTCCTAAGCCCTCGGCCGCGGGGTGAGCTTTTAATGACATCAAGGTATTTGAAGCGGGCTCCTGGCGCTGGGTAAACAGGAGTGCCGGGCACGTGGAAGGGGGCAGGGGGTGGCACAGGAGCGGGCACGGTGCCCCCGCAGCGGGGAGGGAAGGAGGGATGCGGGGACGGCAGCATCGGGCAGCGTCCGTCACCTGCGGCTGCTCGGGCACCGCGGGGCTGGCACAGCGGCGTGGGGGGCACCCCTGGCACAGGTGGGTTGGCTGCCACACCCCGCCGTGCCCTCTGCCGCTGCTTCTGCTCGCTCCGTCCATCCCGAGCTTCGCCTTGACGGTGTGCGGCACCGGGAGGGAGCGAGCGGGGCCGAGCCGGGCCGAGCCGGGCCGGGACAAGCCGAGCCGAGCCGAGCCGAGCCGGGACAAGCCGAGCCGGGCCGAGCCGAGCCGAGCCGGGCCGAGCCGGGCCGAACCGAGCGGAGCCGAGCCGAGCCGAGCCAAGCCGAGCCGAGCTGAGCCGAACCGAGCCGAGACGCGCCGAGCCGGGCGCGTTGCGGGTGTCGGGAGCGGCCCCAGCCCGGGGGGAGCGGCTCGGCCGTCCCCGGCAGCACAGCGAGCTGCGGGCTTAGCGATGCTTACTCACCTCCCCGGGGAAAAGCGGCAGATTAGGGACGGGAGAAGTGTCCGAGCCTGCGGCGGCGGGGCCGGCCGGGGCCGCTCGGGCTGTCCGGAACCGGCACCGGCAGCGGGGAGGTGCCCGGGCCCCGCCGTACCGGCAGCCAGGGCTGGAGGGGAGCGCAGGCTGCCAGAGCAGTTGGGCTGTGGCCCTAATTCCCAGAAAGCTGCTCGTGTGGGAGTGAGTGTCCTCCCGTGCCCTCCGCTCCGCCGCAGCCTCCAGACTCCTGAAGGTTTGACGTGGGGTTTTTTTTTTTCCTTTTTTTTTTTTTTCTTCTTATTTTTTTAATTTAAGCGCCGGGTGCAGATTAACAAAAGCTCTCGCGGCCGCCGCGCCCGGTGCTGGGCACAGAGGGGGAATCGGGGCTGCTTCCTCTGCCTGCGCCCTCAGCTTCCTCACCTGCGCCGCGCTGCAGGCAGGTAGGTGCGCGCCGGGCTCTGTGCCGGGGCTGCGAGGAGGAGGAGGAGGAGGAAAGGAGGAAGAGGAAGGGCTGGGGTTCTGTGTGCGCACTCCGGGCAAGCCGGAGCGGGGATCCATTTTGCATGAGGAAAAAGCTGGAGTTTGGGTTCTTCCCCGGTGGAGTTTGGGTTCTTCCCCGGTGGAGTTTGGGTGCTTCCCAGATGAATTTTGGGTTCTTCCCCGGGCAGAGGCGGTTTGTGGGGCTGGGGGTGCCCTGGTCCAGGCGGGGGCTGTGGGCACCGGGCTGGGGCTGGCAGAACCCTGCTGGGATATCAGGAGAGGGGTTTGGGAGACCAAGACCCTCATCCATCCCTCCCCCAGCGCTGGATCATTCTGGGGATCCCCTGTCCCGCACAGATCCCCCATGGGGACACCGTGGGGACAATGTCCCTCTGTCCCACGTCCTCACAGCATCCTCCATAATCCCAGGGGACACCGTGGGGACAGTGTCCCTCCACCCACAGCGTCCCCCGCGATCCCAGGGGACACCGTGGGGACAGCGTCCCTCTGTCCCGTGTCCTCGCAGCATCCCCCATGATCCCAAGGATTGCCATGGGGACAGTCCATGTCCCCACAGCGTCCCCCATGATCCCAGGGGACACCGTGGGCACAGTGTCCCTCCGCCCCGCGTCCCCACAGCGTCCCCCCGATGCCGAGGTCTCTCATCCGGGAGTTTCCGGCCTCCTGCGGTTCCGCTCTGGCCGGCGCTCGGCTCCTGGGTGTTGCCGCGCCTCTGTTTTGGGGGAAACCCAAGGATTTTCGAGCTCCGTGCCAAGCCACCAAGGCAGAACCCCCTCGGGGGTTATTCCCAGCTGGCAGAATTCAAACCCAGCCTGGACCCCCCCGGTTCACCCTGGGGACCCTCTGGGGGTCGTGTTGGGGCAGGCAGGGGGTGGAGGGGCTCGGCAGGGGCTGTGGGAGCAGGCACGGATCTGCTCCTGGCATTGGGGAGCGGTGCTGAGCCCCAGCACAGCGTCCCACGGCGTGGCCGCCCCGCGGGGTCCGTACGGGCCCCGGGAAGGCTCCCCCAGGCTCCCCCAGGCTCCCGGCACGCCGAGGGCAGCGTGGCGTGGGGAGGGGACAGTGCCCAGCGATGCTGCCCCAGTGCATGGTGGGAAATTCCCTGCTGTCCCTCCATCAGCCCCCTGCTCCTTGCCCCGTCGACCGTGCTTGGTGTTTCCAGCGTGGTGCGACCATCCCTGTCCCCACCTGTCCCCTCCGTGGGGACATTCCCGACAGCCCCGGGAGGGCCGGGACGCTGCAGAGCGTTCCCCGGGGTCCCTCCCGCTGCCAGCTCCGTCCCAGCCCTTCCGGATCCATCATTCCTGAGCGAGGGAGGGAGGCAGCGGGAAGAGTTCGTCTTTCAGCACCTTCTCATCGCAGGCAGGCGCGGGCTCTCCCTCGCCCCGAGCCCTGTCTGGGTCCCCTCCCTGTTCCCTGGCACCCACTGGGTGCAGCCAGCAGCGCCCCAAACCCCCTGGGCGAGCAGGGTTGGGGGGTCCCGCTGTGCCCGGCCATGGCATGGGACAGCCTGGACCCCGGCCCAGCAAGGGTTAACCCCCGCTGCCAGCGGGACCAAACCGCGAGGGATCCGCTGAGCTGGAGCTGCCCTGGCACTGCTGGGCTCCTGAGAGCCCTCACCCCTTCTGCCGTGCCCCCAGCCCCGTGCCGAGCCGTGCCGAGCCGTGCCGAGCCCAGGTTTATGTAAGGCGGGCACGGCCCGGGCACACGCGGCTTACATAAACCCTGGCAGCGGTGCCAGCCCCCCCCGGAGCCCAGGAACGGGGGCTTCCACCTGGGACACCCCCCGGGTGTGCTCCACAGTGGGTGGGGTGGGGTTGCGGTGTCCTCGTGCTGGGGGTCCTGGGGATTGGGGACAGTGGGGGGGCACCAACAAGGTCACAGGTTTTGGCTGGTGGCATGCAGGGCATGGCTGGGATGGGTGTGAGCCTGGTGGGCACGGCTGGGTTCTGTGAGACCCTGGTGGGCATTGGTGGGATCTGTGTGACCCTGGTGAACACAGGTGGGGTCTGTGTGACCCTGCTGGGCACAGCTGGGTGGGATCTGTGTGACCCTGCTGGGCACAGGTGCCATGGCTGTGATCCCGGTGAGCACGGCTTGGATTTGTGTGACCCTGCTGTGCTGCAGGGCAGGGAGGAGAGTCCCCAGGCACTCCCTCCTCATCCCTGGTGAGGGTGGCACTGCCAGCATGCTGTCACAGCATCCCTGTGCTGCCCAAGGCCCCTCTGCACCCCTCGGAGCAGCCCCTGCTCTGCTGGGGGGTCTGCAGGGGGTGTAGGAGCTCTGCCTGTACCCCGAGAGCTCTGCCTGCTGGGTCTGCAGGGGGTGTAGGAGCTCTGCCTGCCCCCCGAGAGCTCTGCCTGCCCCCCAGGAGCTCTGCCTGCCCCTCAGGCAGCTGCAGCAGGGCTGGACACGGCTCTGGAGCACGCTCGAGGCCAGACCTGTAATCTTTGGCCAAAGCCGAAGGGGTTTGGGTTCCTGGGGATTCCCACCCCGGAGGATGGCCACCTGCCCCGTGCTGTCTGCGTCCCCAGCACCAGGACAGGGACTCGTGGCCCATCCCGGTGTTTGTCCCGTTCCAGTCTGGCCCGGAGCGGGCGGCTCGAGCCTTTCATTGGTGCCGGGGCGGCCTTGGCGAACAAAGGGCGCTTTCTTCACCCGCACGGGGCAGAGCACACCTGCCCGCCTTGGCACCGCCGCCGGTGCCCCCGGGGCTGGGCGGCACCGCCGGCACCGCGCCGATTCCCGGTTCCCGGGCGTCAGCAGCCCCAGCATCCATCCCTCCCTCCCGCCCAGTCCTGCCGGAGCCGGCGGAGGCTGCACGCTCGTGGGGAGCAGAGCCGCTGCCACCTCCTCGTCAGCACCAGGATGCTCAGGGCTGCCTAGAGCCGGGGGAAGGTCCCGCTCGTGCTGCCGCTGCTCCCTGGGTACCCCAATCCCCGAATCCCAGCCCGCCGCGACCCCGCAGCTCGTAGGAGCGCAGGCAGGAGGAGCACGGAGTCTCCCAAGCCAATGGATCAAAAACTCCAGCTCCAGCACGAGGAGAAGAACATCCCCAGGGCCGCCCGGGCGGCTTTCTGCCTCCTCCAGATCCCGGAGCCGGACCCCTTCAGCCTGTGGGTTTAGGTGCTCCCGCCCGACCGGTTTCGCCTCTCCCGGACCCGGTGGCACCGGCGGAGACCCCGCTCGTCCTCGGCGCTGGGGTCCCTGATGGACCCTCCAGGTAGCTGCGGGGCACTGGGGGTGCTCGCCAGCCGAGCAGCGAGAGCAGCTTCCCGTGCTGGCCTGAGGGACAGGGGACAGTGTCACCCTGCGGCAATGCCACCCTCGGGGTGGCCACGACCATGGGACCGCCTGGGGCACTGGGGGCTGCGCTGGGAGAGCTCCCTGAGGTGGGGCTGGGTGGGACAGGCTGGCCTCGGAGGGGTGGGGTGGCTGTCCCAGGGTGTCCCTGTGCCCCAGAGTGGCTGTCCCCAGGGTGTCCCTATGCCCCAGAGTGGCTGTCCCAGGGTGTCCCTGTGCCCCAGGGTAGCTGTGCCCAGGGTGGCTGTCCCCAGGGTGTCCCTGTGCCCCAAGGTGTCCCCGGATGCTTCCGTGGCAACGGGGGCTTTGCCCTCTCTGGGAGGAGGATGTGACAGGAACGAGCGGCTCTGGGGACACACGCTGCTGTCCCCACCCTACTCCTGTCCCCATCCCGGCCCTCGGGGCGGCTCTGTCCCACCCCGCAGCGGGGCTGGGACCTGGTTGAGCTCGGCTCTGTCCCCCTCGGCCGCTCCGGGCACGGGGACACGGGGACACGGGGACGGGATGCGGGGTCTGGCTCGGCAGCCGCGTCTGCGTGTGGCCCGGGTCCCGGCGGAGCGTTAATCCTACAAATCCCCCCCGGCATTTCTCCCAGGAGGGGCCCCTGCGAGCGTGGAGCTCCCCCCTGGCTGGGAGCCCTCCTGGGAAGCGCACCCAGCCCTGGCCGGAGGCGAATACCTGCGCGGGGCACGGCCTCCCCACGCTGGGTGCCAGCGGCCGGGCGCGGGGCCAGCCGGGCTGCGGAGGGACCGCTGCTGGTGCCGCCAGCCCCGCCGGGATGGGCGCAGGAGGGACGGGAGGCGGCGGTCACACCCGGCCCGGACGCGTGTCCGCCCGCACCGTGCGTCCCGGCGGGGCACGGGAGCCGGGATCCCCCCGCCGTGCCGCGCTCCGCACTCCCCGTGATGGCAAAGAGTCCCGGTGGGCCAAGGACAGGAGGCTGCTCTTCCCCCTCTGATTTCCCCTGCAGCTTGTGGTTAACCCGGTGCTGACACCTTGCCCAGCGCCTGTTTATGCAGAGCCGATAGCCCCGGGCAGGACTTGTGGCCATGAAGCAGCTACTGGAAAAAGAGACAATCTCGTTGTTTGAGAGCATCTCTGCTTCCGGCGTCTGTTAAATAGGAAACAAAACGGATTTTCTCCTCGCTTTGCATAGATCCAAGCTGTAGCAGCCCTATGAAATGAGAGTGCTCCATCCTCCCGTGGCCCGAACACGGGAGGATGGAGCTGGGGGGTTGAAGGCAGAGCCCCAGCAACACCCCCGAGCATCCCCGTGCCTCAGTTTCCCCGCAGCGCTGCCCCGTGGGTGCTGCTCCCCGCTGATTTCCCTCTCCCTGCCCGCAGAGACGGCGCTGAGCAGCACATGAGTGCGGGAGCAGCATGGCCAGCGACGCCAGGATGGGGGAGAGCCCGGCGCGGTGGAGAAGAGCCCCGGAGGCAGCGCAGGACTCGCGGGGGATGGAGAGCAGCGCGATGCTTTTACCCCGGAGCGCCGCTGCCGAGCTGGGACTCCCGAGCTACCCGGAGCCCGGCAAGCTGAGCTACGCCGTGGAGAAAGGCTGTCCCTGGAGGGGCTCCGAGGGATGTCTGGGACCCGCCCGGGAGCTCGCCGGTGCCCGCCTGGGCTGCCCCTACCCCCGGGGCCCCAAGGACGGAGCGGAGCTGCCCTCGCTGCTGCCCCCCCGGAACGGGCAGCCCAAGGGGGGCTGGGGGGAGCCCTGCAAGGAGCCGCCGGCGCCGCGCTGGGCCGAGGCCGTGCTGGCCCCGCTGGCCCTCTACAGCCACGCGTACCAGCGCTACCCGCTGGCCGTGCCCGGCAAGCCGCGGGACGCGGCCGGAGAGCCCCCGGCCTCCTTCCAGCACTGCCCCTTCCTCGTGGAGGCCAAGCACGGCCCCTTCCTCCTGTCCTCGCTGCTGCCCAGCGCGCCCCCGGCCGAGCCCCCGTTCGTGGCCGCGGGGCCGGAGGGGCCGGTGGGGGACGGGCGCTTCCCCGGGCCGGACTGGAGTCTGGGCTCCTACGGGCCCGCCTGGGGCCAGCCGCTCTACCTGGGGGTCCCGCCGAGGTGCAAGGCGGCTCTGCCCCCCTTCGACGGCTGCTCCAGCTCAGGGAACAAGGTAGGACCCCTCGGAGAGGCTCCGGAGCGAGGATGCTCAGCGGGCCCGGGGCTCCCCGCAGGTGACGGCGGCTCCAGCCCCGCCTGAACCCCGGGCGGGGCCTGGCAGCGCCCCCGAGGGTGGTCGGCAGGGGGGTCGCAGCCCCCCGAGCGCCGCCGGGGTGACGCTGCGCTGTCCCCGCGGGCGCTGCCACCCCCGGGCTGAGTCACGGCGGCGGAGCCGCGGCACGGGGGCGGCGGGAGGCAGCGCTGCCAGCCCTGGGCGCGCCCCGTGCCGCCGCTGCGGCTCCCCATTCCTTTCCCACGCTGGCAGCGGGGCACACGGGTACCCCGGGAGCCGGCCCCGGGCACCGGGAAGCACCGGGAGGCTGCCCAGCCTGACAGGGGTGTGGGGAAACTGAGGCACGGGAACGGAATGCTCCGCGTCGCCCCCTCGCAGGGATGTGGGTGACACAAGCGGGACAAGGACCCCCGGCTGGGGTGACACGGCCCCTCTGCTCCCTTCCAGGAGTTTTACGCCAAGAAAGGACCCGGGTTCCACCCCTCGGGCAAGAACCACGCGGCGCCTCAGCTGCTGGGCAGGAGCCAAGCAGGGCAGGACCGAGCCGGGGAGGGGGAGCCGGCGGTGCCGGAGCTGCCGGGAGCCCCGTGGAGGGATGGCCGGGCGGGGGGCAGCTCGGCACTGCCCGCTCCCCATCCCCGCACGCCTCCCCCGGGCTCCAGCCGCCCCCTGTTCCTCCTGCAGCCCGGCCCGGGGGGCTGCGGGGGGCCCTGGGGGGGCTCACGGCCCCACGGCGCCGATTTTTCCACGGACGCGGGGCCGGGCCGGCCCTCGGAGCTCAAAGATGAGCGCCTGGGCTACCGCAGCGCCCAGCCCCGCTCGCCCCCGGCATGCGGGGAGCCCAATCCGTCCCCTCTGCTGGCGGACGGGCACTACCCAGCGGCTCTGGCCAAACCGGGCTGTCTGTGCCCCACCCCGGGCTGCCACGGGTGCCCGGGGGTGCCCAACCCCTTCGAGCCCACCGCGGGCATGGCCGGGGGGCGTTTTCCGTGCCCCCCCAGCAACCACACCAAGCTGAAGAAGACGTGGCTGACGCGGCACTCGGAGCAGTCGCTGCCTCGCTCCAAAGCTGCCCGGCGGGACGGGGGTCCCGAGCCCCTCGGGGAGGGAAAGCGCTCGGCCAAACGCCCCCACGGCACCGCCGAGGGTCCTCGCCCTGCCAACGAGGGCGCCGGCGCGGCCAAAAGGGGCTCCAAGGGCACGGAGAGTGCGGGGGGCGCCGAGGAGAGGAGGATGGAGCTGGGAGAGGAAGGTGAGGGTGCGCGGGATGCTCAGCAGGGCTGCGGAGAGGGCGGGGGCAGCGCCCGATCCCGAGGGAATTTTTGCATCCCTGGCGCCCACAACGCGAGCTGGGAACACGTGTGGGCCGCGGAACTGCTGCGCTGGGGCTTTTCCCGGCTCTGGCAGCGATTCCCGGGGTGGCCAGGGACCAAAATGTCCCTTTGGGGCAGCGTGACACCCTCGGGTGGGATTCCCGGGGCTCGGGAGCGCTGTGCCTGGGGCAGGGACTCCTCGGGGAGGCGTTGGCATCCCAGGCCTGACCTCTGAGCAGCTCCAGCCCTACTTTCCAGCCCTACTTTCTGGCCCAGTTTCCAGCCCCCGCCAACAGCGTGCCTGTCATAGGATCCCAACATCCCGGAATGCTTCGGCTTGGAAGAAACCCTAAAAGAGACCTAAAAACCCCCCAGTGCCACCCCCTTGCCATGCCCAGGGACACCTTCCCCCCTCCTAGGTTGCTCCAAGCCCCGTCCAAGCTGCCCTCGGGCACTTCCAGTCCCTCCCAGCTGGTGCGGACGGGGCTCCACGGTGTCCCCAAGCGCTTCCCGGTGTCCCCAAGCCCTTCCCGGTGTCCCCAAGCACTTCCCGGTGTCCCCAGGAGCTTCCCGGTGTCCCCAAGCCCTTCCCGGTGTCCCCAGAGCCGCCGAGCCGCTGGTGCCTGCAGAGCCTGCCCTGCACGGCGCTGCCCCCCAGCATCCCCCGCTGCTGCTCCTGCGCCCCCCGCGCCGGGCGGGACCCCGAGGGTGAGGATGAGGATGAGGAGGAGGAGGAGCCCCCCGAGAGCAGCTGCAGGCTGCTGCACTTCCGCAGGTGAGCCCGGGGGCAGCTCGCAGGGCTGGGGGGGTTCAGCAGGACGTGTCAGGGGGGCGGTGGAGCAGCTCCTGCTTTGGAATATCCCCCGCTTTGGAATGTCCCCTTCTATCATCCCGGTTCAGAGTATTTCCTTCCTGTCACCCAACTCAGAGCATCCCCTCCTGGAGGGACACCCTCTTCTGTCACCCTGCTTCACAACAGCCTCTCCTGTCACCCTTCTTTGGGACATCCTTTCCTGTCACCCCTCTTTTGGGATATCCTCTTTGTCACCCTGCTTTGGGACACCCTCTCTGTCACTCCCCTCCTCTCCCCCCACTTTTCAGCATCCTCTCCTTGTCCTGCCCTTTTCCCTGTCCCTCTCCCACCACCCCAAATTTCCACCTCTGCTCTCCTCCCCCCATTTCCAGCCCCCCCAACTCTGTCCCCTCTCCCTGCAGGTTCGCCCTTGGGGACAGCGGCGAGCTGAGCGTCGATGGCCTCTGCGGCCTGGGGGAGGCCCAGGGGGGCCTGGCCAGCCCTGATTGGGCTCTCAGGAGTTTGGGGAGCAGGAATGCGGGGAGCAGGAGCGTGGGGAGCAGCCTCTGCCTGGCCAAGCACCTGCTGGGGGTCCTGGGGGACACTTTCTGTGCTGCTGTCCGCAGGGACAGGGACACGTGGCCGGGAGGGCCCGAGGGTGAGCGGGGAGCAGGGTGGCACTGGGGACACGGGGAGCAGGGTGGGGGTGACATTGGGGACACAGGGAGCAGGGAGGCGGTGGCACTGGGGACACAGGGAGCAGGGAGGGGTGGCACTGGGGACACGGGGAGCAGGGAGGCGGTGGCACTGGGGACACAGGGAGCAGGGTGGCGGTGACATTGGGGACACAGGGAGCAGGGAGGGGGTGACACTTGGGGACACGGGGAGCAGGGTGGGGGGTGGCACTGGGGACACGGGGAGCAGGGAGGGGGTGACATTGGGGACACAGGGAGCAGGGAGGGGGTGACATTGGGGACACAGGGAGCAGGGAGGGGGTGGCACTGGGGACACAGGGAGCAGGGAGGGGTGACATTGGGGACACGGGGAGCAGGGTGGGGGTGGCACTGGGGACACGGGGAGCAGGGAGGGGGTGGCACTGGGGACACGGGGAGCAGGGTGGCACTGGGGACACGGGTGGCAGGTTAGGGTGGCACTGGGGACACGGGGAGCAGGGAGGGGTGGCACTGGGGACACGGGTGGCAGGTTAGGGTGGCACTGGGGACACGGGGACACGGGGAGCCAGCCCGAAGATGTGTTTCCCGCAGAGGTGACGCGCTGGAGGCGGGGGGAAGGAGCCCCCCAGCTCTGTGACTCCTGCCAGCGCGGCTTCTTCAACTCCCACTGGAGCTGCGCCAGATGTGGCTTCCAGCTGTGCCCCGAGTGCCACCGCAGCAGGCGGGAGGAGAGTGGCGCTGGTATGGGGATGGGGAGGGGTGGGAAAGGGGGTGACAGCCCTGGGGGCTCGGTGGGGACAAACAAAGCCTCCCTCTGACACAGAATGTCCGGCACTGCCACCCGAGTGCACCCCCGGGCGGGACCACCACGTGTCACCCCTGGTCCCCACGCAGTTCGTGCCCACCTGTGGTGAGCGTGTCCCCCAAAACCCCCAAAACCCCCAAAACCCCCTTTGGCCGCTGCTGGGGGGGTTGACACCCCTGTCCCCATCCTCCCGCAGTCCTCACCCGGCTCTGGAAGCTCCTGCACGAGGTCAGGGCCAAGTTTGGCATCGAGTCCCGCTGTCCGTGCGGGGAGGGGGCTGCGGAGCAGAGCCGGGCAGAGCCCCCGGGCAGGCAGGTACGGGGGGGGGGCTCTGCATGCTGGGCAAAGGGCATCGGGGGCGCCCCAACCCCGCGCAGCATCCCCACGGCCCCGCGGTGTTTCAGGAGCCGCCGGTGCCCGCCCTGCCCCCCCGCAGCAGCCGCGGCCCCGCGGAGCCCGCCCGGCCCGTCAAGGAAGGTAGGGCCGGCTGCGACCCCCCCGCGCTCCGGGGGGGTCAGGGATGCCGCAGCCCGTCCCCTTTTTGGGGTGCCGGGTCGGGGGGTGATGCAGAGGACGGCGTGGGACGCCCTGACCGTGCTGTCCCCCGAGCAGAGAGCCCCGAGGGGGGGGCGCCGTCCCCGGGGCAGCCCCCGGTGCGGGGGGGGACCGTGCAGAGCGCGACCCTGTGCGACCTGCTGGCCTCCACCGCCGTCAGGCTGTGCCTGGGGCAGGACGGCGTGCGCATGGCCTTCGCCCCCGTGGCACCGGCGCTGCCCAGCGTGAGTCCCGCGGCCCCCGGGCCACCCTGTGCCCCTCTGCCCACCCCTGCCCCGCTGCCCACCCCGCTCTGCTGGGGTTGGGGGGTGTCCCCGTGCCCTGAGGGGGTCCCCAATCTTTCCCCCCTCCCCTTTCCCCAGGATAATCCCCTGACCAGCATCCTGGACAGCATCATCGCCCGCGTGGTGGAGAGGAAGATCCAGGAGAGGCAGGCGGGGGTCGAGCTGAGCCCCCCCGGCTCCCCGGAGCCCCCCGGATCCCACTGCGTGCTGGCCCCCAGCGGGCTGCTCTGGCTGCACGACCCCGGCCGCGGCAGCGGCTACGAACTGTTCCGGGAGCACTGGGGGCACGGCCAGGTCAGTGGGGGGACACCCGGGAGCCCCCTGTCCCTCCGTGTGGGGTGACACCCAGAGCCCCCGTCCCTGTGTTTGGGATGACACCCGGAGCTCCCTGTCCCTGCCTGTGGGGTGACACCCGGGTGGGTGACAGCACAGGGTGGCATCACCCCGGGAGCCCCCCGTCCCTGTGTGTGAAGTGACACCCAGAGCCCCGCATCCCTCCGTGTGAGGTGACACACAGAGCCCCCGTCCCTGCATGAGGGGTGACACCCGGAGCCCCCCATTCCTGTGTGTGGGTGACACCCGGAGCCCCCGTCCCTGTAATTTGGGTGACACCCGGAGCCCCCCAGTTCGCCCGCTGACCCCCAGCTGCCCCCGCAGCCCGTGCTGGTGTCAGGGCTGCAGAAGCGCCTGGAGCCGCGGCTGTGGGCGCCCGAATCCTTCCAGCGCTCGGGGCAGGAGGAGGAGGAGGAGGAGGAGGAGGAGGTGGAGGCCGTGAACCTGCGGGCACCGCGGAGCCGGGTCCGGATGAGCAGCCGGAGGTTTTGGGATGGATTTGCCGCCAGCACAGGTGAGGGGACGGGGAATCTGTGGGGTCCTCGGTGTGGTTTTGGGGTGAGGTGTGAGGGGAGCCAGGCTCCATCCCTGATGTGGCCCCGGGGTCCCTCCGCAGCCTCCCCCGAGCAGGAGCAGAGCAGCGGGGACCTGCTGAAGCTGGAGCGCGGCTTTGGGGACACGGAGCTGAGCCGGTGGGTGACAGCACACGGTGGCATCACTCCGACGTCCCCTCCCCAGTCCAGCGGGGCTCAGCGGGATTAGGGGGGGTCCTGAGTGTCACCGCGTCCCCTGTGCCACAGGGCCACCAACCTGCGGGCCAGCCTGCCCCTGCCCGAGTACTGCGGGGCCAGCGGCCGCCTCAACCTGGCCTCCTACCTGCGGGGCCAGCGGGGCCGCCGATGGCTGCGCCCGCGCCTCTGCGTGTCCTACGGTGAGAGGGGCACCGGGGCTTTGGGGGGCACGGGGGCTTTTGGTGGTTCCTGGGCTTTGGGGAGCATCGGGGCTTTGCGGGGCACCTGGGGCTTTGGAGGGCACCGGGGCTTTGTGGGGCTTCGGGGGACTCTAGGGTTTTTGGGGGCACTGGGGTTTTTGGGGGGCACCAGGGCTTTGGGAGGCACTCGGGCTTTGAGGGCCACTGGGGCTTTGGGGGGCAGCCAGGCTTTGGGGGACACTGGGGCTTTGGGTGGTAGCCGGCTCTGGGGGGCTCCAGGGCTTTGGAAGGACACTGGGATTTGGGGGGCTCTGGGGCTTTGAGGGGCAGCCAGGTTTTGGGGGCTCCAGAGCTTTGGGTGGTCCCCGGGCATTGCAGGGCACTGGGGCTTTGGGGGGCTCCGGGGCTTTGGGGGACACCGGGGCTTTGGGAGGGCATCCCGGCTTTGGAGGGCAGACAGGCTTTGGGGAGCACTGGGGCTTTTTGAGGCATCGGGGCTTTGTGGGGCTCCAGGGCTTTGTGGGGCACCCGGGCTTTGGGGGGCACCGGGGCTTTGAGGTTTCCCGGGCTTTGTGGGGCAGCCGGGCTCGCCCCGCCCGCTCCAATCCCAAATCCCTTCCAGCTGTGCCTCCTCAGGAGCCGAACTTTGGGTCCAAACCCCTGACGGTGGAAGCGGCCGATTCCATCAGCGTCCTGGCACACGCAGCGCCGGCAGCGCGGGGTAGGGGCGCAGTGCGGGTCCCCCATGCCCACCCTGAGCCCCCTGGCACCCCCTGAGCCCCCTGTGGGTTCCCCACGCCCACCCTGACCCTCTGTGCCCGCAGAGCCACTCCTGCCCGCGGAGCTGGAGGAGCTGGAGGCGCCGCTGCGGGAGCGGCTCGGGGCCGGCGCGGTGCCCGGTGCCCTGTGGCACATCTTCCGCGCCGAGGATGCCCCGCGGATCCGGGATTTCCTGCGCAAGGTGGGTGCCTGATAAGACCCAGATCTTCAGATCGGGCTTATCCCCGAGCGAGGCAGGGTTACCCGGATAGCTCAGTCCCTCTGGGAGACAGAGTGCCCGAATACCCAGTCAGCTCATAGCGCTGGCCACCCTCAGCAAGCTCGGTGATTTCAGCTCTTTAGTGATCATCAGCTCTCTTAGGATTCCAGCTCGAGCTCGCTTGCTAGGGCGCCTTTGGCTGGGGCAGAAGCAGACACGAGAGAGGAGGAGGAGAGGTCCTGGTGTTCCACAGCGATGGTTTATTGAGGGGTCTGTGAAGGGTTCCAGCGACAGCTCTTCCTGCCGAATGGGCTAAACCAGCCCCTTTTTATAGGGTAAAGGGGGATCCAAACGCGTCCAATAGCAGGGGTTAGGGGAAAGGTGACCTATGGGGTTACAGAGATAAGCTATGGGTCGAGACAGAAGACAGGAGCTTATTTTGCTGTCTCATCACGACTCAGCAGTTCCTGCTGTTAAGTCTCAATCCTCCATAGAGCTCTGGCCAGCTCCATGGAGTCTGCTACAGGTGCCACCACCCCCGGGCCCCTCCAGCGCCCGGCCCCGCTCACCCCCGGCACCAGGAGCCGGGGCAGGACAGGGCTAAGGTGTCTGCTAATACCAGATGGTCTCGATGCCAAACTCTAGCCCAATAAACCTGGAATAACAAGACTACTCCCCATTCCCCACTAAAGCATTTACTAGTCCCACTATAGGTGATAGAAAAGACGCCATTGGTGCGATAGAGACTGCGTACCATAAGGGAAAGATGAAATAATAATGAACAAACTAAGCTGTAAACAGCAAAGATCAACCCTCGTACCTTTTGCATCACGGTCTAGCAAGAAAAACCATGATGCAAAAAATGAATTTAAGTTTGCCATCCTGAAACCCAAGCGAGCTACTTAGGAGAAGCTGTTATTGAGTGAACCCAGCCCCCTCCAGCGCCCGGCCCTGCTCACCCCCGGCACCAGGAGCTGGGGCAGGACGGGGCTAAGGTGTCTGCTAATACCAGATGGTCTTGATGCCAAACTCTAGCCCAATAAACCTGGAATAACAAGACTACTCCCCATTCCCCACTAAAGCATTTACCGGTCCCAGTATAGGCGATAGAAAAGGCACCAAAAGATGAAATAATAATGAGCAAGCTAAGCTAGAAACAGCAAAGATCAACACTCGTACCTTTTGCATCACGGTCTAGCAAGAAAAACCAAAATGAATTTAAGTTTGCTATCCCGAAATCCAAGCGAACTACTTAGCAGCAGCTGTTATTGAGCAAACCCGGCTCCCTCCAGAGCCCGGCCCCGCTCACCCCCGGTACCAGGAGTTGGGGCAGGACGGGGCTAAGGTGTCTGCTAATACCAGATGGTCTTGATGCCAAACTCTAGCCCAATCGACATGAAAAACTACTCCCCACACCCCACAAAAGCATTTACTGGTCCCAGTACAGGCGATAGAAAAGACACCAAAAGATGAAATAATAATGAACAAACTAAGCTAGAACCAACGAAGATCAACCCCTGTACCTGAATTTACCCCTGAATTTAAGTTTGGCATCCCGAAATCCAAGCGAGCTACTTAGGAGCAGCTGTTACTGAGCGAACCCGACCCCGCTCACCTCTGGTACCCCACAGGTGGCGCAGGAGCCGGGGCAGGACGGGGCGGCCACGACGGAGCGCCCCGGGTTCCCCCTGGAGCGCCCCGGGTTCCCCCTGGAGCCCCCCGGGTTGTACCTGGACCCCCCCTTGCGGCGGCGGCTGCGGGACGAGTGCGGGGTGAGCGGCTGGAGCCTGCTGCAGCTCCCCGGGGACGCCGTGCTGCTCCCCGCCGGGGCTCCCCACCAGGTAGGCGCCCCCCATCCCCTCCCTGAGAGGCCGTGCCGACCCCTCTGGGGAAACTGAGGCACGGCGAACGCGGGCAGGTGCGGAGCCTCAGCGGCACCATCAGCGTGGAGCAGCGATTCCTGTCCCCGGAGAGCGCCGTGCGCCTCCGCAACCTCGGCACCGGGACCCCGCGCCGCCTCCGGGCCCAGGTGAGGGCTCGGGGGGGGAAATGTGGGGGTGCCGGGGTGGGGTGAGCGGGGCTGAGCCCCCCTCTTTGTCCCCTGGCAGCTGGACGGGATGATCATCGCCGCCGTGCGGGAGGCGCTGGGGGTGCTGCGGGGCTGCCAGTGAGGGCACGGAGCGACGGGAGGACACCGGGAGCCTCGGGCACGGCCGGGACACCGGGAGCCTCGGGCATGACTGGGACACCGGGAGCCTCGGGCATGACTGGGACACCGGGAGCCTCGGGCACGGCCGGGACACCGGGAGCCTCGGGCATGGCCGGGACACCGGGAGCCTCGGGCATGGCCGGGACACCGGGAGCCTCGGGCGTGACTGGGACACCGGGAGCCTCGGGAATGGCTGGGACACCGGGAGCCTCGGGCACAACCGGGACACCGGGAGCCTCGGGAATGGCTGGGACACCGGGAGGCTCGGGCACGGCCGGGACACCGCAGGGAGCCGGGGCCGGGCGCTTTGCTCGGTGCTTTGCTCCCAGAGCTGCCCGAGGGGCTCGGGGCAGGAGCAATAAAGTGTCCAGAGCGTGCCAGGGCCGCTGGCAGCACCAGCACCCGCCTCGGTGTGTCCCTTTGTGCCCCCTCCAGCGGTGCCATGGCGGGCAGGGGGCTCTGGTGGCAGCAGCGCCCGCCTCGGTGTGTCCCTGCCTCACAGCCAGGGCCAGGGGGCTCTGCCTTCATCCCCTCTTCATCCCATCATGGTCAGGGCTGCTCTCCCTCCATCCTATTGGGGTCAGGGCTGCTCTCCCTTCATCCCAGTGGGGTCAGGGCTGCTCTTCCTTCAATCCCCTTCATCCCATTAGGGTCAGGGCTGCTCTCTCTTCACTCCCTTTTCATCTCACCGAGGTCAGGGCTGCTCCAGTGGCACCACCAGCATCTGGCTGAGGGTCTCCCTTCACCCACCCTCCATCCTGTTGGGGTCAGGGCTGCTCTCCCTACACCCCCGTTTCATCCCACTGGGATCAGGGTTACTCTCCCTTCACCTTCCTTCCATCCCATCGTGGTCAGGGCTGCTCTCCCTCCATCCTATTGGGGTCAGGGCTGCTCTCCCTTCATTCCCTTTTCATCCCATTGGGGTCATGGATGCTCCAGTGGCAGCGCCAGCATCTGGCTCAGGGTCTCCCTTCACCTTCCCTCCATCCCATCGTGGTCAGGGCTGCTCTCCCTTCACTCCCTTTGATCCCGTTGGGGTCAGGGCTGCTCTCCCTTTATTCCCCTCCATCCCTCGGCTCCGAGGATGCTCCACCATCCCCACCACCGTCCCCCGGGGGTCAGGGACGCTCCGGTGTCCCGGGACGGGGGGAGGCGGCAGAGCCGGGGCTGGCAGAGGGCGCCGCTGCCGTGAGCCTCGCGCACAGCTGGGAACAGCTGGATGGCGCTGCCCGGAGCCTGCGGGACCCAGGGCGCTGCTCCGTCCTGGCCAATGGAGGAAAATGACTGAACACAGCCGGGCAATTAGCACGGGGCAATTAATTAACACCGGGAATTGGGCACGGGGTAATTAATTAACAACGGGCAATGGGCACGGGGTAATTAATTAACACCGGGAATTGGGCACGGGGTAATTAATTAATACCAGGTAATGGGCACGGGGTAATTAATTAACACCGGGAAATGGGTACTGGGCAATTAATTAACACCGGGAATTGGGCACGGGGTAATTAATTAACAACAGGCAATGGGCACGGGGTAATTAATTAACACCGGGCAATGAGCACTGGGCAATTAATTAACACCGGGAATTGGGCACGGGGTAATTAATTAACACGGGACAATGGGCACGGGGTAATTAATTAACACCAGGCAATGGGCATTGGATACTTAATTAACACCGGGCAATGGGCACTGGGCAATTAATTAACACCAGGCAAAGGGCACTGGGCCATGAACAAGAGGCGATGGGCACCAAGCGATGACCCTCGCGGGATCAGCACCGCCTAATTAACCCCGCCTAATTAACTCTGCGCCACGCTCCCACGCGGCCCCTTTAAGGCCAAGTCCCGCCCGATCTGAGTGGCAGCAGGATCAACCAATGAGCGGCGAGCTGCTCCGGCGCGCTGCCCAATAGGCGTTGAGCAGGGGGGCGTGCCCGGCGCGGCGGAGCCCCGGCGCGGTGAGTGCGCGGCGCATGCGCGGTGCGGGGAGGGGCGGGGGGTCCCTCAGCCCGCCCGCGACCCCCGGAGCCGCCGCTGCCCCCCCGAGCTCCACCGCGGCCCCCCGGGCTCCCCGCAGCCCCCGACCCCCGCCGCCCCCTCCCGGCGCTTCCCGCAGCCCCCCGTCCTTGCTGCATCCTCCCGATGCTGCTCGCTGCCCCCGCCCGCCCCTTCCCGCAGCCCCCCGACTCTTCTGCATCCCACCCATCCTTGGGGCAGCCCCCGAGCCTTGCTGCGCCCCCCCACCGAGCCTCGCTGGAAGCCCCCCAAAAACCGTGCCCGCATTGCAGAGCCCCAAATCTTTATTGCAACCTCCTTAGAGCGCCCCAAACCTTTATTGAACCCCCAAACCTTTATTGAACCCCCAAAGCTTTTACTGCAGCCCCCCACCCACCCCTGCCTGCACCCTGCATCCCCCCAAGCCCTCCTCTTTCTGCACCCCGCAAACCTTCAGTGCAGCCCCCCAAACTCTTCCTTTCCTGCAGCCCCCCAACCTATATTGAACCCCCCAACCCATTTGCTTCCTGCACCCTGCAGCCCCCCAAACTCTGCCCTTACCGCGCCCCCCAAACCCTCACTGAGGGCCCCCAAACCTTCCCTGAATTGCACCAAATAGCCCCCCAAAACCTCCCCTGTATCCCCCCAAACCTTCCCTGAATCGCATCCAATAGCCCCCCCAAAACCCTCCCCTGTACCCCCCAAACCCTTCCTTGACTGCAGCCCCCAAATCCCGATTGCAGCCCCCCAAACCCTTCCTTGTAGCCCCCCAAACCCTCCCTTAATTGCACCCTGTATCCCCCATACCCTTCCTTGACTGCAGCCCCCCCAAATCCTCACTGCAGCCCCCCAACCCCTCCCCATCGCCCCCAGCCCCCCTGCACCCTGCAGCCCAGCTCGCCCCCGTGCCCCCCGTGCCCCCCAGGCTGGCAGCAGCCCCTCCCCCAGCTCGCCCTGCTGCCCCTCCCCCCCTGGGACCCCCGGGACCCCCCCAGCTCCAGCTCCAGCTCCAGCCCCCCCGGCACCCCCCAGCCCAGCGAGCTCTTCTACCCCAGCGCGGGCATCGCCCAGTCCAGCCGCCCGTACCCTCCCAGTGCCGCCCAGTCCGACCAGTCCTTCCCTCCCAGTGTCTCCCAGTCCGGCTATCCCATCCCTCCCAGTCCCGCCCAGTCCAGCCGCCCGTACCCTCCCAGTGTCTCCCAGTCCGACCAGTCCTTCCCTCCCAGTGTCGCCCAGTCCGGCTATCCCATCCCTCCCAGTCCCGCCCAGTTCGGCCAGTCCTTCCCTCCCAGTATTGCCCAGTCCGGCCAGACCTTCCCCACCAGTATCCTCCAGTTCGGCCATCCCTTCCCTCCCAGTGCTCCCCAGTCCGACCAGACCTTCCCTCCCAGTGCCGCCCCGTCCATTCCTCCCAGTATCCCCCAGTCCGGCCATCCCATTCCTCACAGTATCCCCCAGTCCGGCCATCCCATTCCTCCCAGTATCCCCCAGTCCAGCCAGCCCATTCCTCCCAGTATCCCCCAGTCCAGCCAGCCCATTCCTCCCAGTACGCCCCAGTCTGGGCTTCCCTTTTCCCGCTACCTCTTCCAGTCCAGCCATCCCATTCCTCCCAGTATCTTCCAGTCCAGCCATCCCATTCCTCCCAGTGTCTTCCAGTCCGGCCAGCCTTTCCCTCCCAGTAACCACCAGTCCAGCCATCCCTTTCCCCCCGGTACCCTGCAGTCCAGCCAGCCCTTCACGTCCTTCCTGTTCCCGCGCATCCTGCAGTCCAGCCAGCCCTTCTCGTACCGCAGCCCCCCGGCTCCCCAAATCCTGCCAGCTCTTCCCGTGCCCCCCGCCCCAGTCCAGCCAGCCCTTCCCGTCCTGCGCCCCCCCGGGGGTCCCGCAGTCCAGCCGGCCCCTGTCCTACCGCAGCCCCCCCCGCCTGCCCCCCAAACCCCTCCCCGACCCCTTCCCCGCGTACCCCCAATCCAGCCGCCCCTTCCCCTTCCGCGCCCCCTCCTCCATCGCCAAACCCACCGAGCTCTTCCCGTGCTGCGCCCCCGCCCAGCCCAGCCGCCCCCTCCCCATTTACACCCCCCTGCCCCTCCCCCAGTCCAGCCGCCCCTTCCCCCCCTCCCCGTGCCCCCCCCGATCTCCGGAGCCCCTCCCTGCCCCCCCGGCCCCGCGGCTCTCTGGGCTCCGTGGCCCCCCCCCGCCTGCACGTCTGGGGGCTCCCCTCGCCCCCCAGGACCCCGCCACGCCCTGAGCGGCCCCGCCCCGCCGCAGCGACCCCCGCCCCCATGGGGGACGCGCCGGTGCCGGAGCTGGAGGCGGTGCTGGATGGGGGCGCCTGGGAGCTGGGGGACACTCTCGAGGGCTCCCCCGGGCCCGTCCGCCTGGGCAGGAACGTTTGCTACGTCGTGCTGGCCGTGCTCTTCAACCAGGAGGTGAGGCAGCCCCGCTCCCAGTGCTCCCAGTGCAGCCAGAACATTCCGCAGTGCTCCCAGTGCCCCCCAGTGCAGCCAGGCCATTCCCCCAGTGCTCCCAGTGCTCCCCAGTGCAGCCAGGCCATTCCCCCAGTGCTCCCAGTGCAGCCAGAACATCCCCCCAGTGCTCCCAGTGCCCCCAGTGCAGCCAGAACATCCCCCAGTGCTCCCAGTGCCCCCCAGTGCAGCCAGGCCATTCCCCCAGTGCTCCCAGTGCAGCCAGAACATCCCCCCAGTGCTCCCAGTACAGTCAGGCCATCCCCGAGTGCTCCCAGTGTCCCCCAGTGCAGCCAGAACATCCCCCAGTGCTCCCAGTGCAGCCAGAACATTCCGCAGTGCTCCCAGTGCTCCCAGTGCAGTCAGGCCATCCCCCCAGTGCTCCCAGTGCAGCCAGAACATCCCCCCAGTGCTCCCAGTGCTCCCAGTGCAGCCAGGCCATTCCCCCAGTGCTCCCAGTGCTCCCAGTGCAGTCAGGCCATTCCCCGGTGCAGCCAGAACATTCCCCAGTGCTCCCAGTGCAGCCAGGCCATTCCCCAGTTCCCCAGTCCATTCCCCCAGTGCTCCCCAGTCCAGCCACGCCATTCCCCAGTGCTCCCAGTTCCCCCAGTCCATTCCTCAGTGTCCCCCAGTGCCCATAGGCCATCCCCAGTGTCCCCCAGTGCTCCCAGACCATCCCCCCAGTGCCCCCCAGCCCAGCCAGTCCAAACCCCAGTGCTCCCAGTGCAGCCACCCCTTTCTCCCCAGCATCTTTCAGTCCAGCAACCCCAGTACCCCCCAATATCCCCAGTCCAGCCCCCCTTTCCCCCCAATCCCCAGTCCAGCCACACTTTCCCCCCAGTATCCTTGAGTCCAGCACTCCTTTCCTCCCAGTAGTCACAGCGCAGCCCCCCTGTGCCCCCAGTACCCCATTCCAGCCCCCAGTACCCCCATTCCAGTTCCCTTTCCCCCTAGTACCCCATTCCAGCTCCCAATCCCCCCAGAACCCCATTCCAGCCCATCTGTACCCCCAGTACCCCATTCCAGTTCCCTTTCCCCCCAGTACCCCCATTTCAGCCCCCGTACCCCATTCCATCCTCCAGAACCCCATTCCAGTTCCCTTTCCCCCCAGTACCCCCATTCTCGCCCCCAGTACCCCCATTCCATCCCCCGGTACCCCATTCCACCCCATCTGTACCCCCAGTACCCCATTCCAGCCCCCACTACCCCCATTCCAGTTCCCTTTCCCCCCAGTACCCCATTCCGGCCCCCCGTACCCCATTCCCGCCCCAGTACCCGCACTCCAGCCCCCGTACCCCACTCCATCCCCTGTCCCCTCCCCAGGACTCGCTGCTGCTGGTGCAGGAGGCCAAGCCCGAGTGCCGCGGGCTCTGGTACCTGCCCGCGGGCCGGGTGGAGCGGGGCGAGCCCATCGTGGCCGCGCTGCGCCGGGAGGTGCGCGAGGAGTCGGGGCTGCACTGCGAGCCCGTCACGCTGCTGGCGCTGGAGGAGCGCGGCCCGGCCTGGATCCGCTTCTCCTTCCTGGCACGGGCCACAGGTGTGTGCTGGCACGGGGGGCACGGGGGGCACGGGGGGCACGGGGGGAGCGTCCCCAGCTGGCCCAGTGGTGGGTATCAGTGTCACCAGCTGGCTCCATGATGGGCATCCTGCCCCCTGCCAACCCCATGATGGAAAGTGGCACCTCCATGATGGGAATTCCTGCCCCCTGCCAACCCCATGGTGGCTATCCCTGTCCCCAGCCAGTCCCATGATGTTTATCCCTGTCCCCTGCCAGTCCTGTGATGGCAAGTGGCACTCCCATGATGGGTGTCCGTGTCCCCTGCCAGTCCCATGATGGCAAGTGGCATCCCTGTGATGGGTGTCTGTGTCCCCTGGCACCCCCATGATGGGTGTCCCTATACCCTGCCAGCCCTGTGGTGGGTATCAGCGTCCCCTGCCAGTGCCATAATGGAAAGTGGCACGCCACGGATGGCTATCAGTGTCCCCTGACACCCCCATGGTGGCTATCAGTGTCCCCACCCCTCCTGTGCCAAGCATCCATGTCCCCTGCCACCTTTGTGCCAGCTCACCGGTGTCCCCTGCAAACCTGCTGACCTTTGTGCCAGGCCATCGCTGTTCCTTGTCACCACCCCCAACCCGCACACAGGGTCACCAGTGTCCCCTCTGAGTCCCACCAGTGTCCCCTCTCAGGGCATCTCAGGGGTCTCAGTGCCACACCGGTGTCCCCTCTGAGCCATGGAAATGGGGAGTGGGTTTGGGGATGTTTGGGGGAAAATGGGGAGTGGGGTCTGGGGGAAAATAGGGAGTGGGGTTTGGGGGTGTTTGAGACCCTCGGGGGTCTCAGGGTCCCCCCCAGCCCCTTCCCGCTGTCCCCCCATTCCGTGCCCGCCCTGTGCGCGCAGGTGGGACCCTGAAGACGCTGGAGGAGGCTGACTCCGAGTCCCTCCAAGCCACCTGGTGGCCCGGGGACCCGCGCTCGCTGCCGCTGCGCTCCCCGGACATCCTGCCCGTGCTGGAGCTCGCCGCCCGCTACCGCCGCAGCCCCGCGCACCCCCCGACGCTGCCGCGGGAGCTGCCCTGCTCCCCGCTCTGCCTGCGCCTCCTGCTGCCCTTCTCCAACGCCTCGGGCGAGCTGTGGCTGCTGCTGGCCGCCTCTGGCACCCCGCAGCTGCCCGTGGTGGCCTGCGGGACATCCCCGGCCGAGCTGCGTGCGGGGCTGCGCCCGCCGCTGCTGCGGCTGCTGCGGGAGCGCCTGGGCTGGGAGGCGCAGCCCGCGGCTCTGGGGCTGCTGGGGCTGCAGCACAGCCCCGGCGACTCTGGGGACACCGATGGCATCTGCTTCAACGTGCTGCTGAGCGTGGCCCCCGTAGGGCAGCGGGAGCGGCCCCCCGAGCCCCGCGACCCCGCGCTGCGCTGGTGGCCGGTGCGGGAGGAGCTGCGGGGCCGCGTCCTGCAGAGGATGCGGGCAACGGTGCCCGTGCGGAGTTAGGGATGGAGACACCGGGTTTGGGGTTGGGGGGGCTCACAGGAGCGCCGGGGTGTGCTGCGGGGCTGGGGGTGCTGGGAGCAGAAATAATATAAAAGAAAATAAAGTAAAATAAAATAGACCCGGCTGCTGCTGCTGATTCTGCGTCCGGGCTGTGGTGGGGAGAGTGGGGTTTGGGGGGGAATGGGGATTGGGTTTGGGGGTGTTTTGGGTAAATGGAGAGTGGGTTTGCGGGGAAATGCAGAGTGGAGTTTTGGGGATGTTTGGGGGAAATGGTGAGTGGGGTTTTAGGGGTCTTTGGGGGAAAATGGGGATTGGGTTTGGGGAAAATAAGGAATGGGTTTGGGAGTGTTTGGGGCAAAATGCAGAGTGGGGTTTTGGGGGTGTTTGGGGGAAAATGCAGAGTGGGGTTTTGGGGGTGTTTGGGGGAAATAGGGATGGGTTTGGGGGTATTTGAGACCCTCGGGGCTCTCAGTGTCCCCCCAGCCCCTTCCTGCTGGTGGCCGGTGCGGGAGGAGCTGCGGGGCCGCGTCCTGAGCAGGCTCCGGGGCACCGTGCCCGTGCAGAGTTAGGGATGGAGAGACGGGGTTTGGGTTTGGGGGGGTTCAGAGGGGCAAAGGGGGAGCGAAGGGGGGGTGCGGGGCTGGGGCTGGGGGTGCTGGGAGCAGAAATAATATAAAAGAAAATAAAGTAAAATAAAGTAAAATAAAATAGACTCGGCTGCTGCTGCTGATTCTGTGTCTGGGCTGTGGTGGGAGTAGGGTTTGGGGGGGAATGGGGAGTGGGTTTGGGGGTGTTTTGGGTAAATGGAGAGTGGGTTTGCAGGGAAATGCAGAGTGGAGTTTTGGGGATGTTTGGGGGAAATGGGGAGTGGGTTTGGGGGTGTTTGAGGGAAAATAGGGGGCGGGGTTTTGGGGGTGTTTGGGAAGGCACACAGGAGGTGTTGCTGAGTCACAGCTTTATTGGAGCAGAGTCCCATCACCCTGGGGAGGGGCTTTGCAGGGTCTGGGGGCACAGTGCCCCACCAGAGCACACACGCGTGTCACACACACACACACAGACATGTCACACATGTCACACTCCCCCTGCCACAGCGCCAGGGCAGGGCACAATCGAGTCCTTGCAGCTGAGTACGGGGTTGGGGGGGCTCTGTCCCACACACCCCGTTCATTATTGCCTAAAAATTCCCTGCTGGAGCCTTGTGGGGAGCAGCAACCACCACCCAGGAGGAGCCACAGCAGCCACCGCCCCGCACCCAGCACGGGGACGTGGCCACACCTCGGGGCTGCCCAAGGTGACGGCGAAGGACTCATCCTCCTCATCCTCCTGCCAGGTCCTTCCCGCGGAGCCACGGCCGTTCCCGGCTCCTGCAGGGCCAAGAGGGGGAGCCCGGGGAGGGGCTCAGGGTGGCCCCTCGGGTGGCCCCTTGACCAGGGCGATGGCAGCCAGCTCCTTGCAGAACTCCTCCAGCACCACCACGCCCTTGAGCAGCACCGTGTGATCCATCCTGCGGGGACACCGGCCGTGGGGAGGGGTCTGCGGGGTACAACTCCCCTCCCCAAAAAAGGGCGTTTTTGGGGCACTCACTGCTCGCCTGGCACCAGCCCCAGGAGCTGCCGGCGCACCAGGAGCAGCTTGGCCCTGGCGTGGGGCACGCGCTGGAGGCGCTGCATCAGCTCCCCGATCACCTGCGGAGGGAGCAGAGGGGCACCCCTGTGAGAACTGTCTGAAATATCCCTCATCGATCGTCACTGGGGAGACCACCGATAAAACAAAACCCCTCCTGTCTGCTGATCCTGTCGGGGGAAAGCCATGTGCCTGAGATCCGAGAGTGCAGTGCTAAGTTATTGTTTCCACAGGTGCTGTTTGCTGTGTGCTACACTGAGCCCAGTGAGAAAGGGAGCACCGTGCCCTGTTTGCAACAACAGCCTTGGGAGCTGTCCCACCTCTCGGCCTGGCTGGACTTCTCCTGAGTTCTGGGTGGTCTCCCACAGAAGACCCTCACCTGTTTTACAACCGCCGTGACAGACAGACTGAGATGTAAGGAGCCTCTCCATCAAGGACTGAGACATGAAACCCCCACGTGAAAAGGCCCCTCTGCTCCTTCCAAGGACTGGGACTGACACCCCCAGCCCGGGGAGGTGTGTGGGGAGGCAAGCTGACCAAAGCGAGATGTTTGCCTGCAGGTTGTGACCGCTGCACCAAGAAGACAATGGCTCTCGCCTACTGCTGAGAGCATGGACTGCCTGTTCCATCTATTCCTTATTGTATCTGTTCCCCCCTCACAATTTCCAATAGAGTTATCATAATAAAAACCTCTGAGTTAGCGAGAGATTTTGAGATCTCCCCGATGTAACAGATGGATCCTCGACTGGACTGGACCGAAGGACTTCATCTCTACGTTTGGTAGCTCTATCCCCTCTTTCTCTCTCTTTTCTCTCTCTTTCTCTCTCCCTTAATCCCTCTATCGCATTTTGCTGTGGTCATTCAATAAAGCTGCATTTGTTTTGATTATCACTGCAAACCCCCCTGTGCCGTGTCGGTTTTTTGCACCCGCGATCACCCCAGGAACCATCACGAACCCCATTGGTAAGGACAGATTGTGACCCGCCCCCGGCCAGGGGGTGTCCCCGTGTCCCCAGAGCCCCGAGGGTGACATCATTACCCTGACGAGGACGGAGAAGAGAGAGCGGCAGCCGGGGGCCAGGCTGAGGTAGGGGTCCAGCAGGTACTCGTGCAGGTGGGGGTGGGGGAAGGCGGCCAGCTGGGACAGCACCGAGGTCACCTGCAGGTTCAGGCTGTAGGGCTGGGATGGGGGGGACGCTCAGGACCTTGTGTGACCCCCCCAGCATCCCCTCATCCCCACCAAGCTGATGCTTTTGGCCACTTTGTCCCTATGATGGGGGTCCTGGGGGTGCAGGGGGGTGTAGGGCTGGGATGGGAGGGGATGCTCAGGACCTTGGGTGACCCACCAGCATCACCTTGTTCTGAGCCCATCCCCACCAAGCTGATGCTTTTGGGCACTTTGTCCATGATGGGGGTCCTGGGGGGGGCACAGGGGGGTGTAGGGCTGGGATGGGGGGGATGCTCAGGACCTTGGGTGACCCCCCCAACATCCCCTCATCCCCACCAAGCTGATGCCTTTGGCCACTTTGTCCACGATGGAGGTCCTGGGGGGGCTCAGGGGGCACCCAGGTGTACCCATGTACCTGATCCAGGATGCGGCTCATGCGGTCAAACAGCACCTTGAGGAAGTGTCCCTCGTAAAAAGCCACCCCGGGGTGACAGGAGTGACAGGAGTCCAGGGGCCGGGGGGACGAGGGCCACCCCCATGGGGCAGCGCTGGCACGGCACGCCTGGACCTGCCCGGGGTGACAGCAGGTGAGAGCCAGGGTGGGGACAGCCACCAGCAGGCTGGGGACACCCCCGGGCACCCACCAGGGCACCCACCATGGCCAGGGCATCGTGCACGTAGGTGTCGTATCCGCCCTCCTCCAGGCACGACGAGGTCTTGGCCTCCTCGGGGACCAGGCACAGGAAGCTGGGAGAGACGGAGGAGAGGATGGGTGTTGGGGAAGATGGAACAGGAAAGCCTTATAAATGCGATTGCCTGGCAAAAGATTCTGAGAATATGGAAACTATAAGTGAGATTGAGATGAAAGCAAGCTTTGTTACTGAACAACTGGAAAACAATGGTGTGGCTGGCTGAAGGTGATCCCCTTTTGATGGAACAACACCCTCTGCTTGCAGACAGGCCCAAGGGTCAGAGCAGACCCTACAGCTTGGCAGAAGGGGCCCAAAGAGGAGTTTTTAGGGTTTAAAATGTAACACAGGATGGCAATGTAATGATTCTTATAGGCTGCATGTAAATGCTGTAGGATTTGTATCTTGTACTAGATTGGTTAGTGAGAATCAGAATATTCAACACAGAAGATTTATTTTATTGGAACGGGAACCTCGCTATCTTATCCTTTTCACTCCTCTTATGCTCTTGCTCTCTGACCCTTTTACTCTCTTACCTCTCATCCTCTCTCCCCCTCTCTTCTCTCAGCCTGCTCTGAGCTGTGGCTGGCAGCTCCCAGCAGGGCCCTGCACCCAGGCCCTTTGCAATAAACCCCAAATTCCACGACCTGGCTGCAGAGATCTCTCGTCTCCGTCCATCCCCACTGTCCTACCCCCATTGCTCCTACAGATGGGGAGGGGGATGCAGCCCCCCCACTGCAGCCCAGCCCCTCCAAAAAGCTGATCCTCTCTAATATCATCCGAATCATTAAGAAGCTGTGAACCAGCATTAGCCTTTTAAGCTAAAGGGTTCCCCCCCACTTAATGATATGCCTCAACTAAACCCCAGCCCTACCTGCTGACCACCTCGCTCACTCGCCCCTTCCCCGGCGGGGTGGATGCTGGGGAAGGATTTTTCGTCGCCCCAAAGCTGTCTGGGAATCCGTCGGTGAAATAGGGATCCTCCTCCAGCTCCCTGTGTGGGGTCAGCATGAGGGGGGTGGGCAGTGGGTGGGGGGCACCCCCCCCGCCCTGCCCCAGCCCCCCTCGCTCACAGCCCGTCCTCCTCGGGGTCCGTCTCGGGGGGCCCGCGCTCCTCGGGGCTGCGCTGCAGGTACGCCCTGGCCTCCAGGTTCCTCAGCACCAGGTTGTGAGCCACGTGCTCGTGGGGCTTCCTCAGCAGCTCCTCGAAGAGCCGCAGGCTGGCCAGGCTGATCTGGGCACGGCCAGCAGGGTCAGAGCCTGGCAGCCTGGCCAGGCTGATCTGGGCACGGCCAGCAGGGTCAGAGCCACCCCTGGCAGCCTGGCCAGGCTGATCTGGGCACGGCCAGCAGGGTCAGAGCCACCCCTGGCAGGCTGGCCAGGCTGATCTGGGCACGGCCAGCAGGGTCAGAGCCTGGCAGGGTGGCCAGGCTGATCTGGGCACGGCCAGCAGGGTCAGAGCCCCCCTGGCATTGCCACCCCTGCCAGCCCAGCCCAGGTGAGCTCACCTCGTCGCTCAGGTGGTCGCAGCGCTCGATGAGCTGCGCCCGCAGGGGGTGGGGGGCGTCCCCGGGGGTCTCGGGGAGCCGGTGGGGCCCCAGCAGGAAGAGGACCAGGCGGTGGAGCAGGGGGGGAGAGCGGAGCTGCCTCACTGTGCCCGTCAGCACGGCTGTGGCGCCCAGCACGGCCAGCTCTGACCTGTGGGGTGGGAGGGGGGGTTGTCTAGGGAAAAAGGGGGAACCCCCCCTCATTCCCAGCTCCAAGGGGGTCCTGAGGAGCGGAAAGCCCCAGCTGGGGTCAGGGTGGTTGTCCACGGAAAAGGGGGAACCCCCCATCCTGGCTCTGAGGGGCTCCCTGCTCCAGCTGGGGTTGGGGTGGCTGTCCAGGGAAAAGGGGAACTCCCAGCCCCTGGCTTCCAGGGGACCCTGAGGAGCAGAACCAGCTGGGGCGAGGGTGTTTGTCCAGGGAAAAAGGGGGAACCCCCCCACTCCTGGCTCGGAGGGAGTCCCTGCTCCAGTTGGGGTTGGGGTGGTTGTCCAGGAAAAAGGGGAACCCCCACTACTGGCTCTGAGGGGACCCTGAGGAGCAGAATGCCCCAGCTGGGGAGGGGTGGTTGTCCAGGGATAAAGGGGAACCCCCCCCCTGCTCCTGGCTCTTGAGGGTCCCCACTCCAGCTGGGCTCGGGGTGTTTGTCCAGAGAAAAGGGGGAACCTCCACTCCTGGCTCGGATGGGGTCCCTGCTCCAGTTGGGGTTGGGGTGGTTGTCCAGGAGAAAAGGGGAACCCCCACTCCTGAGGGGGTCCTGAGGAGCAGGGGGTCCTGGGGTCACTCACATCTGCAGGAGCTGCGGCTGCAGGATGCCCTGGAAGAACTTCTCCTCCACGGCCTGGCTGATGGCATCGGCCACAAGCTGGGGGGAGAAAGGGGCTGAGAGTGGGGACCTCCCCCAGGAGAAGACACAGCCTTAAATTGCACCCCGGGAGGTTCAGGCTGGATTAGGAAGAATTTCTCCACAGGAAGAAGGTGATTGGTAAGGAAGAGCGATTGGATGTTGGAATGGGGCTGCCCAGGGAAGTGGTGGAGTCGCCATCCCTGGAGGTGGCACTCAGCGACAAGGCGGGGATCAGGCACCAATTAACTGCCAGATTAATGAATCCCGTGCTTCTCACCGGGTGGGCGCCCATCACCAGCTCATCCAGGAAATCCAGCCAGCCCAGGAACTCAGCCAGGCTCTCCTTGCCCGGGAAACCCCCGTCCCCAGCGCCGTCCCCCTGCGACCTGCATGGCACAGAGCACGTGTGGCTGTGACACCGCCCGGCTGGCACCTGGCGCCCCCAGCCTGGCACCCCCTCACCTCCAGCTGGCCCTGCCCATGCCGAGGACATCAGCAGGGTCGGTGCCAGCGGGCACGGCGCTGTAGAGGTGGCAGAGGTGCCCCACGAGCAGCTGGCACAGGGCAGTGCCCCGCGCCAGGCAGGTGGCAGCCGCCTCCTGGGACAGCCCCGCCAGCAGCAGCACGTTCTCCCGAGCCTTCAGCGCCACCCGGCTCTTCTGCGAGGAAGAGGAGGAGGGCACGGGGGTGGCCACGGGCCTGGCAGTGCCCGCTGCCCCTGAGGTGCCACCCCCGAGGCCGTACCTTGCTCCTGCACAGTGCCACCAGGCAGGTGACGAGGTTGCTGTCCCTGCGTGCTGGGGAGGGCTGGGCAGGAGGGCAGCTGGAAACGGTGCCCGGGGGATGCTCCAAATGCTCTGTCCTGGGCATGGAGCTGGTAGCGGTGCCCAAGGGATGCTCCAAATGCTCTATCCTGGGCATGGAGCTGGTAGCGGTGCCCAAGGGATGCTCCAAATGCTCTATCCTGGGCATGGAGCTGGCAGCAGTGCCCAAACCCTCTGCCCTGTGGGTGGAAATGGCAGCGGTGCCCAAGGGATGCTCCAAACCCTCTGCCCTGGGCATGGAGCTGGCAGCGGTGCCCAAGGGATGCTCCAAACCCTCTGCCCTGTGGGTGGAAATGTCAGAGGTGCCCGGGGGATGCTCCAAATGTTCTGCCCTGGGTGTGGAGCTGGCAGAGGTGCCCGGGGGATGCTCCAAACCCTCTGCCCTGGGTGTGGAGCTGGCAGAGGTGCCCGGGGGATGCTCCAAACCCTCTGCCCTGGGTGTGGAGCTGGCAGAGGTGCCCAAGGGATGCTCCAAGCCCTCTGCCCTGGGTGTGGAGCTGGCAGAGGTGCCCAAGGGATGCTCCAAACCCTCTGCCCTGGGCGTGGAGCTGGCAGTGGTGCCCGGGGGATGCTCCAAACCCTCTGCCCTGGGGCTCTCCGGGGCTCTCCTCCCGTTCAGGATGCTCTTTCCCTGGAGAGAAAGAGGAGCAGCAAAGCATTGCAGCCACCACCTTCCTCCTCCTCCTCCTCACCCCGAGGGGCTTTATGGCAGGGAGGAGGCTGCAAAGGGGCTCCAAAACCCCAACTGGGGGAGCCCAAACCCCTCTGGTGACCCCTCAGTGTCCCACCTGCAGGATGTAGGGCAGCAGGCTGGGATCCTGCTGGATCTTGGAGCAGAGCACGGCGGTGAACTGCACCTCCTCCCTCTCGGTGCCAGAGCCCAGGCGGTCCCCGCTGAGCTGGAGCAGCTTCTGGGGGGCAGGGGAGGGGATGTGGGGGTGCTGGGGGTGTCACCGTGGGTGTCACCCCTCGGGGACAGCTGGCAGCTCACCTGCACGGGCCGGTGCACGTTGAGGTAGTGCAGGAGCGGGTGCTGCAGCTGCCCCAGCAGGCGGCTGAAGAAGAGCAGGACCTGCTGCCTCATCCCGGGGGGATACTGCGACAGGGACAGGGGACAGCCATCAGCCACATCCCTGATTTCCTCGTAAATCACCCCAAAAAATCCCCCAGCTCCCTTCAAATGTGGCATTCACACTCTCTGGAAAAATTCCTTCGCCCAGGAGTCTTCTCCTGGGAAGCTGAGAAGCCTCAGAGAAAAGGAAAACAATTCTGATCGCATTTGCTTCTCCTGTGTCTTGCTCGTCTGGAATGTGTTTGGAGATTGTTTACCCACAGGTGATTGTTCCATTGGATTCTGCTGTGAATGATTTTGTGTTTGTTTCATGGGTTTATCTTCTTTGTTATTTTGACTCATTAGCCAATCAAGGCCCAGTGGTTTCAGGACTCTGGAAAGAGTCTGGCACACAGATATTTTAAAAATAAAAATGAATAAAAATAAAAATAAAAATAAAAAATAAAAACAGTCTGGCACACAGACATTTTAGCAATAAAAATAAAAAGAAAAACATCTGCTACTTGGCTTTGCAGGATGAGGTGCCAGGCGTGGAAAAAAAGGAAATATTGGCCAAATATATAATAAATATAATGGCTCTGTTGTCCTTTTCCTGCTATTAATAGCAGCAAGGCCGCTAGAAATAGATTTTTATTCAAATAGAGGAAACATGCTGGTCTTTTCACACCCAGGAGGATTTGGGGTTCTGGGGTGCTGGGAAATGGGAAATAATCCCCCAGATTTGTTATATATTTGGGCAACATTTCCTTTTTTTCCACACCTGGCACCTCATCCTGCAAAGCCAGCCAAGTAGCAGATATTTTTATTTTAATTTTTAAAATGTCTGTTTTAATTTTGATTTTAATTTTAATTTAATTTTAATTTTAATTTTAATTTTTTAATTTTAATTTTAATTTAATTTTAATTTTAATTTTCATTTTAATTTTGATTTTGATTTTAATTTTAATTTTAATTTTGATTTTGATTTTGATTTTAATTTTAATTTAATTTTAATTTTAATCTAATTTAGATTTGAATTTTAATTTTAAAAATATCTGTGTGCCAGATATTTTTAAAAAAACCCTTCCTGTACAAGCAGGGATGTGCTGAGGCGCAAGCTCCCAGAAAGGATCCCAGTGGGGAACTTGAGACCCCCAACACCCTCCCCAAAAAGCCAAGTTTTCCCTCACAAAAACCCAATTTTCCCCAAAAAAAAGGCCAATTTTTCCAAAAAACCCCCAAGCCCTGTGACCACCTCCCACTTCACAAACTCCAATTCTCTGTAAAAATGCTCCAAAATTCAAATTATTGAGGGGCACCAGGTAAAGCAGCTGGGAAAGGCGGCGGGCTCGGCCTCTCCCGAGGGATTTTCCTGATTCCCGGGCTCACCTCTGCCTTTCCCAGCGTTCCCAGAGTTTCCAGGAGTTTGTGCTGCAGCAGGAACTCGAGGCACGGCCCCGTGTCCCCCGGCGGGCGCTGCCGCTCCTCGTGCACCAGGATGTCCAACATCTGCCGCAGGCGCCACGGGATGTCCGTCTGCCGCGCCGCGACGCTCTCGTCTGCGGGGATCGGGGATTTGGGGTTCGGGGATTCGGGATTTGGGGGGTTCAGGGAGTGGGGGTTTGGGGATCAGGGATTGGGGATTTGGGGGTCCAATATCTGCCGCAGGCACCACGGGATGTCCGTCTGTGGCACGCGGATTTGGGTTTTGGTTGGTGGGATGTTGGGTGGGGTGGTCTCCTGCACGCCCCGCCGTGGGGGGATTTGGGAGACGGGATTCAGAGATTCAGAGATCAGGGATTCAGGGATCTGGGAATTCAGGGATACAGGGGTTCAGGGGTTCAGGTATCTGGGATTGGGAGATTGGGGGATTTGGGGCTCCAACATCTGCCGCAGGTGCCACGGGATGTCCGTCTGTCGCGCTGCGACGCTTTCGTCGGGGATCGGGGATTTGGGAATGGGGATTCGGGGATTCAGAGATCAGGGATCTGGGATTTGGGGATCGGGGATTTGGAGATCAGGGATTCAGGGATCTGGGAATTCAGGGATACTGGGATTCAGGGGTTCAGGTATCTGGGATTGGGAGATTTGGGGGTCCAACATCTGTTGCAGGCGCCACAGGATGTCCGTCTGCCGCGCCGCAACGCTCTCGTCTGCGGGCACCGGGATTCGGGGGTTCAGGGATTCAGATTTGGGGATTCAGGGATTGGGGATTCAGGGGTTCAGAGATCTGGGATTTGGGGATCTGGGAATTCAGGAATACCAGGGTTAAGGGATATTGGACTGGGGGATTGTGGGATTGAGGATCCAGGGATTCAGCGATTGGGGGATTCAGGGGTTCAAGGATCTGGAGGTTCAGAGATCAGGGATTTGAGGATTCAGGAGTTCAGGGATTCAGGGATTTGGAGATTCAGGGATACTGGGATTCAGGGGTTCGGGGATCTGGGAATTCAGGGATTCAGGAGTTTGGGGATTTGGGGATTCAATTATCCTGGAATCTGGGGGTTCAGGCATTTGGGGTTTCAGGAGTTCAGGGATTCGGGCATTTGGGGTTTCAGGAGTTCAGGGGTTCGAGCATTCAGGGATCTGGGAATTCAGGGATACCAGGGTTCAGGGATCTGGGATTGGGGGATTCAGGGATCCAGGGATCCGGGGGTTCAGGGATTCAATGATCCAGGGAGTCGGGGATTTGGGGATACAGGGATTTGGGGATCCAGGGATTCAGGGACTCAGAGACTTGGGGATTTGGGGAATCAGGGATTTGGGGATTCAGGGATAGCGGTATTCAGAGATCAGGGATTCAGAGATCCAGGGATTTGGGGATTCAGGGATACCGGGATTCAGAGATCCAGGGATTTGGGGATTTGGAGATTCATGGATTCAGAGATTCAGGGACCCAGGTATTCACGGATTCGGGGATTCAAGGATGGGGCGGTGTTGCGGGCTCCCCCCGGGCACAGCAGCGGGACGGACGCCCCGGTGAGGTGCCAGCCGTGCCAGCGGGGCTCTGCCAGGGGTTTTCCCCGATCCGTGCCATCCCTAAATCCGGCTCCTCCGGAGCGGGAACAACGCTAGATGGCAATGTGAGGATGGAGCAGCTGCTTCCGCTCCGGCCTAGGACGCTGCCGGACATCCCGCTCCTCCCGCCGCCCGTTCCGTTCCCCCGGTGGGCACCGGAGACCCCCGGCAGAGCCGGCACCGGGATCCGCCGGGGAACCGGGGCCGGAGCGCTCCCGGGGTTCCCGGAGGGACGAGTCCCAGCCTGTGCCGGGAGTGTCCCAGCCTCTGCCGGGAGTGTCCCAGCCTGTGCCGGGAGTGTCCCAGCCTGTGACGGGAGTTGTCCCCAGCCACCCCAAACCTTCCGTGCCGACCCCACCGCGCTGCCCGGGGGGCTCAGGGGGGCTGCGCAGGGCCGAGAACCCCGCGGGGGTAAATCCTGCCGGGCTTTGGGAAGGGGGTCCTGTCTCCGTCCCCAGGTGCCAGGGCAGCCACAGCGCACCGGGGTCCTGCCCAGGGCACGGGGTCCCATCGCAGGGGGCAGGGATTTGTCCCGGGACACGGGGTCCTGTCCCGGGACATGTCCCCTGCCCCAGGGCACAGTATCATTCCTAGGCCGGGGACCCCGTTTTAGGGCACAGGGACCCTCTCCAAAGACACACGGTCCCTTCCCAGGATATGGGATCGTGTGCCAGGGAATGGGGTCCCCTCCTAGAGCACTGCGACCCCCCCTCCTTGGGCACAGAGCCCTTATTCCCGTTTTTAGGACACCCTGTTTTAGGATACATGGACCTCTCCTAGGACACGACAACTCTGTTCCCACGCCACAAGGACTTTATTCCCACCTGAGACCCCGTCCCGGGAAACACGGAGCTCATCCCGGGAAACACGGAGCCCATCCCGGGACAAAAGCACCCCAAGCCCGGGGCACCGGGACCCTCTCCCCGCACCCCACTCACCTGTGGCCTCCAGGTAGTAGCCGGTGATGCCGGTCCAGTGCTCGGTGAAGGCTTCCAGCAGGTCCACGCTGGGTTCCCGCTGCTCACACCGGGATCGGGGTCAGGGGGGCACGGAACCCCCACTCCCGTTCCTATTCCCGGTTCCGGTCCCGTTCCTCCCGCGCCCCCCCGGCCCCGCTCACCGTGTCCACCGCCTGCTGCAGCAGCGCTCCCAACCGGCTGAGCATGGCTGGGACCCCCGGCCCCGCTCCGGCCCCGGCCCCGGCCCCGGCCCCGGCCCCGGCCCCGCTCCCGCTCCCGCCCCGCACGGTCCCGCCCCGCCCGGTCCCGCCCCCGGCGGCTCCGCTGCCGCTCCCGGCGGGATGGGCCGGGCTGGCAGCGGGAAGGGCGAGGGACGGAGGGGTTGGGAAGGCACCTCAGCACGAAAATCGCTCCGCGCGCTGTTCTGGATGAGGATGGACCCAGGGCACCGGGGTGGGAACAAACCCCACTCACGCTGGGGTGAGGCATTAACCCACACTGGATAGACCCCATGAACCCCTTCACCGGGACCGGGATTGACCCCACAAACCCCTTCCCTGGGATGGGGATGGACCCCACAAACCCCTTCCCCGGGATCGGGATGGAGTCCACAAACTCCTTGCACCAGGATCAGGATACTCCCCACAAACTGCTTCCCTGGGGTCGGGACTGACCCCACAAACCCCTCACTGTGATCGGGATACCCCCCACAAACTCCTTCCCTGGGATTGGGATTGACCCCACACACTGGGATGGGGATGGACCCCACACACCTGGATGGTAACAAACCCCACTCACACCGGGGTGAAGCATCAACCCATGCTGGGTAGACCCCACAAACTCCTTCACTGGGATTGGGATTGACCCAACAAACCCCTTCACTGGGATCAGGATACCCCCCACAAACTGCTTCCCTGGGATTGGGATTGACCCCACAAACTCCTTCACTGGGATGGGGATGGACCCCACAAACCCCTTTAACAGGATGGGGATTGACTCCACAACTTCCCTCCCTGGGATCAGGACTGATCCGACAAACCCCTTCACCAGGATGGGGACTGACCCCACAAACCCCTTCTCTTGGATCAGGATTGACCCCACAAACCCCTTCTCTTGGATCAGGATAGCCCCACAAACTCCTTCCCCAGGATCGGGATTGACCCCAAAAACCCCTTCACCAGGATGGGGATAGACCCCATAAAGTCCTTCCCCAGGATCGGGATTGACCCCAAAAACCCCTTCCCCAAGATTGGGATTGACCCCACAAACTCCTTCACTAGGATGGGGATGGACCCCACAAATCCCTTTAACAGGATGGGGATTGACCCCACAACTTCCCTCCCTGGGATCAGGACTGACCCCACAAACCCCTTCACCAGGATGGAGCCCGCACTCACCAGGATAAGGACGAGGACACCCCCCCTTCCCATCTCACCCTTTCCCATAAAACCCAAATTTCATGACATTTTTTTTTTAAATTCTCTCTAAAAATAAAAAATAACATTTCTCCAATCAAAACCAAGCCCTGACAAGCACAGCTGTTGGAAAAACACCCAGGGCCCAGCCCGGGTCCCGCTGACTCCAGGGAATGGAATTGGATCCCTCCCAAATAAATCTGTGTCCCCGGGAGTTTATCCACACCCATCCCTGGAAATTCGGGGTGGGCCCACGCTGGGGACAGAGCCAGCAGCTCCTGAAGTTGTGCACCCCAAAAAGGAGGTGGGGATGCAGCAGGGAGAGGCAGGAGAGCCCCAGGTGGGGAGCTGATATGTGTGCATCGATATATCTGGATATAAAAATAGATGTGCGTAGTGGTAGCGTTGATACTGGTGGGTAAAAGTCGAATTCCAGGCTGATCCCAGGCTGGTCCTGCACGATCCACGCGCGGCCCGATGTTCTCTGGGAGACTCTGTGGTGCTCACATTGCAGATTTCATCTCCCATTCCTGGAGAAATTAAATTTGGGGGGGTCAATCCCTCATTTCCCTGTTCTGTGGGATCCCCTAAACCCTCCTGTCCTGGGTTGCAAAGCAAATTGTGTTCTGTTTGCCACGGGTACGGCAGCTGGCTTCTGTTCAGTGGGCAGTTCTCCTTATCTCTTCCACAACCAGGGAGACATCTGCTGATAAGAATGTCACTGCATGGCTGATAAGAACTACAGCATCCCATTGGGAGATGTGAGCCCAGAGGGAGGAGCCAAGCATTCCTGCCTGGATATAATCTGGAGATTCTGGAACACCAGCCAAGCATTCCTGCCTGGATATAATCTGGAGATTCTGGAACACCAGCCAAGCATTCCTGCTTGGATATAATCTGAGATTCTGGAACACCAGCCAAGCATTCCTGCCTGGATATAATCTGGAGATTCTGGAACACCAGCCCGGCTTCTCCGCGGGATTTCCCAGAGGAGCAGCAGCTGCCTCTGCCCCTGGATCTCCAGAGGAAGACTCCACCCTTTTCTCCAGGATCCCTGCTCCAGCAGAACCACCCCTGACACTGCAGGAGGGCTGAGCCACAATTCCAATGGCGCTGCTGCCAGCACCCTGACCCACAGGGTGTCAGGTTGGGTTCTGACTCTGCCAGTGCTGGTTTAGTTCACTGCATTGTTTATTTTATCTTTTTATTTTCTTCCCTAGTAAAGAACTGTTATTCCCGCTCCCATATTTTTTGCCTGAGAGCCCCTTAATTTAAAATTTATAACAATTTGGAGGGAGGGGGTGTCACAGACATCTTTTATGAAAAATCCTTTCCTTAGGATTTTTCCTCCTGAGAAGCTGAGAGGCCTCGGGAACAAAATGTAAACATTGATTATCTGCTGCTGTGGAATGCAACAGGTGCATCTGTGATTGATCTCATGTGGTTGTTTCTAATTAATGGCCAATCACAGTCAGCTGGCTTGTACTCTCAGTCCGAGCCAGAAGCCTTTGTGATCATTCTTTCTTTTTCTATTCTTAGCTAGCCTTGTGATGAAATCCTTTCTTCTATTCTTTTAGTATAGTTTTAATGTAATATATATCATAAAATAATAAATCAAGCCTTCTGAAACATGGAGTCAGATCCTCGTCCCTTCCCTCATCCTCAGACCCCTGTGAACACGGTCACAGAGGGGGTTTTACATTTTTCCATTTCAGGGGAGGTTCCTGCCTTCCTCAGCACACACCTGGCTTTCCAAACCGAGACACCTGATCCAGAATTTACCTTTGTCTTCCTCATCACATTTCCCTTCCCTGCCACGACCGGGGATGGCGCCGGCCTCAGGGCGCTCCTGGCCGACGTGGTGCGCTTCAGCAGCGGCCTGAGGAATGATCCCTGAGGGAAAAACAGCGGGAAAAGGGTCAGAGGTGCCCTCCAAACCTCACCATGCCTGTAATTAGGGGATCCTTAAATTCAAACCTCGGTGTTCCCCACCTCGGAGCCAGCTGAGCCGCGGTGGCAGCGATGTGACCCTTGAGGGACTTCCCGAGGGCCAGCAGGTTCATCTCGGAGCCGGCTCTCAGCCTGCCCTGCATGCCCCTCTCCAGCTGCCCCGCCTGCTGCTCCAGACTGGGAAAGGCTCTTTGCCCTGCAAGGACAGAGTGGGCAGTGCCAGCCCCAGAGTGGGCAGTGCCCGATCACAGAGTGGGCAGTGCCCAGTGCAGAGTGGGCAGTGACTGACCCAGAGTGGGCAGTGCCCAGCCCCAGAGTGGGCAGTGCCTGATCCAGAGTGGGCAGTGCCAGCCCCAGAGTGGGCAGTGCCTGACCCCAGAGTGGGCAGTGCCCGATCACAGAGTGGGCAGTGCCAGCCCCAGAGTGGGCAGTGCCAGCCCCAGAGTGGGCAGTGCCTGACCCCAGAGTGGGCACCCAGAGTGCCCAGTGCAGAGTGGGCAGTGCCTGACCCAGAGTGGGCACAGAGTGGGCAGTGCCCGATCACAAAGTGGGCAGTGCCCAGCCAGGAGTGGGCAGTGCCTGACCCCAGAGTGCAGGAATGTGCTTTCTGTTGACAGGATTTTGTATTTGCTGGGAAATGCCCAAACAAAGGCAGGAATGATGCATCTGACTCCATGTTCTCATTATTTTATGATACTGTATTATATTAAAGAATATAATATAGTATTATATTCTATATAATATAAAAATAAAGAAAACTATACTAAAGAATACAGAAAGATACTTACAGAATGCTAAAAAGATAATAATGAAAACTCGTGACTCTCTCCAGAGTCCTGACACAGCTTGGCCCTGACTGGCCAAAAAGTCAAAACAACTCACAGCAGAATCCAATGAAACAATCGGCTGTGGGTAAACAATCTCCAACCACATTCCAAAGCAGCAAAACACAGGAGAAGCAAATGAGATCTTCTCAGCTTCCCAGGAGAAAAATCCTGGGCGAAGGGATTTTTTCAGAGAATGTGAATGCCACAATGGAGTCACTAAATTATCTTTTGTCTTTTTAAAAAGGAAAAAAAGCTCAGAAGTTTCTCTCTTTAATTGGGCAGAAAGACACTTTATAGGACTTTGGGGACTCTACTTCAAACCAAAGGATAGCCAATTGGACAGAAGCTCAAAAGTCTCACTTAAACAATTTACTAGAAAAAGAAGAGAACAAAAGAACTGATGGTTTTTGTACGGTGTTTTACTAGGAGCGAGAGCCTTTTTGCCCTCAGCTCGGGTTTTCTCTTGTTATTTTGCCTTCTATGAAAACTTTCCTGTTTCTAACTGTTGAAGATTGCATGCAAGATGTTTTCCATTACCATCTGTATGGCTGATTACCTTGTCAAGTGAGCAGTTTGCCTTATCTCTCTCTTTGAATGACCACATTCACACCTCCCTCGGGAGGGGACACTGCTGATAACAGGCTATTGAATATCAGTGCCTGACTGATAAGAACGATAACATCCCATTGTGAGATGCTCCGCCCAGAGGGAGCAGCCAAGCATTGCTACCCCGATATACTCTGAGATTCTGGAACACCAGCACGGCTTTTCTCCATGGGATTCCCTAGAGGAACAGCAGCTGCCTCTTCCTCCACTGGATCTCCAGAGGAAGACTACATCCTTCTCTACAGATTCCCCTTGCTCCAACAGAACCACACCTGATACTTCAGAGGACTGCAGCCACATTTTCAATCGGACTGCCACCAGCACCCTGACCCACAGGGTGTCAGGTTGGGTTCTGACTCTGTCAGTGTTGTTCTAGTGGACTGCATTGTTTATTTTATTTTATTTTTTTCCCTATTAAAGAACTGTTATTTCCTGCTCCCATATCTTTGCCTGAGAGCCCTTTAATTTAAAATTATAGCAATTCGGAGGGGTGGGGAGGGTTCACATTCTCCGTTTCAGGGGAGGCTCCTGCCTTCCTTAGCAGACTCCTGTCTTTCCAAACCAAGACACTAACACTACTACAGAAGCCATCTGAAGCAGCTGAGCTAGTTTATGTGTGAAATATTTCTCTGAGAGCTCATAAAATCGGGCAGGAAGAGATGATAACACCCCCAGAGCCCCCGAGTGCTCCTACCGACGAGGACATCGAGCCCTTCCTGCGTCCCCCTCCTGTGGGGCAGGGTCAGGGGGTGCTGGGACAGGCACAGATCCCGGCTCTGCAGGCTGGGGCTGTCCTGGGGCAGCTGGGCACTGGCAGGCCGGGCCCGGAGAGCTGGGGAGGGAGGGAATAGGAGCGAGGGTGAGGAGGAAGGGAAGGGAAGGGAAGGGAAGGGAAGGGAAGGGAAGGGAAGGGAAGGGAAGGGAAGGGAAGGGAAGGGAAGGGAAGGGAAGGGAAGGGAAGGGAAGGGAAGGGAAGGGAAGGGAAGGGAAGGGAAGGGAAGGGAAGGGAAGGGAAGGGAAGGAGAAAGGGAAGAAGAGAGAGGGTGAGGAGGAAGAGCAGGAGAAGGGTAGTGGGAAGGAAGGGAAGAGAAAGGACGATCAGGAGGAAGGGAAGAGGAAGAACAGCGGAAGGACACAGAGATCCCATCTCCCGTGCCCGCCCATGGCTCCGGGGAAGGTGGGGACGCCCCGCCGCACCCCTGGCCGGCTCACCCCGCCCCTCTCACCGGCGTGCGCGGGCCGGGCACCGCCCGGGGCGGGGCTGCTGGCACGGCTGGGCACGGCAGACGCGGCTCTCGGGCGCTGCCCCTGCGCCGCCCGGTCCAGGCTCCGCTGCTGCCGAAGGAAGCCCGGGAGAGGCCCGTGGGCAAGGGGGCGGTGGGAGTGGATCCCCCCACGCTGAGGGGCACGAGTGGGGGGCAGAGACCCCCGGCAGATGTTACCAGCTGCTGCAGCCGCTCCGCGTTGGAGTAGAGGTGTTTGGGGGTCTCGGCTGGCGGGGGCTGCCCGAAGGGATCGTCCATGTAGGCGTTGGGGGTGGGCACCCGGCGCAGCAGCAGCCCCCTGAGGGCAGAGGGGTCGCGTTACCCCCGCAGCCCACCCGGAGCGGGAGGGCCGGGGGTCCCCAAGGTCCTTACCCGGCAGCGGGGCGGCTGCTCGGCCTGGGGGGTCTCGGGGGGGGCCCGTCGCCCTTCTTTGGCTCCGCTCCTCCCCTGGCCTGCAGGGTCTTCAGCCACGCTTCCCTTTCCTCGTCCGAACGGGCCTGGGGGGGGCAGGGGCTGGGCTCAGGGGGTGCCCCTGGGGCAGGATCCGGGTTCAGGGGTGCCCCCGGCAGGGTTCACGGTGGGGTGACCCAGGCGCGCCGGGGGGGGGGGGGGGGGGGGGGGCGGGGGGGGCGTCCCTCACCTGCAGCAGGGCGAGCTCCCGGCCGCGCTGGGCGATTCGGATCCGGAGGTTTTGGGGGGATCCGGCGGCCGCCCCGGGGGTCACCTCGCAGCCGTCCAGGCGCAGGGCACACACGGGGCGCTGGGCAGCGCCGGGCTCCGCGAACATGCGCAGGGCTCCGTGCCGGACCGCGCACCACAGGCGCTGCCAGCGGCCCCGCAGCCGCACGGCCAGGAACCCTGCGGGCACCCCGGTCAGCGGGCACGGGGGGCGTTCGGGCACCCCCGAACCACGGCCCGGCACCCCCGAACCACGGCCCTTTGCAGCCCCCACGGAGGGCAGAACCCCCAAACCCCGGCCCCTCGCAGCCCCGGGGCGCACCCCAACCCCGCCCCCACCCCAGAGGGCAGAACCCCCGAACCCCACTCGCCAACTCCGAAAGCTGATCCGCTCTAATATCATGCTAATCATTAAGAAGTTGTGAACCAGCGTTAGCCTTTTAAGCTAAAGAAAGAGGGTTTCCCCCCTCCTTAATGGTAAGCCTCAACTAAACCCCAGCCCCTGATTTTTTATCATGCTCACTTCATGACTCACTTTCTCTTTAATTATCCAACCCAAACTTCTGTCATTCGTATCAATAAATCCCCCCTCTAGCAAACCACCCATCGCTCCAAGCACAACCCCCTGAACCTGACCGTGAACTTTGACCAATCTTCAAGCCCATCCCTCCTAGGAATCCCACTAATCCTCATCTCAGTAACGTTCCCAGCTCTCCTGTTACCATCCCTAGACAATCGATGAATTACTAACGCCTCGCAGCCCCACCGAGGGTGGAACCCCCCGACCCCCGGCCCCTCGCAGCCCCCCCGGCCCTTTGCAGCCCCCACCTCCTTTGCCGTCCTCTCCGGGCCGCGGGCTGCGGGCCGGGCTCTGCCGGCAGCGATTCTCATCCTCCTCTTCCTCCTTGCCGAGCTGGGGTGCGGCAGGCTCAGAGCCCAGCTCAGTGGGGTCTCAGCCCCCTGCACCCCAACCCCCTCCCCAAAAGGAGTGTGGGATTTGGGGTCGGGGTGTATTCCTGACCCTGGCCCCCTTCCCAAAAGGAGCCCCAGATAAGGGGTTGGGGTGTATTCCTGGTCCCCCTCCCCAAAAGGAGCCCAGGATAGGGGGTTGGAGTGTATTCCTGACCCTGACCCCCTCCCCAAAAGGAGCCCAGGATAGGGGGTTGGAGTGTATTCCTGACCCCCTTCCCAAAAGGAGCCCCAGATAAGGGGTTGGGGTGTATTCCTGACCCTGGCCCCCTCCCCAAAAGGAGGGTGGGATTTTGGGTCAGGGTGTATTCCTGACCCTGACCCCCTCCCCAAAAGGAGCCCAGGATAGGGGGTTGGGGTGCATTCCTGACCCCCTCCCCAAACAGAGTGTGGGATTTAGGCTTGGGGTGTATTCCTGACCCCCTCCCCAAAAGGAGCCTGGGATTTGGGGTTGGGGTGCATTCCTGAGCCTTTCCTGAGTTTCCCGGGGGACAAACTCACCCTGCTGAGCCTCGAGGGAGGTGACGCAGGGACACTGAGCGCTGCCAGCCCGCTCGGGGCATCGCTGCTCACCTCCTCGATCACCTGCAGGGCAGAACGGGCAGCGCTGCAGCTCAAAACGCTCCTCACAACCCCGAGAAGGGAACGGGGACACACCCCGGGAGCACCAGAGCGGGGCCGGGCCCCCATTTCCCCTGAGGGAATCCACAAAATCAGAGGGGTTTGGGAAAGCTGCAAAAGGCCTCAGAGACAGCAGAATTGTGATTGGAGCTAAGCAGCAGCCATGAGTTAGGTCAGCAGAAAAATTATTTAAAAAGTAGAAAAGCAAAGGCAAATAGAACAATGGTCTGTGTATTAACGCTGGTCTAGAATAACTCCCTAATCTACAGAAAAGTTTATCTAGCGAGATATTAGGAAGTTTGAAGCTTAATAATGGAGCTCTGTGCATTGTGTTTAAGGCTCACAAGCAGATATTGTATTTGAAATAAGCAAGCATTGTTTAATCAAAGGTATGTGTGCTTATAGTTGTTGGATAGAACTGTTGTCAATGTGCTTTTGCTTTGTGTGATTGATCAAAAAACTTATAAAGTGAGTTGTGACATTAAATTCTGTGTCTGCTGCCTGGGATGTGAGCTGGTGGCATCTTCCTATTGTCATAATCAGATAATGAGGCTGATGCTGGAAAATAAAACAGCTCAAGGCGCGTTCCCAGCAGTCCTGTCCTGTTTGTGATTTGTACAGAGCCCCCAGCCAGCAATAAAACTCTTAACCCTAGTGACCCTCTCCACCCCCATCCTATTTCCACTTCTGTCAGAACTCAGTACATCCCTCTGGGTGTCCAGAGTTGCCGAGGACCCCCCTGGGGGGCTCAGAGACCCTGGCACACAGCCCAGAACACCTGCAAGTTTGATTTTGACCCCTGGAGCAAGTTGCCAGCTTTGTATGAGGATCTGAAACTCGCAGAAATTGGAGTACTATAATAATAAAATTATCACGGGGTGAAAACGTAGATTTTAAGATTTTTGGTATGGGGGTTGTGGAGACAAGATGGAGGAATTTCATGATTTGTACACAGACCCCCAGCCAGCGGCATCCCCCTGCCCACCCCGCTCCTGCCCGGCTGCAACACCTCCAAACCTTCCTCCAGTCCTCGGCCTGCTGCCGGCTCTGGAAGCCGATGACCAGCACCTCTCCCGCCGTCCCTGTCACCTTCAGGGCGTGGGGCATCTTCTTGCCCCGCTTGTCCTTGGCGGTGACGCGGCAGCCGCGCAGGTCCAGCTCCAGCACGGGCTGCAGGTCAGCGGCGCACCTGAAACACTGAGGGGGGCACAGCGGGGTCAGGGGGGCTCGGAGGGGTCAGGAGGGGGGCACAGCGGGGTCAGGGGGGCTCAGAGGGGCACGGAGACCCCTCCGTGCCTGTAGGAGCAATGGGGGTAGGATGGTGGGAATGGTTGGAGATGAGAGATCTCTGCAGCCAGGTCATGGAATTTGGGGTTTATTGCAAAGGGCCAAGTGCAGGGAGCTCCTGGGAGCTGCCAGCCACAGCTCAGAGCAGGCCTGAGAGAGGGAAACAGAGATAAAGAGAGTGGTAAACACGATGAGAGAGCAAGGTTCCCATTACAATACAAAAATCTTCTTCTGGTCATGGAACTTGGGGTTATGGCAAAGGGCCAAGTGCAGGGCCCTGCTGGGAGCTGCCAGCCACAGCTCAGAGCAGGACTGAGAGAAGAGAGGGGGAGAGAGGATGAGAGGGTGAGAGAGTGAAAGGGTCAGAGACCAAGAGCGTAAGAGGAGTAAAAAGGATAAGATAGCAAAGTTCCCATTCCAATACAATGAATCTTCTTCTGTGTTGAATATTCTGATTCTCACTAACCAATCTAGTACAAGATACAAATCCAATAGCATTTACATACAGCCTATAAGAATCATTACATTACCATACTGTGTTACATTTTAAACCCTAAAAACTCCTCTTTGGGCCCCTCCTGCCAAGCTGTAGGGTCTGCTCTGACCCTTGGAGCTGTCTGCAAGCAGAGGGTGTTGTTCCATCAAAAGGGGATCACCTTCAGCCAGCCACACCATTGTTTTCCAGTTGTTCAGTAACTGAGGGATCTCAAAGCTTGCTTTCATTTCCATCTCACTTATAGTTTCTATATTCTGAAAATCTTTCACCAGACAATCATATTTATAAGGCTTTCCTGTTCCATCTTCCCCAACACTCCACCTGTCTGTCTGTGTGTCTGTCCCCCCTGGCTCACCTAAACTTGCTTTCATTTCCATCTCGCTTATAGTTTCCATATTCTCCAAATCTTTCGCCAATCGTATTTATGAGGCTTTCCAGTTCCATCTTCCCCCTCCACGCCTCCATCCCCCCTCCTCACCAGCAGCACGTGCTCCCGGACGATGAAGAGCTGCTTCGCCCACTGCCCGAGCCAGCGCTTCCTCCAGAGGAACCCGCAGAGCTGCGGCTCGGGGCGCCCGGGGGGCTCGGCCTCGGCGCTGGAGCGCAGGTAATGAGCCCGGTCCTTCACCCCCTCCTCCTCCTCCTCCTCTTCCCCCTCTCCGTACGACTCGTAGTGGCTGCTGTCGCTGTCGCCGCCGCCTGGGAGCCGGGATGGGGTCAGGGCTGGGTGCGTGGGGGGCGCTGGGGAGGGGGCGCGGGGGGATCTCACCGGTCCTGCCGTGCCCGGCGGGTTCGGTGTCCTCGTAGGAGTCATCGGCTGGAGGGGCTGGGGGGGTCAGGGGGACGCCCGGCTCCTTGTTCTGGGGGTACAGGCGGGTTCCAGAGGTGCTGCCCCCCCCGGGGAACCTCGCAGGGTCCGGGGGCAGGCGGGCACCAAAAACCCTTCAGGTCTGCTTGGACCCTCGGTGCCAGCAAGGTTGGCCAGCGCTGCCATCCCCGGCATGGCCGGGCCCCTCTCCCACCCCCCTGAGCCCCTGCTGCCCCCTCTCCCACCCCCCTGAGCCCCCCAGCCCCTGCTGCCCCCTCTCCCATCCCCTGTTCTCCCTTGGTGCCCCCTCTCCCACCCTCTGAGCCCCCCAGCTCCTGCTGCCCCCTCTCCCACCCCTCTGAACCCCCCAGCCGCTCTCTGCCCACTCTCCCACCCCTCCAAGCCCCTCCAGCCCCTGCTGCCCCCCCTGAGCCCCCTCAGTCCCACTCCCACCCCTCTAATCCCCCTCAGCCCCTCTCTGCCCCTTCTCCCACCCCCTGAGCCCCCCCAGCCCCTGCTGCCCCCTCCCCCACCCCCCTGAGCCCCCTCGGTGCCCCCTCTCCCGCCCCCGAGCCCCCCGAGCCCCCCAGCCCCTGATTCCCCCCCGAGCCCCCCAGCCCCTCGTTTCCCCTCTCACCGCTCCGGGCGGGCCCGGCCGGGCTCTGCCTCCCGCTGCATCCGCGCTCCCGGAGCCTGCGGGGAAAAGCAGCGCTGGCAGCTCCGTGCCGGGGGGCTGAGGGGTCGGCGACCCCCCAAAACACGCGTGGAGGAAGAGATGGGAGGAGAGGGACTCACCCGGGCTGGCCCGGCCCTGAGGGGGCCCCGGGGAGGGCGAGAGGCAGCGCATGATCATGTACTCTGCATCCTCTGCTGCAAGGGGGCAAGGCCAGGGGAGAGTCACGGACCCTCACTGGTCCTGAACACGGTCATACTCTTAACCCTAGTGGCCCTCTCCACCCCAACCTTGTAGGAATATCAGGGGTGGGATGGTGGGGACAGATGGAGATGAGAGATCTCTGCAGCCGTGTCCTGGGATTTGGGGTTTATTGCAAAGGGCCTGGGTGCAGGGCCTGGTTTGGGGCTGCCAGCCACAGCTCAGGGCAGGCCCGAGAGAGAGAAAGAGAGGTAAAGAGAGTGGTAAAGAGGATGAGAGAGAGAAGAAGTTCCCATTACAATACAATAAATCTTCTTCTGGTCGTCGAATTTGGGGTTTATTGCAAAGGGCCTGGGTGCAGGGCCTGGTTTGGGGCTGCCAGCCACAGCTCAGAGCAGGCCCCAAAAGAATTAAGAGAGTGGTAAAGAGAAAGAAGGCAAGAGAGTGGTAAAGAGGATGAGAGAGCGAGGTTCCCATTACAATACAATAAATCTTCTTCTGGTCTTGGAATTTGGGGTTTATTGCAAAGGGCCCTGCTGGGAACTGCCAGGCACAGCTCAGAGCAGGAATGAGAGAGAAAAAGAGAGGTAAAGAGAGTGGTAAAGAGGATGAGAGAGAGAGGTTCCCATTACAATACAATAAACCTTCTCTTGGTCATGGAATTTGGGGTTTATTGCAAAGGGCCAAGTGCAGGGCCTGGTTTGGGGCTGCCAGGCACAGCTCAGAGCAGGCTGAGAGAAGAGAGGGGGAGAGGATGAGAGGGTAAGAGAGTAAAAGGGGTAAAGAGCGAAGTTCCCGTTCCAATACAATAAATCTTCTTCTGTGTTGAATATTCTGATTCTCACTAACCAATGCAGTACAAGATACAAATCCTTGCACTCCCCAGCCCCGCACTCACCCGGGCCCTGCAGCCGCCCCAGCAGCTCCCACACCGAGCTTTTCTTGGCCCGAGCGGCGGCGCTGAGGCTCTCGCGGTCCAGGAGGAGCAGGAAGGAGCGCAGGTCCGACAGCAGCTTGTCCAGGTCTGCAGGGGACAGCGACAGCGACAGAGATGTGACACTGCACACCCGGAGCGCAGCGTGGGCACGGCTGCCCAGCCCTGCCCCCGCACTGGGCACGGCTGGGGGGTCCCCGATGCCAGGGGGTTGTCCCCGGTGCCATAGGGGGACCCTGATGCCATGAGGTGTCCCTGATGTCGTGGGGGTGGCCCCGATGCCATGGAGGATCCCTGATGCCATGGAAGGCTCCCAATGTCATGGGGTGTCCCCAATGCTATGGAGGTGTCCCCGATGCCATGAGGTGTCCCTGATGCCATGGGGGTGTACCCAATGCCATGGACTGTCCCTGCTGATGTGGGGGTATCTCCAATGACATGGGGGTGTCCCCGATGCCATAGGGGACACCGATGCTCTGGAGAGACCCCGATGCCATGGGGGGACGCCAATGCCATGGAGGGTCCCCAATGTTGGGGGGTGTCCCTGATGCCATGGGGATGTCCCTGCTGCCATAGGGGGACCCCGATGCTGTGAGGGGTCCCTGATGCCATGGGCGTCCCTGATGCTGTGGGGGATGTCCCCAATGCCATGGGGTGTCCTCAATGCCTTGGGGCTGTCCCCATTGCCATGAAGGGTCCCTAATGCCAGGGGGTGTCCCCAATGCCATGGAGGTGTCCCCGATGCCAGGGGGTGTCCCCAGTGCCATGGAGGGTCCCCGATGCCAGGGGGTGTCCCCAGTGCTGTGGGGTGTCCCCAATGCCTGGGGTGTCCCCAATGCCATGGAGGTGTCCCTGATGCCATGGGGGTGTCCCCAATGCCATGGGGGTGTCCCCAGGGCCATGGAGGTGTCCCTGATGCCATGGGGTGTCCCCAGTGCCATGGGGTGTCCCTGATGCCATGGGGTGTCCCCAGTCCCGTGGAGGTGTCCCCGATGCCAGGGGGTGTCCCCGATGCCATAGGGGTGTCCCCGATGCCATGGGGTGTCCCCAATGCCATGGAGGTGTCCCCAATGCCATAGGGGTGTCCCCGATGCCATGGAGGTGTCCCCAATGCCGTGGGGGTGTCCCCGATGCCAGGGGGTGTCCCCGATGCCGTGGGGGTGTCCCCGATGCCATGGCGGGTTGGTGCCCGGTCCCACCAGCCCTGCCCTGCTGTGGCACCTGCCCCGGGCGGGCACAATCCGGCCATTGACGGGCGCGGGGGCACCGGGGGAGGATGAGGAGGGGGCCCTGCGGGGATGAAGGCTCCTCTGTTGCGCTCACAGAGCCGGTTTGTTCCCGGCTGCACCGGGGCAGCCGCGGCCGGGGCTGCGCTGCTGCTGCACGTGCGGAGGAGGAGGATGAGGATGAGGGTGAGGAAGAGGAGCCCAGACAGGCTGGAGCAGCTGATGAAGGCTGAAATGCCGAGGGCAGGGACGGGGGTCGGGGCTGAGCGCCACGCTGGGAAGGACAGAGGGACAAGGAGCTGCTTTGTGCCCGCAGCAGGGACAGCGGGAGCGCCGGGCCACCCCACGGTGTCCCGAGAGGCACGGGGACCTCTGTCCTTCTGTCCCTCTGTCCCTCTGTCCCTCTGTCCCTCTGTGCCACTGTCCCTCTGTCCCTCTGTCCCTCTGTCCCCGGTGGGTGCAGTTTGGGGTCCATGCTGCAGAGCAGGACCAGGAGTGTCTCTGCTCTGTCGCCTCCGCCACCCCGCCCTGGCCACAGCAGGTGCCACCACCGGAGCGGGCAGATGTCCCTCGGCGCCCCGGGGTCGCTGCCCGGCTCCTCCCGGGCTCCTCCCAGCCAGGTTTGCCCGCTCCGGGCTCCGCTCGCTGCTCCCGGCTGGGATCAAACACCCCGGGCCCGCTGCGGGTGCCCAGCACGGCCTGGCACCGGTGCCAGCTGTGCCCAAACCACCCCGAGCCCTGCTCGAGCCCCTCTGCCACCCCCAGCTGGAAAGGGACAGTCCCAGTGAAGCCACCAGCGGCCGATGCTCCTCTTGCAATGCCCCAGGTGACCCCAAATCCCAAATTTCTCCAGGTTAACGGGGATGAATCCCAAATTTCTTTAGGTTAACAGGGAGGAATCCCAAATTTCTCTGGGTTAACAGGGACGAATCCCAAATTTCTCTGGGTTAACAGGGACGAATCCCAAATTACTTCAGGTTAACAGGAATGAATCCCAAATTTCTCTGTTACCAGGGAGGAATCCCAAATTACTTCAGGTTAACAGGAATGAATCCCAAATTTCTCCAGGTTAGGGGGGATGAATCCCAAATTTCTTTAAGTTAAAGGGGATGAATTCCAAATTTCTTCAGGTTAACAGGGATGAATCCCTAATTTCTTCAGGTTAACTGGGACGGATCCCAAATTTCTCCAGGTTCACGGGGATGAATCCCAAATTTCTCTGGGTTAACAGGGATGCAGGGCACCCCAAAAAGGCGGTGGCACCCCCTGGGTGAGGCAGAGGAAGGAGCCCTCAGGTCCGGGTGAAGCCCCCTCCCCTCTCCGGAGCTGCTGGCACGGGGGTCCCCCCGTCCCCGTCCCCGCCGCGCGTCCCCGGACGCGGAAGCCCACACCCAGCCCGGGGGGAGAGGAAACATCTGGCAGCGCTGAGTCCGGCCGAGCAACGCCGGAGCGGGGCCCAAACATCTGGATTTCCCTGGAAACCGGGGCAGGGAAGGGGGGGAAGAGCTCCCGGCGAGAAAAGCGGCGGGGGCTGGGGCAGGGCCGGGCTGGGGGGACCTGCGGGGCACACGGGGACTGTCCCCCCCTGGCCAGCGGGCCTGGCTCGTCCCCTCCCTCCCTTTCTGCTCTCCTCCGCCCAGGCTGAATTCCTCGGCAATGACATCTCCGTGCTCTCGCCCTTTTGCCCTCGCTGCGCCCCTCCCGCGCTCCCCCCCCGGCCGCTGGGGCAGCGATCCGTGCCCAGCCGTGCCCAGCCGTGCCCAGCCGTGCCCGCGGCCCGGGCAGAGCCCTGAGCCCTGGCCCGGTGCCCGCTGCCGTGCCAAGGGAAAGCGACCGGGATGGAAAACATCTGCGGGGCGGGAGGAAAACGCCCCCCCAGACACACACAGAGCGTCTCCTAGCAAATCTCCCGCGGCGCGGTGGCGTCCTCATCATCCTCATCATCCTCGTGCCACCATCCTCATCCTCGCGGCCCCAGGGATGCCATGGGAACAGCGGGTGATGCCAGCGCGGGCGGCGATCCGGGGCAGCCTTTTGGGGTTTTACCCGGGGGGGTGCGGGGGTGTGGAGGTGACCCGGGGGACCCCGGGGGTGGCTCGGGGCCCAGCTCGGGGATGACTCAGAGGAGGCTGCGGGGAGCTGCTCGCGGCCGCAGCGTGACTCGTCATGTGCGGAGGCTCCAGGCCACGGCTGCAGGGCGGGGACGCTCCCCCCGCGGCTGCTGCGCCCCCAAACTGCCCCTGGGGGGCCGCTGGAGGGGGCGCTGTGCCCCCCCTACCCTGCCATGGCACCCCAGTGTCGGAGGGGACACCCCAATGTCGGGAGGGACACCCCAATGTCGGGGGGGACACCCCGTCCCTTCCTTCTCCTTCAGCTCTGACCCCTTTTCCCCCCACCCCCCTTTTCACCCCCTCCTCTTTTCCCGAACCCCTTTTTTCCCATCCGCGCCCCCACGGGCGCCCCCGCAGCCTCCCCCAGGGCTGAACCCCCTTTTCGCCCCGGTTTTGGGTTGGTGCCCCCCGGCCTCGCATCCCTTCGGAGCCCCCACCCCCCCCGTACCTCGCTGCCGGGACATGGTGCGGGAGCGATCACATCGCGCCGGGAGCGGGACCGGGAGCGAGATCCGGACCGGGATGGGGACCGGGATCGGGACCGGGGTCGGGATCGGGATTGGGATGGGGGTCGGGACCGGGATCGGGATCCGGAGAGGGATTGGGATCGGGATTGGGATGGGGACCGGGAAAAGGATCGGGATCCGGACCGGGATTAGGACAGGGATCGGGATCAGGTCAGGGACCGGGACCGGGATTGGGACCAGGACCAGGACCAGGACCAGGATCAGGATCAGGATCTGGACCAGGACCGGGACCGAGATCGGAATTAGGACAGGGATCGGGATCGGGTTCAGGACAGGGACCGGGACTGGTATCGGGATCGGTACCGGAACCGAAACTAGGATCGGGACTGAGACCGGGATTGGGATCGGGATTCAGGCAGGGAACGGGATCGGGATCAGGACAAGGACCGGGATCGGGATGGGGATCGGGAGTGGGATGGGGATCGGTACCGGGATGCGGACCGGGCCCGGGCCCGCGCTGTCCCGGCCCGGCTCGGCTCGCACACGCCCTGCGGGCCCCCAGCACAGCCCGGCCGGGGCGGGAGGAAGGCGGGGAAGGCTCCGCGTCCTCCTCGGAGCAGCACCGCCATCTGCAGGGACCCGGCCGCGGGCCCGGGGGGATTTTTGGACGAGAGGGGGAAGCAAAGCTGCGGAGCCGGGGGTGGATAAAGCCATTTCACCTTTAATTGTAAGCAAAAAATCACTCTCACGCGGATTCTCCGACACCAGCAAACAAAATAAACTCTAACAAAAACAGAGAAAGTGAATCACTGTAGTCCAGTCCGAAAACAACCCATATTTATATATATATTTATAGATATGTCGTTTGTAGCAGTGAAAGGCAAGTATGGGCCAGTGAATTCCCGATAAATTACATTCTTTACATCCCAACAAGGTCTAGCGGCTGGAAAGTGGCTGGAAACAAAAACCGGGGAGCGTGGAGGGGTCGGGGGGTGCGGGGAAAGAGGGGTCCTGCCCAAAACGTGTGCCTGGAGAGGGGAGGGGAGGAAGGGAAGGTGCTGCCCGGTGCCGAGCCTTGTCCGGGAGGGGACAGGGACAGTGGCCAGCCTCGGTGCCCATCGAGCCGTGCCCTGCTCCACTCCATCCGTGCCGGTTCAGTGGCCAAATCATCACTCCAGCGCCCTCCTGTGCCCTCCAAATCATCGCTCCTGTGCCCCCCAAATCATCACTCCAGCGCCCTCCTGTGCCCTCCGGATCATCGCTCCTGTGCCTCCCAAATCATCGCCCCAGTGCTCTCCAAATCATCGCCCCAGTGCCCCCCAAATTATCGCCCCAGTGCTCTCCAAATCATTGCCCCAATGCCCCCTAAATCATTGCCCCAGTGCCCTCCTGTGCCCTCCAAATCATCATCCCAGTTGCCCTCCAAATCATTGCCCCAGTGCCCCCCAAATCATCACTCCAGTGCCCTCCTGTGCTCCCCAAACCATTGCCCCAATGCCCTCCTGTGCCCCCCAAATCATCGCCCCCTGCATCCCCCCCCCACAAGCTGCCCCAGGGACCCCCCACCCCATCTCTGCCCCCCCCCAGGATGCTCCCCTTGCCCCTCTGCCCAGCCCAGAGCTGGGGGGGGTTGGCAGTGTCCTTGGGGTCCCCTCTGCAGCTCCCGGCACAGGAGGGACCGGGGGGGACAGAGCTGGGGGGGCTGCAGGGTGGGCTGGGGGGGTTAAGCTGGGATTTGGGCCTGGCTTTGCTGGGAGAACGTCGGTCTGGCAGTGTGGGCCCTTCCCAAGCCTCAGGGTGGGGCACAGGGGCACCTTGGGGGGCACCTTGGGGGGCACCTCGGGGTGGGGGATGGGGGCAGCAGAACCTCAGGGAGAAGGGGACCCCCCAGCACCCCCTCATTGCAGCCAAGGGGCTGCAAGCAGAGCCAGGCACATTCCCGGGGTGGGGGGAAAGGGGGGCACAAAGCCCAGAGACCCTCCGGGCCAAAGCGTGCCCACCGCGGGGCAGGGGCTGCCCTGGGCCCGGCAGGTTCGAGCCCCCCATCCCCTTCCCCCCATGCCAGGCAGGTTTGATCCCCCCCATTCCCATCGCAGGCAGGTTTGATCCCCCCCATTCCCATCCCAGGCAGGTTCGAGCCCCCCCAGCCCCCCAGGACTGAGGCGGGGGGCGCAGATTTGGGGCGCTGGAGGAGCTGGCGGGGGGGGAACCCCAATAAAAACCGGTGGGGAGCCCTGAAGCGGTTCCACGGTGCGACACGGACGGAACTGGCCCGAGGAGGAGGAGGAGGAGGACTCAGAAGAGGAAGGCTTTCTTCTTCAGCTCGTTGCGCTTCCACAGCGCCAGCTTGCCGAACTCCTCCGGCGACATCTCGAACACCTTCAGGAAATCCTCGGGGGACAGGTGGCGCTGCGGGGGAGGGGACAGAGGTTGGTGACAGGATAGGGGATGGGGACACACCCCGAGCGCCCCCGAGGGTGGCACAGCCCCCACCTCCAGCCTGGTCCGGTCCACGCCGGGCGGGAGCTTCACTCGGCCTCGGTTCGTCACCATCAGCATCTCGTAGGGGTAGATCTGCAAAAAGGGGGAGAGGAACGGGGGATTTGGGTCTCCAAACGAGCTGTGGGGCGGGAGGAAAACGCCCCCAAATTTCTCTGGGTTAACAGTGATGGATCCCAAATTACTCCCGGTTAATGGCGATGAATCCCAAATTTCTCTGGGTTAACAGGGATGAATCCCAAATTTCTTCTGGTTAACGGGGATGAATCCCAAATTTCTCTGATTAATGGGGATGAATCCCAAATTTCTTCAGGTTAACAAGGATGAATTTCAAATTTTTCCAGGTTACCGGGGATGAATCCCAAATTTCTTCAGGTTAATGGGGATGAATCCCAAAATTCTCTGGGTTAAGGGGGATGAATCCCAAAATTCTTCAGGTTAACGGGGATGAATCCCCAAATTCTCTGGGTTAAGGGGGATGAATCCCAAAATTCTTTTGGGATAAAACCAGCACTGGGAGGTAAAACCGGCACCGGGAGATTAAACCGGGACTGGGAGGTAAAACCGGCATTGGGAGATTAAGCCAGAACTGGGAGATAAAACCGGTACTGGGAGATTGTACCGGCACCAAGAGATAAAACCGGGACTGGGAGATAAAACCGGTACTGGGAGATAAAACCGGCTCTGGGAGGTAAAACCGGCACTGGGAGATAAAACCGGCACCAAGAGATAAAACCGGCACTGGGAGATAAAACCGGGAGATAAAACCGGTACTGGGAGATTAAGCCGGAACTGGGAGATAAAACCGGTACTGGGAGATTGAACCGGCACCAAGAGATAAAACCGGCACCAAGAGATAAAACCGGCACCAAGAGATAAAACCCAGTACTGGGGGATTAAACCAGTACCGGGAGAGAAAACCAGCATTGGGAGATAAAACCGGCACCAAGAGATAAAACCGGCACTGGGAGGATAAAACCGGGACTGGGAGGATAAAACCGGGACTGGGAGATTAAACCGGCACCAAGAGGTAAAACCGGCATCAAGAGGTAAAACCGGCACCAAGAGGTAAAACCAGTACCAGGAGATCGAACCGGCACTGGGAGATAAAACCGGTACTGGGAAGTAAAAGAAACAGTGGGAAGGATTCCACTGATTGATGAATGGAAAAAGAGATTTCCTTTTATAAATAAACTGCTTTTTTTTCCAAATAAACTGATATTTGCTTTTACAAATAAACTGGTTTTTGGTTTGCTGAGAAATGAAATTGGACATTGAAAGATGAAAGAAACTATGGGGAAGAAAAAAACCCTAAATTCTGTAAGAATTAAAAAATTAAAAGGAGGGTTACAAATTAGAGGGAAATCTTTTGTACCAGGTGCTCTGGGAAGTCTGAACCTCTCAAGTGCCTCAGAAATGGGGAAAAAACCCAAAATTCCATAAGAATTAAAAACTAAAAGGGAGGGTTGTGCATTAGAGGGAAATCTTTGCTATCAGGTGTATTGGGGAGTCTGAACCTCTCAAGTAAGAAGGGAAATGTGGCTGGGAAATTGGGATAAAAAGGGAGGCTGAGTCCTGCAAAACTTGGAGAGACCCCAGGGGAATGCCCCATGGCCTCTGCCTTGATTGGAATAAAGTCAAAGGACTCCTCTGTCTCCTTTTTGGACATAAACCTCTGGTGTTTGTGGGTTAATTTTCCTAACAGGGGGGACACGGGGATGTGAGAGCCTTCCCTGACCCCATCCAAGCCCATCCAACCCCCCCAGCCCCCTCCAAGCCCCCAGCCCCTCTCACCTTCTGCTCCAGCATGCTGGGCAGGGAATTCCCTCTGTCCATCCGCCCTCGCTGGCCGTTCTGTGGGGGCAAATCCTGCGGTCAGCCCGGCCCCCCCCCCATTCGCCCCTCCTGAAGCCCGGGTGAGGGGCTGCAGCTCCCTCCCCCCCATCCAGGGACCGTCCCCGAGGTGGCCCCGGTGTCCCCTCCCCCCCGTCACCGTCTCCTGGGTCTCCGTGTCCGTGGCCAGGTGAGCTCTTACCTGCAGGGCTGGGGAAGAGAGGAGGGGGCTCAGCCCGGGGACCCCGCTGTGCCCCCATGTTCTGCTGAGCCCGGGCTTGTGTCATCCCCGGGGACACCCCCGTACCTCCAGGGACACCCCCGTACCTCCAGGGACATCCCCACATCCCCAAAACACCCCCACATCCCTCCAGGACATTCCAACATCCCTCCAGGACACACCCACAGCCACAGGAACGCCCCCACATCTCCCAGGACACCCCCACATCCCCAAAACCCTCCCACATCATCCCTCCAGGACATTGCAGCATCCCTCCAGGACACCCCCACGTTCCCGGGAAAATCCTCTGGGACACCCCCACACTACCCGGGATCAGCCCCACATCTCCCAGGACACCCCCACGTCCCTCCAGGACATTCCAGCATCCCCAGGACACCCCCACATTCCTGGGGACATTCCCTGGGACACCCCCACACTACCCAGGATCAGCCCCACATCCCCTGGGACCCTCCCTCTACATCCCCAGGGACACCCCCACAGCCCCAGGAACGCCCTCACATCTCCCAGGACACCCCCACATCACCAGGGACAACCCCAGGACACCCCCACATTCCTGGGGACATTCCCTGGGGCACCCCCACATCTCTGCAGGACACCCCCCGATCCCCAGGTCACCCCCACACTCTCAGGGACACCCCCAGGACACCCCCACATCTCCCAGAGCACACCCACATTCCTGGGGACACTCCCAGGACACCCCCACATCCCAAAACACCCCCACATCTCCAGGATACTCCCAGGACACCCCCACCCCAGGGACACCCCCACATCCCCAAGGACACCCCCAGATCCCCAGGGACACCCCCACCATTCCCAGGAACATCACCAGGACATCCCCAGACACCCGGGACACCCCCAAACTAGCCGGGATCACCCCCACATGCTCAGGGACACCCCCACATCCCCCAAACACTCCCACATCCCTCTAGGACATTCCAGCATCCCCAGGACACCCCCACATCTCCCAGAACACCCCCACAATCCCAGGGACACCCCCACATTCCCGGGGACACCTCCAGATCCCCAGGACACCCCCAGGGACACCCCCAGTCCCTGCCCCTCACCAGGGCTCCCCTTCTCGCTCCCCGCCGAGCCGAACTCTGCTGACTGCAGCTGTGGGGGACAGACAGACACAGGGACAGGGACAGACAGACACAGGGACAGACAGACACAGGGACAGGGACAGACAGACACAGGGACAGGGTCACAGGGGTGACCCCGACCCCCTGAGCAGCTCTGGGGTGACCCCAGCACGGGGGGGGCACAGGTGACAGACACTTACCCGGGTGAGGGTGCTGCGGCCCGAGGCGGGGAGGGAGGAGCTCTTGGAGCTCGTGTGGAGGGCTGGGAGAGAGACGGAGAGAGTCAGGGACCCCTGGGGACATTAGGGACAGGCAGGGACAGGCAGGGACCTTTACGGACATTTAGGGACAGGCAGGGATGGGCAGGGACAGGCAGGGACCTTTACGGACATTTAGGGACAGGCAGGGACAGACAGGGATTAGCAGGGATGGGCAGGGACTTTTACGGACATTTAGGGACAGGCAGGCATGGGCAGGGACCTTTAGGGATGGGCAGGGACCTCTGGGGACATTTAGGGACAGGCAGGGATGGATAGGGACAGGCAGGGACCTTTGGGGACATTTAGGGACAGGCAGGGACAGGCAGGGATGGGCAGGGATCTTTGGGCACAGGCAGGGACCTTTAGGGACACAGGCAGGGATGGGAAAGGACCTTTAGGGATGGGCAGGGCCAGGCAGGAACCATCAGGGACCTTTAGGGCCAGACAGGGATGGGCAGGGACATTTAGGGACAGGCAGGGATGGGCAGGGGTGCAGGTGGGATTTGGGATGTACAGGTGGGGTTTGGGCATTGCAGGTGGGATTTGGGATCTGCAGGCAGGATTTGGGATGCAGGCAGGACTTGGGATGTACAGGTGGGGTTTGGGCATTGCAGGTGGGATTTGGGATGCAGGTAGGATTCAGGAGGTACAGGTGGGATTTGGGATGTTACAGGTGGGATTTGGGGTGTGCAGACAGGATTTGGAATGTACAGGCAGGATTTGGGATCTGCAGGCAGGATTTGGGGGACAGAAGGGGGTGCAGGCACCCAGAGATGAGGAGGAAAAGGGCCGGGATTCAGAACCACCCCACTCACACGTGTGGAAGGGCGTCCGGTCCGGCAGCGAGCGAGTTTTCCTCCGGATCGGGAGCGACTTCTCCATCTCCTCCTTCAGGATCAGCTTCCCGAGGTTGGAGGTGACCTGGGAACCGAGGAACCCTCATTGGGATCGGTGCCACCACCCCCCCCAGCCCCTCAGAGGTGCCACCAAGGATTGAATAATTTTATTTTAATTTAATTTAATTTAATTTAATTTATTTTTTTTATTTTTATCCCAACCCCTGTTGGGATTGGTGCCATCACCCCCAGCCCCTCAGAGGTGCCACCAAGGATTGAATTAATTTTATTTTAAATTTAATTTAATTTAATTTGATTTGATTTGATTTTTATCCCAACCCTCATTGGGATTGGTGCCATTACCCCCCAGCCCCTCAGAGCTGCCACCAAGGGACCCCGTTGGCATCAGTGCCATCACCCCCAGCACCTCAGAGGTGCCGCCAAGGATTGAATAATTTGATTTTAATTTAATTTAATTTATTTTTATTTTATTTTTATCCCAACCTCTGTTGGGATTGGTAGCATCACACCCAGAGCTTCAGAGGTGCCACCAAGGGACCCCCACTGGGATCGGTGCCATCACCCCCAGCTCCCCAAAGCTGCCACCAAGGGACCCCTGTTGGGATCAGTGCCCCCCAATCCAGGCCCCCCCAGCCCCCAGAACTCCCACCCCGCCCCTGACCTTGCTCAGCTCCTGCCTCTGGAGCTCCCGCAGGTTCTTCATCTCCTCCGTCAGATCCTCATCCTCCTCCTCGCCTCTCTTGGACGCCATCCGCCTCCTCCACTCCGTCTCTGCGGGAAAAGGGACAAAGGGACGTTCCAGCCATTCCCAGCCCCCCTGGGGTCTCCAGCAGGGAAGACCCCCCTGGTCCCACCTACCCACGACGGCCAGCGAGGGCGGGCAGGGCCAGTAGTCGGTCTCGATCTTGGCGGGCTGGTTGGGATCCGGGGGCTGCGCCGCCGGGAATTTGGAGGATTCGATGATCAGGTCCTCGATGAGATGCTTCCCGTGGTGGGCACTGGAATGGTGGTCTGGGGGCACAGTGGGGGTGAGGGGGCGTTCCCGGGGTGCCCCATCCCGTGGGATGGATCCCCCTCCCCACCACTCACCTTTCTGCCGGTAGATCGGGGGCTTCTTGTAAATGTTGAGCTCTGTGGTGTCGGTCTCTGGGAGGAAAGGGGGATTTGGGGTTGGGAGTGGGAACTCATGGGGTTGGGAATGAGATGGGATTGGGAATGGGAATTTATGGGGTTGGGAATGGGAGCTCATGGGGTTGGAAACTCATGGGATTGAGAATGGGAATTTATGGGGTTGGGAATGGGAGCTCATGGGGTTGGGAGCTCTGGGGTTGGGAATTGGAACTCATGGGATTGGGAACTCATGGGATTGAGAATGGGAATTTATGGGGTTGGGAATGGGAATTTATGGGGTTGGGAATGGGAATTTATGGGGTTGGGAATGAAGCTCATGGTGTTGGGAATGGGAGCTCATGGGATTAGGATCTCATGGAATTGGGAACTCATGGGTGTTGGGAATGGGAATTTATGGTGTTGGGAATGGGAGCTCATGGGATTAGGATCTCATGGAATTGGGAACTCATGGGTGTTGGGAATGGGAATTTATGGGGTTGGGAATGGGAGCTCATGGGGTTGGGAGCTCATGGGGTTGAGAATTTGAACTCATGGGATTGGGATTGGGAACTCGTGGGGCTGGGAATGGGAGTTCATGGGATTGGGAATGGGAACTCATGGGGCTGGGAGAGGGAGTTCATAAGATTGGGAGTTAATGGGATTGGGAATTGGAATTTATGGAGCTGGGAATGGGAGTTCATGGGGTTGGGAGTAGGAATTTATGGGGTTGGGAATGGGAGTTTATGGAATTGGGAATGGGAACTCATGGGATAGGGAGCTCATGGGATTGGGAATGGGAACTAATGGGGTTGGGAGTGGGAAATTATGGGACTGGAAACTCATGGAATTGGGAACTCATGGGGTTGGGAATGGGAATTTATGGGGTTGGCAATGGGAGCTCATGGGGTTGGGAATGGGAACTCATGGGATTGGGGGCTCATGGAGTTGGGAACACATGGGGTTGGGAGTTGGAGCCCATGGGGTTGGGAGTGGGAGTTCATGGGGTTGGGAACTCATGGCAGTTGGGAGTTTAAGTTGATGGGGTTGGGAATGGAAGCTCATGGGAACGGGAGCTCCTGGGGCAGGGAATTGGAACTCATAGGGCTGAGAGCTCATGGGGTTAGGAATGGGAGCGTATGGGGTCGGGAACACATGGGGTTGGGAGTGGGAGCTCCTGGGGCTGGCAGGAGGCTGCAGGCCAGCCTGGCTGCCTCAGGCAGTGCCGGGCTCCCGTTTCGGGGCGCCGGGGCCGTTACCGGGGCGGTGGAAGTGCTGGACGCTGCTGCGGGTGGGCGCAGGGCCCTGGCGCGAGGGGGGCAGCGGGGTGCTGCTGGGGGGGCGGCTCTCCAGCCACTCCCGGATCACCTGTGGGGAAACGGGGCCGGGCTCAGCGAGAACCCCCCGACTCAGCACCGCCCCCTCCCCACACAGCCCAGCAGGGCCAGCGCTCACCTCTGGAGATGGAGGAGGAGACATGGATTTGGGAGACAGGGAGCGCTGCGGAAAGCGAGGATTGAAGTAATTTTAATTTATTTTTAATTTATTTTAATTTAATTTTTATAGTTATAAAATATTATAATGTTATAAAATTATATTAAAAATATAAATATAACATAATGCAATATACTATAATATAATTAAATGTAATATACTGTAATGTAATATAACATAACACTATAATATAATATAATATAATGTAATATAATGTAATGTAATATAATGTAATGTAATGTAATGTAATATAATATAATATAATGTAATATAATATAATATAATATAATATAATATAATATAATATAATATAATATAATATAATATAATATAATAGAATAGAATAGAATAGAATATAATGTAATATAATATAATGTAATATACACTATATAATGTGTATATTACACTATATTTACACTAAATAATAATAAAATACAATGTGATATAATATAATATAATGTAATATAATATAATATAATGTAATATAATATAATATAATATAATATAATATAATATATAATATACTACAATGTAAATTATATCATTAAAATAGTAGTAAATATATTAAAATATTCTAATTATAAAACATTATTTTATTTACAATAAAATTATATTAATTTATTTCCAAATTATTTTATTTTAATTAATTTTATTTTAATTAATTTCAATATATTTTAAATTAATTTTACTGACTCTTAATCAATTTAATGGTTTTTACTGAATCTTAAGAATTTTAACGACCTTCAGGAACTGTTATGAATTATAACGAATTTTAATCAATTTCAGCTATTCTTGCGCTGGAATTTTTTCCCTTATTATTCTAGAATCCCATTCCACCACGGTCGATCCTTCTCTCCAGGTGGGATTCTCCCCAAAAAAACCCCCAGGGAATTCCCGCTCACCTCCCGGCTCCGGGGCAGCTCCACGTGCTCCATCAGCGAGTAGGTGAAGTGGGGCTCGTAGATCATCAGGTCGGGGCGTTCGATGTCCAGGATGGCTTTGTCCTTGGGGATGGCAGCCAGGTCCTTGTAGCCCAGGACCTCGTTGTCCATTTTGGCCTGGGATGAAAGGAAAAGGGCCGCGTTTGGGTCAGAAGGGAATTTTGGGGGAATGGATTTTCGGGTCCTTGTACCCCAGGGCCTCATTGTCCATTTTGGCCTGGGATGAAGGGAAAACCTTTTGGGGTGCAGAAGGGAATTTTGGGGAAATTTAGGGAATTTTTCACCAGGTCCTTGGGAGATCATGGGGTTGGGATTGAGAGCTCATGGGATTTGGAATAACAGGATTGTACCCCAGGACTTCATTGTCCATTTTGGCCTGGGAGGAGGGGAAAATACCTTCATTTGGGGTTAAGAAGGGAATTTTGGGGAAATTTAGGGAATTTTTTGGAAATTTAGGGAATTTTTTACAAGGCCTTTGTAGCCCAGGACCTCGTTGTCCATTTTGGCCTGGAACGAAAGGAAAAAGGGAAAACTCCTTTGTTTGGGGTGCAGAAGGGATTTTTTTGAAATTTAGAGAATTTTTCACAAGGTCCTTGGGAGTTCATGGCGTTGGGAATGGGACCTCATGGGATTGGGAATAATGGAACTGTACCCCAGGACCTCATTGTCCATTTTGGCCTGGGAGGAAGGAAAAACACCTTCATTTGGGGTGCAGAAAGGAATTTTTGGGAAACTTAGGGAATTTTTCAAGGGGTCCTTGTACCCCAGGGCCTCATGGTCCATTTTGGCCTGGAATGAAGGGAAAACGCCTTCGTTTGGGGTGCAGAAGGTATTTTTTTTGAAATTTAGAGAATTTTTCACAAGGTCTTTGGGAGCTCATGGGATTGGGAGTTCATGAGATTGGGAATAACAGGGTTGTACCCCAGGACTTCATTGTCCATTTTGGCCTGGGAGGAAGGGAAAACGACTTCATTTGGGGTGCAGAAGGGAATTTTTGGGAATTTTTGGGAATGGGGAAGGTTCACACCCTCCAAGGCCATGCTGGGGGCATGGGGAGGGTTTTGGGGGGCACATCCCGACCGCAGGGATTTAGGGGCACGGCGGGGACGTGGGAAGGGCTCCTTACCACGATGCTGGAGGGAGAGCCAGGAACGCTGGATCCGCGGGAAGAGCAGACGCTCCCAGGGGAGGTCAGAGGCTGTTGGATGGAAAACGGGGGGGGATCAGCCCAGGAAGGGGCTCGGGGGGGATTTGGGGCACCCCTGTGTCCCTCTGTCTGTCCTGGATTGCCCAAACCCCTGCCAGGGGGCTCAGAGACCCGGGCACAGAGCCCAGGACACCTCTGGCTTTGATTTAGCTCAAAAAAACAATTACCAACCTTAGATGAAGAATTACAAGTCAAAATCATTAGTAGTTTGTCATGGGGTGGAAAAGAGATTTTTTTTGGGTTTTTAGAATGGGGGCTCAGAGACCTTGGCATAGAGCTCAAGACCCCTGTGACTTTGATTATGACCCATGGAAAAAATTACCGACTTTATATGAAGACCTGCAAGCCATGACAGCCTGAGTAGAATGACAGTGAATTTATCACAGGGTGAAAAATAGATTTTTTGGGGGTTTTAGAATGGGGGTTCAGGGGGCAAAATGGAGGAATCTGGGTGTGGAAAAAATCACCAACTTTATATGAGGACCTGCAAGCCATGAAATTCTAAGTGAGATAATTGTTAGCTTGTCATGGGTTGGAAAATGGATTTTTTGGGGGTTTTTAGAATGGGGGTTCAGAGACCCTGGCACAGAACCCAAGGGACCTGTGACTTTGATTACGACCCATGGAAAAAATCACCAACTTTATATGAGGATCTGCAAGCCATGAAATTCTAAGTAGGATAATTGTTAGTTTGTCATGGGGTGGAAAATAGATTTTTTTGGGGGGGTTTTAAAATGAGGACACAGAGCCCAAGACCCCTATGATTTGATTTTAACCTATGGAAAAAATGACCAACTTTATATGAGGATCTGCAAGCCAAGAAAGTCTAAGAAGAATGATAGTGAAGTTATCACGGGGTGAAAAATAGATTTTTGGGGTTTTTAGAATGGGGGCTTAGAGACCCTGGCACAGAGCCCAAGACCCCTGTGACTTTGATTTTAAACCATGGAAAAAATTACCAAACTTATATGAAGACCTGCAAGCCACGACAGTTTAAGTAGAATGATAAGGAATTTATCGTGGGGTGAAAAATAGATTTTTTGGGGTTTTTAGAATGGGGGTTCAGGGGGCAAAATGGAGGAATCTGGGCATGTCCAGCCTTTCTCCTTCTTCTTCTTCTTGGCCTCCATCTCCTGCTGGGATGGTGGCACTTTGGGATTGGTTTAGAGTAGAAGCTCACTGTCTAACAGAGGTGATAGGTATTGGGAAGTTATTGTAAACATTGTACACATAGTTTTTAGTATAAAAAGATAGCTGAGGTGTCAGAGTGCCTCTGTCTGTCCTGCTGAACGGACCTCGGCAGGCCAGAGAAAGAATTTTATAGATAAAAAACAATAAACAACCTTGAGAATGAGAATAAAAGAGCTCTGACTCCTTCTTTGACTGCCGAGGGGGGAAAAGAGACTTAAACACATCTCAGGGTCACTGGGAGCAGCAGAGATCCTGACACCCCCGAGCCCACGTGTCACACACATCTTTATGGAAAATCCTTTCCTTAGGATTTTTCCTCCTGAGAAGCTGAGAGGCCTCAGGAACAAAATGCAAACAATGGTTATCTGCTGCTGTGGAATGCAACAGGTGCATCTGTGATTGGTCTCATGTGGTTGTTTCTAATTAATGGCTAATCACAGTCCAGCTGGCTCTGACAGAGAGTCTGAGACACAAACCTTTGTTATCATTCTTTCCTATTCTATTCTTAGCTAGCCTTGTGATGGAAATCCTTTCTTCTATTCTTTTAGTATCGTTTTAATATAATATATCTCATAAAATAATAAATCAAGCCTTCTGAAACATGGAGTCAGATCCTCGTCTCTCCCCTCATCCTCGGACCCCTGTGAGCACGGTCACACCCAGCGATCCCCGATTCCTTGGGACAGCAGGGAGGTGACAGCGCCTGGCCAGGACGCGCTGCCGCTAGATGGGGCTGCCAGGCTGGGCTGGAGGACGAGGAGGAGGAGGAGGAGGAAGGCAGGGCCCTGCTCACAGCAGCCCAGCTCTGCCCCTGCCTTTGGCCCCAGCCCCGTGTGCGTGCAGGGCTCCCCATCCTCCCACACCCTGACAGGACCCCCCGCACCTCCAGCCCCCTGCCAGCACCCCCAGCACCCTTTATTGGACCCCCAAAACCTTCTCTGGACCCCCAGCCCCCTGCCAGGACCCCCAGCACCCTGCCCAGACCGCCAGCACCCTGCCCAGACCCCCAACACCCTGCCCAGACCCCCAGCACCCTGCCCAGACCCAAGCACATTTCCTGTACCCCCAAGACCCTCCCTGGACCCCCAACACCCTTTACTGGACACCCAGAACCTTCTCTGGACCGCCAACACTCTGTTCTGTACTCCCAGAACTTTTCCCACACCCCCAGCACTTTCTCTGGACCCCCAATATCCTTTCTGGGACCCCCAGAACCTTCCCTGGACCCCCAATATCCTTCCCTGGACCCCCAGAACCTTCCCTGGACCCCCCATTCTCTACCCCAGCACTCTGTTTGGTAGCCCAACACCTTTCCTGAAGCCCGGCACCTTCCCTGGACCACCAGGACCCTCCTCGGGCTCCCAAGACCCTCCTGGACCCCCAAGAACCTCTCTGGACCCCCAAGACCTTCCCAGACCCTCAACACTCTCCTTGGACCCCCAAAACCTTCCCAGTCCCCCAAGACTCTCCTTGAACCCCCAAGACCCTTCCTGAACCCCCAGAACCCTGTTCTGGACCTCCAAGACCCTTCCTGGACCCCCAAGACCCCCCCCTGGACCCTCAAGAACCTCCCCCTGAGCCCCCAGAATCATATTCTGGGCCCCCAAGACCCTCCTTGGATCCCCAAGACCTTCCCAGCACCCCAAGACCCTCCTTGAACCCTCAGAACCCTGTTCCGGACCCTCAAGACCTTCTTTGGACAACCAGAACTCTCCCTGGACCCTCAACACTCTTATTGGACCCCCAAGACCCTCCCTCGACCCCAAAACCCCTGTTCTGGACCCCCCAAACACCCTCCTTGGAACCCCAAGACCTTCTCAGCCCCCCAAAACTCTCATTGGACCCCCAGAACCTTCTCAGTCCCCCAAGACCCTCCTTGGACGCCCAAGACCCTTTCTGAACCCCCAGAACCCTGTTCTGGACCTTCAAGATTGTCCTTGGACCCTCAAGACCTTCTCTGGACCCCCAGAATCCTGTTCTGGACCCTCAACACCCTCCCTGGACCGTGAACACCCTCCTTGGACCCCCAAGACCTTCCTAGTCCCCCAAGATGATCCCCATATCCCCAAGACCCTCCTAGGACCCTCTCTGGATGCCAAACACCCTCCTGGGACCCCCAGAACCCTCCCTGGACCCCCCCCCTGTTCTGGACTCTCAACATTCTCCTCAGGCCCCCAAACCCGTCCCTGGACCCCCAAACCCGTCCCCACCCCCCGTACCTTCTGCAGTCTTTCCATTCAGCCGCGGGCCGGGGCTGTGTCCCAGCTCCTGGGCACGCTGGGCACTGCCGGGTGGGCACCCGCAGTCGGTATTCTGGAAAGCCGCGGGCCCCCGTGACTTCCAGTGCACTGCCGGTGGGCGTTGGGCACCGCCGGTGCACAGAGCTGCCCGCCGGGGTGGGCACAGAGGGGTCTGGGCACTGCCGGGGCGGGCACAGAGGGGTCTGGGCACTGCCGGGGCGGGCACAGAGGGGTCTGGGCACTGCCAGGGTGGGCACAGAGGGGTCTGGGCACCGCCAGGGTGGGCACAGAGGGGTCTGGGCACTGCCAGGGTGGGCACAGAGCCCCCCGGGCTGGGGTCCCACCTCCCACCGCCCTCCTGGCACGGGCTGAGCCCTGCACGGCCCACAGCGGGCACATGGGGTGGCACAGGGGTGGCACGGCCCCAGTGACAAATGAGGGTGGCACAGGGGTGGCACGGCCCCGGTGCTGGCAGCAGGACAGGCCTGCCAGGAGGTGCCACTGTCCCCCAGGAATGGGACAGGCAGGGGACAGAGACAGGCAGGGGACAGGTGAGGGGACAGGAAGGGGACACCGAGGGACAGGCAGAGCACAGGGAGGTGACAGGGACAGGCAGGTGATAGGTGAGGGGCAGGAAGGGAACAGGAAGGGGACACGTTGGGGACAGGTGAGGGACAGGAGGGAGGCAAGAGGGAGACAGGGACAAACAGGGCACAGGCAAGGGAGAGGCAGGGGACAGGTGAGGAACAGGCAAGGGACAAGCAGGGACAGGGAGGGGACTGGCGGGGGACAGAAAAGGGACAGGTGAGGGATGAGGAGGGGACAGGGACAGGCAGAGCAGAGGCAGGGCACAGGTGAGGGACAGGAAGGGAACAGAAAGGAGACAGGTGAGGGACAGGTGAGGGACAGGTGAGGGACAGGCAGGGCACAGGTGAGGGACAGGAAGGGAACAGAAAGGAGACAGGTGAGGGACAGGCAGGGTGCAGGGACAGGCAGGGACAGGGACAGGCAGGGCAGGGACAGGCACAAGCAGGGACAGGCAGGGACAGGCAGGGACCCGGCACTCACCGCTGCCTCTGTGGCTCCACATCCCCCTGGGCGCTGGGGCTCGGCTGTTCCCTGTGCAGGGAGAGCGCAGAGGCGGCGGTGAGTGGGTGCCAAAGCTCCCCTTGTCCCCACGCTGTCCCCACGCTGTCCCCGCGCCCGCCGCGTGTCCCTGCCCGCCCGTGCTGACGGTGCTGTCGCCCTTTTGTCCCTCGCGCGGCCTCCAGAAGGCTCCACGGGCAGCGGGACGGGCTCGGCCCCCGCAGCCCCCGGCGCTCGGGCCCGGCCGCGCTCCGGGGCCACAATGGCGCGCACAAAGGGGAAAATTCCCCATTCTCCCCCAAACTTCTCCTTTCAGAAGGGACGGAGTTGGGAAAAGCTCGTGCGAGCCGGGTGGTGACAGCGACACTGACGGCGGTGGCACCGCCTCTGGGGACACCAAGGCCGCTGTCCCCGCAGATCGCGCTGCGGATGGAGCGGGAGCAGATCCCAGAGAGCCGGGAGCATCCTCGGGCTGCGGGAGGAGGCGGCTCTGCCCTCCCTGGGGACCCCCCGGCACAAAGACCCCCAGAGCCATCCCTGGCGCGGGGTTTGCGGCGCTGCCCGCCCCCCCAGCCCCTCCCCGGGCCCGGGACCGGTGCGATGGGCGCTCCCCGAGCGGCACAAGGGCGGCATTGTCCGGGCGGGCACAGCCCTGAGCTCACAATTTCCAGCGCCGGACGGAGCCAGCCTCGCCCCCCGCCCCCGGTGGCGCTCCGGGGACAGCGGAGGGCCGCGGTGACAGCGAGCAGACGGAGGCGATGGCGGAGAAGGAAAACAAACCCGAGCGAGGCGTGCGGAGAGACGCCACAGAATTGGCGAGAGGTGCCAGGGCCGCGCAAGCACCTCGGCCACCGCGGTGCCCCCCCCGCGTCCCCAGAGCGCGGGGACAGCTTATCAGGAGCGCGCAGGAGCCACCGCCCCGATGGCAGCCGCGTTCCCCATGGCAACCCCCGATCGAACCGCGGGGCCGGGCCAGGTCCGCGCCTGGCCCGAGATAAGCGCGGCTGTTTTGGGATTTTCCCGGCCAGGAGGGCTCGGGGGAGCGGGGACAGGACGGGGGGGACACGCAGCGTGTCAGGGAGATGCTGAGGGCACCGAAAAGAGCCGGGCAGGGAGCGTGGGAAGAGAGAGAGAGATGGAGGAAGGAAGGATGGATGGATGGACGGACAGACGGACAGGACACCGGTGCCCCCCCCGAGAGGGGAGCCAGCGCTGCGCTGCCGCGGGAAGAGCTCGGTTCCCTCCTCCCCACCCCGAGGAAATCCGGATTTGAATTCTCGCAGCCGCCAAAGCCATCAGCGCCCGGCCCCGCGCCAGGGGCCAGGCCGTGAGAACCCCCCCAGGGCCCGGGGGGAGCGGGAGGGGACCCCCCCAGCCTTCCTCCATCCCCTTCTCCTCCTCCTCCTCACCCTCCCTTCCCGCCCGTGTGTGCCCGAATTGCGGCGCGGCTGTCGCGGCTCGCAGCCAGCAGCGACACGGGGGGACACGCGGGGTCACAAGTTCCCTGAACAGACGGTTCCCGCCAGCCCTGGGACGGTGTCCGGTGCTTCCCGGCCCAGCCCCGGCCTCCTCCTCCTCCTCCTCACCCTCCTCCTGCTGCTGCTGCTCCTCCCAGCACAAGCTCCGAACAAACAGCGCAGGCGAGGCCCGGAGCATCCTCGCCGCTCACCGGGGAAACCGAGGCACCGCCACACGCGGGGCCCCACCGGCAACCTGAGCGCGACAGCCACAGCGACCGTGGGTCCCCGAGCCGCGCCTCGCCGGTGTCCGGTTCCTCCTCTGTCCTGTTTGTGTCCCCGCCAGCCCGCGGCTGTCGCCGGCCATCGCTCCCGTGTCGCTGCCCCGCCACCTCGGTGGCCTCCAAAGCCACCAGCTGCCACCCCCGGGCGTTTTTCCATGGCTGGGATGGACCAGCCGCGCGCACGGGGATGCTCCGTGCCTCAGTTTCCCTGCGGGGAAGGTGGATGGGGAGGGGAGGGGGAGTATCAACAACCCGCCCACCCCATCCCGGAGCGGATGGAGATGGAGGAGGCATTTCCACCTCCTCGGTTCCTCCCATCCGCGGAATCTGGGCCAACGCAGCTCCCCCGGCCCAGCCCTGCAGGTTTAAAGGGGGGAGACGTGGCCTGAACCCCAAAACTCCCGGGGATGAGAGAGGGGGGCTCCTTGCCCGGCCCCCCCTGCCCCGATGGCCACCCCACAGCCCGCTTTGGGCCGCGCCTCACGTGGCTCGTAATCCGGGATTAGAGCGGGATTAGCCTGCTCATCCCGCACGCGGAGGGACCCGCTGCGGATGGGTGAGGAGGCCGCGCCCTCCGCGCCTCCCCCAGGGGCGTTGGGGGAGCCCCCGCACCCCAAAACCCCCGGTTCTGCCAGCCCTGGGCTCGGCACACCCAGCGTTGGGTACCCGGGATGGGGGGCCTGGGGTCACCCGGGGGGGTCACACCTGACAGGACACCCGGGGGTCCCGAGGTTGCCCTGGAACGAGCCCAGCTGAACCCCCCCTTGGCTCCATCCACGGCCAAGAGATGGGGGGGACGCCCCGAATTTACACCCCAAATTCTGCCCCTAAATCACCCCCCTCAATGCTCCGTGGCAATGGGGAAATGGGGATTTATTCTGCCCCTAAATCCCCCACTGGTGCTCCATGGCTGTGGGGAAATTATTCTGCCCCTAAATCACCCACCCTGATGCTCCATGGCAATGGGGAAATAGGGATTTATTTGCCCCTAAATCCCCCACTGGTGCTCCATGGCAATGGGGAAATGGGAATTTGGCCCCTCCGGGCTCTGCCAGGGGGGTTGGGGCACCCCAAAATTCCGGCCAGGGAGCATCAAACCCTTCACGGGGGGGGTGGGGTGGGATTGGGGTGTTCCCCCCCAGCAGCAGCAGCGCTGAGACCCCACAAATTCACCAATTCCCTCCTCAGGTGGGGCTGGGCAGGGCTGGGCGGTCCCGGCCTCGTCCCTGGGCGATGTCCCCGGGGAGGGGACACGGGGGTGGCCCGGGGGGCGCTGAGAGCTCTCTGGTGCCTTTGGGGGGCTCGGGGAGGGGTCCCCGGGTCCCTCCCCCGCCCTTCCCCCAGCGCCGGGCGTGGGGACAAGGTGGGGCGGGGGAAAGCGACGGGAAAATGGAGAGCGGCGGTCACAGAGCGGCCCCCCGCACCCGGCGTGTCCCCACGGTGTCCCCAGCGTGTCCCCCGCGTGTCCCCGTGCCTGCCGAGCCGCTCACTCACCTAAGGCCGGGCTCCCCGCATCCCTCCGGGCCGATGCTCTCCCCCGGGCCCCGATCACGCGTGGGCTCCCGGGGGGGCTGCGGCGCATCCGGAGCCGTGATCGCGGGGCCGCGGGCGGCAGAACGGCGCAGCGAGCCTATCACCCCCCGGCAGCCCGGCCCCGCCGCCCGATAACCGCGCTGGGCGTGCGGGGGAGGCTGCGTGGAGCGCGGCTGGGAGGGCGGAGGAGTGCGCGGCCGCCCGGGAGGGGGGCGGCGGTGAGCGCGGGGGTGCCGCTCGCCTCTCCCCGGCTCGCTGCTGGCTCAGTCCCTTTCCCAACAAGAGGAGAATTAGCCGGCATCATGACGAAGCAGTATTGGCTGCCGCTCCTCCCGCTTTCCCCGGCACAAAGAGAGAGGAAAACAGGGATAACCCGGCCTGGCCCCGCTGCCAGGGGCAGCCCTGGCACCCCCCGGCCCCCGCTGGGCACCGGGCGCGGCTGCCCCCGCTCCTCCCGGAGGGATTTTGGCACCCCCAGCACCTCACGGGGCTGCGGCAGCGTGGGGGGGAGCGGGGGGGCGGCACCTCCCGCCCGATCCGAGCCCCAGGATGGGTCTGGGGGCGCTGCGCCCACCCCTCGCTGCCTCAAGAGGGGAAATCCAGCGGGAATTTCCATCCGCGGCCCCGGCGCAGCCCAGGGAGTGGTGGGAGGTGCTGGGAATCTGCCACAACCGAGCGCTGACTCTGGCGGGGAGAGCTGAGCCCCCAAAACCCCAACGCCCCCCAAACCCTGGGGGTCGCGGTCCTGGGCAGGGCAGGGCTGGGCACGGGGGGCTGCGGCCACCTCCATCCCTCCGGGGGCGCTCGGAACGTGATCCCGGCATCCCGGGAACCGGCACGGCAGCGGAGCCGCGGCCGGACCCGCCGGGGGCGGCGGGGCTGCGTTGGTGCCGCAGCGCCGGGAGCCGGAGTCTATTCCCGGCTCTGTGTGGGAGCGCTGCCTGGTGACAGCAGCAGCAGCAGCTCCCGTTCCGGGGCTCCTCCTCGCTGCTTCTGCTCCTCGCTGCCTCAGTTTCCCCCCACCCCGCTCAGCAAAGCGCTGCTGGACCCCTCCGGATGGACACGCAGGGCCTGGGGTGTGTCCGGGCCGCACATCTGGGAGGAAACACACCCAGGGCTGCACATCTGGGGGGGATCCAGGCCCAGAGGTGAACATCTGGCAGGGATACAGCCCCACGGGGATGCACACGCGTGTCCTTCAGCGCCAGGAGCATCGCGGTCCTGGCTCCGCCATGCCGCCGTTCCCCCGCGGGCCCGGGGGGCTCCGCCGGCCCCCGCCGCCCCCCGGGGCCGTGCCCGTGAATCATCGAGGCTGCGGCCGCCTCTCCGCCGCCACTAACCCAGTTTCTCAAGCATGAAGACGATCGCAGCGGCTGCTCGGCGGCTGCCACCTGCGCCCGGGGGCTGCTCGCGCTCCTGACCCGGCCGTGGCACCGACACGCCCGGGGGTGCCCGCGGGAGCGGCGGGAGGAGTTCGGGGGCGCCCCGATCCCGCTCCGACCCACAACGCGCGGTGTTTCACGCACGCACTCAAAGCGAGCCCGGTCGCGGTGCGGGAGGATGCGCAGGGGGTGCAGGAGGATGCCCGGGGGGTGCGGGATGGGGTGCGGGGGTCAGGCCCTACCTTCAGGGGAGCCCATGGCCCGCAGGCAGCGCTGCCCGTCCGCCGGGAGCCATCCCCGCGCCGAGCAGCCCTCCCGCCCCTGCGCCGCACGCGCGTTACCACAGCGACCGCCCCCCGCCCGCCGCCGCACCGGGAGCGGCACCGGGAGCGGCACCGGCACCGGGGATCGCCCGGAGCTGCAGCGGGGGCAGGAGCGGCCCCGGGGCTCGGCCGGGGAGGGAGGAGGTGCAGGAGAGTGCTGTGGATCGAGAGAGGGATGGAGGAGGTGCAGGACAACCCTGTGGAGACACAGAGGGATGGAGGAGGTGCAGGACAATCCTGGGGCTTCAGAGAAGGACGGAAGGAATGCAGGACAGCCCTCTGGATTTAGTGAGGGACGGAGGATGTGCAGGAGCATCCTCCGGCCTTGCCAAGTGATGGAGGAAGTGCAGGAGCATCCTTCAGCCTCACTGAGGGGTAGAGAATGTGCAGGACAGCGCTCTGGATGAGTGAGGGATGGAGGATGTGTAGGACAATCCCCTGGACACTCAGAGGGATGGAAGGAGTGCAGGACAGTCCTCTGGCCTCTCCAAGTGATGGAAGAGGTGCAGGAGCATCCTTTGGCTTCACCGAGACATGGAGGAGGTGCAGGACAATTCTCCGGACCCACAGAGGGATGGAAGGAGTGCAGGACAATCCTGTGGGTTTAGAGAGGGATGAGGCAGTGCAGAAGAGTCCTCTGGACACCCTGAGGGATGGAGGGAGCGCAGGAGAGCCCTGTGGATTCAGAGAGGGACGGAGGAGGTGCAGGATCATCCTCCAGCCTCAGTGAGAGATGGGAGAGGCGCAGGACAACCCTGGGCATTCAGAGAGGAATGGAGGAGGTGCATCCTGGGGATTGAGGGAGCAGTGAGGGAGTGCAGGACAACCCTGGGGGACACACACAGGGAAGGAGGATGGGCAGGAGCATCCTTCGGCCTCACTGAGACGTGGAGGAGGTGCAGGACAGTCCTGTGGATTCAGAGAGGGATGGAGGGAGTGCAGCACAATCCTCTGGTTTGCCAAGTGATGGAGGAGGTGCAGGAACATCCTTCAGCCTCACTGAGGGATGGAGAATGTGCAGGACAATCCCCTGGACACACGCAGGGATGGAGGAGGGGTAGGAACATCCTTCAGCCCCACTGAGACGTGGAGGATGTGCAGGACAGTTCTCTGGACCCACAGAGGGATAGAAGGAGTGCAGGACAATCCTGTGGATTTAGAGGGGATGGAGGAGGTGCAGGGGCATCCTTTGGCCTCACCGATGGAGAATGGGCAGGACAGTCCTGGGGACACACACAGGGATGGAGGAGGTGCAGGAGCATCCTCTGGATTCAGAAAGGGATGGAGGAGGTGCAGGAGCAACCTTCAGTCTCAGTGAGGGATGGAGGATGTGCAGGACAATCCCCTGAATTTAGTGAGGGATGGAGGATGTGCAGGACAATCCCCTGGACACCCCGAGGGATGGAGGGAATGCAGGAGCATCCTGTGGATTCAGAGAGGGATGGGGAGTGCAGGACAATCCTGGGGACACACACAGGGATGGAGGATGTACAGGAACATACTTCAGTCTCACTGAGGGACGGAGAATGTGCAGGACAGTCCTGTGGAGACACAAGGGGACAGAAGGAGTGCAGGACAATCCTCTCAATTTAGTGAGGGATGGTAGGAGTGCAGGAGAGTCCTCTGGATTCAGAGAGGGTTGGGGGAGTGTGGGACAATTCTGTGGACACGCACAGGGATGGAGGATGTGCAGGAGCATCCTTTGGCATCACCGAGGGATGAGGGAGCACAGGACAACCCTGGGGACACACACAGGGATGAGGGAGTGCAGGAGCATCCTTCGGCCTCACTGGGGGACAGAAGAGGTGCAGGACAATGCTGTGCACACACAGAGGGATGGAGGGAGTGCAGGACAATCCTCTGGTTTTGCCAAGTGATGGAGGAGGTGCAGGAACATCCTTCAGCCTCACTGAGGGATGGAGAATGTGCAGGACAATTCTCTGGACACACAGAGGGATGGAGGAGGCACAGGAGCATCCTTCGGCCTCACTGAGACATGGAGGAGGTGCAGGAGAGTCCTGTGGATTTAGTGAGGGATGGAGGCAGTGCAGGACAATCCCCCGGACACACGCAGGGATGGAGGAGGCACAGGAGCATCCTTCGGCCTCACTGGGGGATGAGGGAGTGCAGGAGGGTCCTGTGGGCACACACAGGGATGGCAGGAGTGCAGGACAATCCTCTGGATTCAGAGAGGGATGAGTGATGGGTGTGGAGCAGTTGTCACGCCCGGGATGTGCCTGGAGCAGGGCCGGGAGCTGCCAGCGCCTCCCGGGGGTGCCACAGCCCCCGTGGGGTGGGGACAGCGCTGCTGTCACAGCTGTGGCCCTGTCCCCTCTGTCCCCAACCCCATCCCGGGGGTGCAGAGCGGGGTTAGCCCCCCTCTCACTGCCCCAAGTGGGGTTCAGGGCCCCTCTGGGACAGCCAGGTGCCCCCAAATCCCAGCCAGGTCAGTGGGACCCCATCCTATCCCCCTAATCCCCCTTTGTCCCCTTCTCACAGCCCCCCAAATCCAGGGTGGGGGGTGCTCCCACAGCCCCCCAGTCCCGCAGCAGCACGGGGATCCAGGATTGCAAAATGTGCTTTATTTTGGGAACGACACCACCACCACCACCAGCAGCTGCTGCTGCTTCCAGGCACCTGGAGGAAAGGAGGAAAAGGATTTTTAGTGGGGTGACCCCGCTGTGGGGTCAGAGCCCCCCGGGACACCCCCCAATCCTCACCTGGATGGAATTCCCGGAATTCCCCAATTCCCGTCATTTCTTGGCTGCTCCTTTCCTGCCCCGGCCGGCCCCGCGTCCCTGCCAGAACGGGGAGGGGGCTCAACATGGGGTGGGGGTGGGGGGGGGGGAGCCCCCAAATCTGCGCTTCCCCCCCATTTTGGGTCCAGCGGTGCTGCCCGTCACACCCCGAACCCCCAGGACCCCCGGCCCGGTATCCCGAGGGATTGGGGGGTGCAGGGGACGCCCCCTGGAGCTGCTCCTACCTTGGCTGGGGGGGGACGCGCGGGGGCCAGGCTGTTCCTGCTGGCACAGAAATGGGGGGGTCGGGGTGGGGGTCCCGGCCGCGGGGACCCCCCCGCTCCACCCCCGCGGTTTCCATACTCACGGCTCCTCCTCCTTTTCCCGCTTCCTTTTCTGGGGGAGAGAGAAAGAGACAGAGGATGAGGAGTCTTCCTCCCGCAGGGATGAAGGTCACGGCTCATCCCCTGTGCAGAGGGGGATTTGGGGTCCCTGCCCCCCCTCCCCGTGCCGCAGGGACCCCAAAACCCCTCCGACCCCCCCCCCATCAGTGCTGACCTTGGCCGTGCCGCCCTTCTGGGCACCTGAGCCCTTGGGGGGCTTCTTGGGGGCCTCCTCTGCTGCTTCCTCCTCATCATCATCATCCTCATCCTCGTCCGAGCTCAGGTCCATGACTGCGGGAGAGGCCGGCTGAGCCCCCAAACCCCGCTGGGGGGGTCGGGAGGACCCCAATACCCCTCAGGGGACACGCGGGGGGTGTGAGGGGGACCCCAATACTCAGTGAACACCTGGGGGGGTTCAGGGGGTCCCCGATAATCACGGGACACATGGAGAGGGGTCACGGGGTGGGGGGGACACCCCGATAGTCACTGAACACGCAGGGGGGGGTTCAGGGTGTGGGAGAAACCCCAATACTGGCGATCATGTGGGGGGGACACCCCGGTACTCACTGGGGGTTCAGGGGACACCCCAATACTCACTGGACACACTGGGGGGCTCAGGGGACACCCCGGTACTCACTGGACACACTGGGGGGCTCAGGGGACACCCCGGTACTCACTGGACACATTGGGGGGCTCAGGGGACACCCCGGTACTCACTGGACACACTGGGGGGCTCAGGGGACACCCCGGTACTCACTGGACACGTGCTGGCCGCTGACAAAGAGCGGCCCGGAGCCGGCTCGCAGGCGGAAGGTCACCGGGGGGGTCAGCTCCACTCCGGCCAGCGAGGCCTGGGACATGGGGGTGGGAACAATTCCTGGCAACAGCGACCCCCGGGACAGCAACAGCGACCCCCAGCCCCCGGAGCCCTTCCCCGGACAGGAGCAGCCCCCAGACCCCTCCCGGGACAGACCCCGGTCCTCTGAGCCCTCCCCGGGACAGGGGCAGTTCCCGGAGCCCTCCTCGGGGCAGCCCCCAGCCCATCCCCGGCAGAACCGCCGGAGCCCCCCGGGACAGCCCCCAGAGCAGCCCCCGATCCCCCAAGCCCTCCACGGGACAGACCCTGGACAGCCCCGAGACGCCCCGAACCCTCCCCGGGACAGCTCCCGGAGCAGCCCCCAGACCCTCCCCGGGACAGGACAGGAGGGGTCCCCCGGGGCAGCCCCCAGACCCCCAAGCCCTCCTCGGGGCAGGAGCCCCCCCAGACCCCTCCCCAGGACAGCGGCAGCCCCCGGACCCCCTGAACCTTCCCCGAGACAGCCCCCAGACCCCCAATCCCTCCACGGGGCCCCGGACCCTCCCGGGAGACTCCAGCAGCCCCAGCCCCCTGAACCTTCCCGGGGATAACGCCAGACCCTCCCGGGCAGGACCCCCCCCAGCCCCGAACCTTCCCGGGGCAGGAGCCCCCCCAGACCCCTCCCCAGGACAGGGGCAGCCCCAGCCCTCTAAGCCCTCCCTGGGACAGGAGGGGTCCCCGGAGGAGCCCCCAGACCCCCGAGCCCTCCACGGGACAGCCCCCAGCCCCCCCGGGCCTCACCATGGGCAGCACCGAGGGTTTGAGCGTGGCCAGCGGCACCGGGGCGCGGCTGTCGCCGTCCTCGGCCACCACCTCGAGCACGTGGAACTCATCCCGGGCCGCGTCCCCCAGGCACACCTGGGCACGGGGAACGAGGGAACCCCCTCAGGACAGCCCCAGAATGCGGCCCGAACCCCAAATTTGGGGTTTTTTGGGGGGGGGGGGTGAGGAGATCTCCTGGCAAGCCAAACAAGTAATTCATCCCTGCAGGAGCCATCGCAGCACCGGGAATTTGGGGGGCACCCCGTCCCTGCCACCATCGCTCCCACATCCCGATAATTAACTAATTAAATTACTAATTAATCCCAGGCAGTGGGAAGAACAAACCCCCACTCAACCCCCCCTTTTTTTTTTTAGGGTATTTTTTGAGGTATTTTTGGGAGGTTTGGGGTTTTTTGAGGTATTTATTGGTTTTTTTCGGGGGATATTTTTTTGGTTTTGGGGAGTTATTTTTGGGGTTTTGGGGAGTTATTTTTGGGGGTATTTTTTGAGAATTGGAAATTTTTTTGGGAGGGGTTTTGGGGTTTTTTGGGGGGTTTTGCGTTTCTTTTGGGTCGTATTTATTTGGGTTTTGGGGTCTTGGAGGGTTTTTTTTGGGGGGTATTTTTGAGGGGTTTTGGGGGGCGTTTAGGGGTTTTTTGGGGGTATTTTTTGGGTATTCTTTGAGATTTTGAGGTTTTTTGAGGGGTTTTTTGGGGGATATTTTTTGGGTCTTAGGGCTTATTTTTGGGGATTTTTTTGGGGTTTTTTTTGGGGTTTTTTTTGGGGTTTTGGGGTCTTTGTTTGGTTTTTTGGGGGTATTTTTGAGGGGTTTTGAGGGCTATTTTTGGGGGGTATTTTTGGGGGTTTTTTTTTTTTGGGGTCTTAGGTTTTTGGGGGTTTTTTGAGGGGTTTTGGGGTATTTTTGGGGTTTTTTGGGATATATTTTTCGGGTCTTAGGGTTTTTTTGGGGTATTTTTGAGGGGCTTTGGGGGTTTTTTGGGGTTTTTGGGAAGATGTTGGTTTGGGGTATTTTTTTTGGGGGGTTTGGGGGATTTTTTTCGGTCTCAGGGTTTTTTGAGGGGTTTTGGGGGTTTTTCGGGTTCAGGTGTTTTTTGGGGGATTTTGGGTTTTGGGGGATTTTTGAGGGTTTTTGGGGGTTTTTTTTTTTTGGGGGGTTTTTTGAGGAGTTTTTGAGGGGTTTGGGGGGATTTTTTGAGGGGTTTTGGGGGGCATTTTTTTGATCAGGGTTTTTGGGGTATTTTGAGGGGTTTTGGGGGTATTTTTTGAGGGGTTTTTGGGAGATATTTTTTTCGGATCGCAGGAGTTTTTTTGGGGTATTTTTGGGGTCGCTCACCGTGCGCAGCACCAGCTGCTGCTCGCAGTTCCAATGCTCGGTGACTCGGAAGGTGCAGGAGCTCCTGGCGCTGCTCAGCTCGCACCCTGCGGGGACAGCAGGGACAGCAGGGGACAGAGCCACACGCGGGTCCCCCCGGGCAGGGGGTGACACCTCGGGGGGGGTTTGGGGCGGGGAGGGGTGACACTCACCCCAAAGGACGGACACGGGTCTGTCGGAGCCGCTGTCGGTGCTGTCCGTGAAGGACATGGCTGGGGAGGGGACACGGCTCGGGGGTGGCACAGCCTGGAGGGGCACACACACACACAGAAAATCCAAATTTTGTGGGAAAATCCCCCAAATTCCGCGCCTCCCCCGCCCCCAAAGACTCACCCAAAGCAGCGCCGCGGTTCCGAACCCCAAGGGGAGCCCACAAACAGCGGGGCCACCCCAGAGCGGCATTTATGGGGTCACAGGGAGCCCGCCCACCCCATCCCCCCACCCGGGGGCAATTAGGAGCAGCCGCGCTGGTAATTAGTTAATTAACTACTCAGGTGGGGGGGTTAATGAGCGTGGGAGCCCCAGCGACCCCCGCGCTGTGTGACAGGTCACCGTGCGGTGACATCACGGGTGGTGGCCCCAGCCTGAGGGTGTTCCCGTGCCCTGGGTGTCCCTCGGTGTCACCCGTGTCCCCTCCCCCTGTGTCCCTCGATGTCCCTCGGTGTCCCTCGGTGTCACCCGTGTCCCCCCATGTCACCCCGTTTCTTGATGTCCCCCCCATGTGCCCCCGTCCCCCTCGTGTCCCCCGATGTCCCCCCGTGTTCTGTGTCCCCTCACATCACCCGTGTCCCCTCCATGTCCCCCTGCGTCCCTCGATGTTCCCCGTGTCCCCTCCATGCCATCCCCCGTTTCTTGATGTCCCCCGATGTCCCCCGTGTCCCCCCGTGTCCCCTCACATCACCCGTGTCCCCTTGCCTCGCGTGTCCCCCCGGGTTGTCCTGTGTCCCCCGATGTCCCCCCATGTTGTCCCCTCCATGTCACCTCGTGTCCCTGTGCCTCGTGTGTCCCCACGTGTCCCCCCCCGTGTGTCCCCTCCATGTCCCCGTGTGTCCCCCCCCCGTGTGTCCCCCACCCCACGTGTCCCCCCGCGTTGTCCTGTGTCCCTCGATGTCACCCCATGTCCCTCCATGTCCCCCTGTCCTGCGCGACCCCCTCGTGTCCCCACCATGGCACCCCGTGTCCCCCGCGTGTCCTGTGTCCCTTGATGTCACCCCGTGTCCCCCTGTCCTGCGTGACCCCCTCGTGTCCTGCGCTCCCCATGTCCCCCCGCGTTGTCCTGTGTCCCTCGAGGTCACCCCTTGTCCCTCGGTCCTGCGTGTCCCTCCCGTGTCCCCCCCCGTACCCTCTGTCCCCATCCCCCCCGTGTCCCTTCTGTCCCCCCCTGTCCTCCCAGTGTCCCCATTCCCAGTCCCCCAAGTCCCTCCAGTGTCCGTCCGCGTCCCTCCGTTGTCCCCTTGTCCCTCGGTCCTGCGTGTCCCTCCCCTGTCCCCCTGTGTCTCCCCCTTGTCCCTCCCCCGCCGCCCATGTTCCCTCTGTCCCCCCGTGTCCCCCTCTCTGTCCCTCCCCATTCCCCCATGTCCCACCCCGTGTCACCCCGTGTCCCCTCTCTCCCTCCGTGTCCCCTCTGTCCCCCCGTGTCCCCCCCTATACCCCCCGTGTCCCCCTCTGTCCCCCCCGTGTCCCCCCATGTTCCCTCTGTCCCCCCGTCCCCTCCGGTCCCCGCCCGGTCCCGGTGCCCCTCCCCTTCCGGCAGCGATGGCGGCGACGGGACTGGCGGGGCTGGTGAGGCCGGGGGGGACCGGGGGGACTGGGTGGCTCTGCGGGCCGTGTCCCCTTGTCCCCATGTCCCCATGTCCCCATGTCCCGTGTCCCGTGTCCGGTGTCCCCGCGGTGTCGCAGCCCCGTGTCCCCGCAGGGTCCCGGCGAGGCCGCGGCGGCCGCTCAGGCGCTGGCGCTGCCCGCGGAGAGCTTCGGCAACGACGTGAGTGCCACTGCGGGGACACTGCGGGGACACTGCGGGGACTGGGGGGGACTGGGAAAGTGAGTGACACTGGGGGGACACTGCGGGGACACTGCGGGGACTGGGGGGACTGGGGGGACTGGGGGGACTGGGAAAGTGAGTGACACTGGGGGGACACTGCGGGGACACTGCGGGGACACTGTGGGGACACTGCGGGGACTGGGGGGACTGGGAAAGTGAGTGCCACTGCGGGGACACTGCGGGGACACTGGGGGGACTGGGAAAGTGAGTGACACTGGGGGGACACTGCGGGGACACTGGGGAGACACTGTGGGGACTGGGAGTGGGGACTGGGGACACTGGGGGGAGTGGAGGGGGGACTGGGAGTTGGGACACTGGGAATGGGGACTGGGGGGACTGGGAAAGTGAGTGACACTGCGGGGACACTGGGGGGACACTGGGGGGACTGGGACACTGGGAATGGGGACACTGGGGGGACTGGAATGGGGCCTGGGAATGGGGACTGGGGGACACTGGGGGGACTGGAAATGGGGACTGGGAGTGGGGACTGGGGACACTGGGGGGATTGGGAATGGGGACACTGGGGGGACTGGGGACATTAAGGGGGCTGGGGACACTGAGGGAACTGGGAGTACTGGGAATAGGGGAACTGGGGGGACTGGAGGGGACTGGGACTGGGCAAGTGAGGGACACTGGGGACACTGGGGGGACTGGGAATGGGCACTGGGTGCACTGGGGGGATTGGGGGAACTGGGAGTGGTGGCACCGGGGGGACACCGCAGGGGACTGGGGACACTGGGGACACTGGTGGGACTGGGACTGGGAAAGTGAGTGACACTGGGGACACTGGGGGACTGGGAAGACTGGGGGTACACTGGGGGGACTGGGAATGGGGACACTGGAGGGACTGAGGGGACACTGGAGGGGACTGGGGGGACACAGAATGGGGACACTGGGGGGACTGGGCTCCTTACTGGGAGGGGGCCACAGATTTGGGGGTCCCTGCCCTGGGGGTCCCTGTCCTTGCAGGGGGGTCCCAGCTTTGATGGGGTTTCATCTTTTGGGGTCCCAGTCCTGGGGGGGGTCTCAGATTTGGGGGTTCCAGCTTTGGGGTTCCCTGTCCTGGAGGGTCACAGAGCTGAGGGGTCCCTTGGGGAGGGTCCCAGTTTTGGGGGTTCCCCCAATCCAGGAGGGTCCCAATCATGGGAGGGGGTCCCAATTTTGGGGTGTCCCAGTTTTGGGGGTCCCTATCTGCAGAGGAAGGTCCCTGTCCTCATAGGGGGGTCCCAGATTTGGGGGTTCCAACTTTTGGGGTCCCTGTCCTGGGGAGGAGTGGTCACAGTCCTGGGAGGGGTCCAGGTTTTGGGGGATCCCAATTTTGGGGTGTGCCAGTTTTGGGGTCCCACTCCACAGAGGAAGGTCCCTGTCATCTCAGGGTGGTCCCAGATTTGGGGGTTCCAACTTTTGGGGTCCCAGTCTTGGGAGGAGGAGGGTCCCAGTTTTGGGGGGGGTCTCAGTTTTGGGGGTTCCCCCAATCCAGGAGAATCCCAATCATGGGAGGGGGTCCCAGTTTTGGGGTGTCCCAGTTTTGGGGGGTCCCAGTTCACAGAGGAAGGTCCCTGTCCTCATAGGGGGGTCCCAGATTTGGGGGTTCCAACTTTTGGGGTCCCTGTCCTGGGGGGAAGTCACGGTCCTGGGAAGGGGTCCAGGTTTTGGGGTGTCCAGGTTTTGGGGTGTCCCAGTTTAGGGGTAACCCAGTTTTGGGGTATCCCGGTTTGGGGTATCCCGGTTTGGGGTATCCCGGTTTTGGGGTATCCCGGTTTTGGGGCTCTCAGTCCCACCCTTGTCCCCTGGGAGGACGAGAACCCCAAAAAGGAAAGAAAAAAACCCAAAATGGGAAAAGAGGAACCCCAAAGGCAGGGGAAAAACCCCACAAAAGCAGGGAGAACACCCCAAAAACGGGGAGGGGGTCCCCGAAATGGGACAGGGACCCCCATCCCGAGGGGACGTTTGTCCCCGGGAGGTGACCCAGGTGTCCCTGGTGCCACCAGCCCCGCGTGGAGCTGGCCTGGGCCATGAAGGCGCATCAGCACGCCCAGGTCTACTTCAACGTGAGTTTGGGGTGCGCGGCTGCGGGGTTTGGGGTGCGGGGCTTTGGGGTTTGGGGTTTTGGGGCTTTGGGGTGGGGTTTCAGCATTTTGGGGTTTTGTCATTTTGGGGCTTTGGGGGTGGGGTTTTGGGGTTTTGGCACTTTGGGGTTTTGGGGTGGGGTTTTTTAGTGGGGTTTTGGGGCTTTGGGCTTTTGAGGTTTTGGGGCTTTGGGGCTTTGGGGTTTTGATGTGGGGCTTTGGGGTTTGGGGGCTTTGGGGTTTGGGGGGTTTTGGGGTTTTGGGGCTTTGGGGTTTGGGGTTTGGGGGCTTTGGGGTTTGGGGGCTTTGGGGCTTTGGGCTTTGGGGTTTGGGGTTTTGGGGTTTGGGGGGCTTTGGGGTTTGGGGCTTTGGGGCTTTGGGCTTTGGGGTTTGGGCTTTGGGGGCTTTGGGCTTTGGGGGTTTTGGGGCATTTTGGGGCTTTGGGGTTTTGGGGTTTGGGGGCTTTGGGGTTTGGGGTTTGGGGGCTTTGGGCTTTGGGGGTTTTGGGGTTTTGGGGTTTTGGGGCTTTGGGGTTTTGGGGCATTTTGGGGCTTTGGGGTTTTGGGGTTTGGGGGCTTTGGGCTTTGGGGTTTGGGGCTTTGGGGTTTGGGGGGCATTTTGGGGCTTTGGGGTTTTGGTATTTTGGGGTTTTGGCATTTTGGGGTTTTGGGGCTTTGGGTCTTTGCAGTGGGGTTTGGGGGCATTTTGGGGTGGGGCTTTGGGATTTTGGGGCTTTGGGATTTTCAGGTTTTGGGATGGGGTTTTGGGGCTTCGGGGTGAGGTTTTGGGATGGGCTTTTGGAATTTTGGGGCTTTGGGGTGGGGTTTTGGCATTTTGGGGCTTTGGGGTGGGCTTTTGGGGTGTCCCAGCTGATGCTGGGCCTCCCCGTGCAGCTCATCTCCTCCGTGGAGCCCAAATTCCTGAAGCTCACCCAGGTGGACGAGCGGATCTACGAGGAATTCCGCAGAACCTTCCGGAACCTGCGCGTGGACGTGCTGGACCCCGAGGAGCTGAAATCTGAGGCGGCCAAGGAGGTGTGCTGGGGTTTGGGGGTTTTTAGTGGGGTTTCCCTCCTTTTTAATGGGGTTTTTAAAATAAAAACCTCAAAAAACCCCCCAAACCCCCCAAAATACCACAAAAAAACCCAAAAATATCTCAAACCCCCAAAATACCTCAAAAAACTCCAAAAAACACCTCAAAAACCCCAAAACCCCAAAAAATACCACAAAAACCCCAAAAAACACCTCAAAAACCCCCAGACCCCAGAAAATACCTCAGAAAACCCCAAACTCCAAACAGTACCGTAAAAAAGAAAACCAAAACCCCCCAAAAAATCAAAAAAACCCCAAACCCCCCAAAAAAACCTCAAAAATACCTCAAACACCCAAAACACACCCCAGAATACCTCAAAAAAAAAAACAAACCAAAAACACCTCAAAAACCCCAAACCCCCAAAAAATACCTCAAAACAACCCAAAAGTGAAAAAATACCTCAAGAACCCAAAACCACAAAAAAAACACCAAACCTCTCAAAAAGCCAAAACCCTCAAAAAATACCCTAAAAATCCCAAAAACCCCAGAGGTGTTTTGAAGGGTTTTAGTGGGGTTTTGCCCCCTTTTTTTGTAGGATTTTTGGGGTGCTGAGGGTGTTTTTAACCCCTCAGAAATGGCGCCTCTGCTCTGAGGGGATGCTGGAGGATTTCAACTAGGCCCGGCCAAGGCTTGGGTGGGGTTTGAGGGATTTTAGTGGGATTTAGGTTTTTTTTTTGTGGGGTTTGGGGGTTTTTAGTGGGATTTGGGGGTTTTTAGTGGGATTTGGGGGGGGTTTAGTGGGGTTTTGGGGTGCTGAGGGTGTTTTTATTCCCCTCAGAAATGGCGCCTTTGCTTTGAGGGCATGGTGGAGGATTTCAGCTACAGGGCCAAGGCTTGGGTGGGCTTTGGGGGGGTTTAGTGGGATTTGGGTTTTTTTAGTGGGGTTTGGGGGTTTTTAGTGGGATTTGGGGGTTTTTAGTGGGATTTGGGGGGGTTTAGTGGGGTTTTGGGGTGCTGAGGGTGTTTTTAACCCCTCACAGAAATGGCGCCTCTGCTCTGAGGGGATGGTGGAGGATTTCAACTAGGCCCGGCCAAGGCTTGGGTGGGGTTTGGGGGGTTTTTAGTGGGGTTTGGGGGATTTTAGTGGTGTTTCCCCCCTTTTTATGGGATTTCCCCCCTTTCTCTTGGAGTTTTGGGGTGCTGAGGGTGTTTTTAGCCCTCCAAGAAGTGGCGCCCCTTCTGCCTCAGCTTCGAGGGGATGGTGAAGGATTTCAGCTATGGGGCCAAGGCTTGGGTGGAGTTTTAATGGGGTTTTAGTGGGGTTTGGGGATTTTAGTGGGGTTTCCCCCCTTTTTAATGGGGTTTTGGGGTGCTGAGGGTGTTTTTAACCCCTCAGAAATGGCGCCTCTGCTTTGAGGGGATGGTGGAGGATTTCAACTAGGCCCGGCCAAGGCTTAGGAAAGGCTTGTGGGGCTTTTAGTGAGGTTTCCCCAGAAGGCAGTGTGTGGGGTTTGGGGGGGTTTAATGGGGTTTGGGGGGGTTTACTGGGATTTCCCCCCTTTTATTGGGGTTTTGGGGTGCTGAGGGTGTTTTTATTCCCCTCAGAAATGGCGCCTTTGCTCTGAGGGCATGGTGGAGGATTTCAACTATGGGGCTGGGGCTTGGGTGGGGTTTTAATGGGATTTCCCCCCTTTTTAGTGGGATTTCCCCCCTTTTTAGTGGGGTTTCCTCCATTTTAATGGGGTTTCCCCCCTTTTTAGTGAGATTTTGTGGTTCTGAGGGTGTTTTGAGCCCCTCAGAAATGGCACCTTTGCTTTGAGGGCATGGTGGAGGATTTCAGCTACGGGGCCAAGGCTTGAGTGGGGCTTGGGGGGTTTTAATGGGATTTGGGTTTTTTTAGTGGGGTTTGGGGGGATTTTAGCGCGGTTTTAGTGGGGTTTTGGGTGCTGAGGGTGTTTTTAACCCCTCAGAAATGGCGTCTCTGCTCTGAGGGGATGGTGGAGGATTTCAACTAGGCCCGGCCAAGGCTTGGGTGGTGTTTGAGGGATTTTAGTGGGATTTAGGGGTTTTTTTTGTGGGGTTTGGGGGTTTTTAGTGGGATTTGGGGGTTTTTAGTGGGATTTGGGGGGTTTTAGTGGGGTTTTGGGGTGCTGAGGGTGTTTTTAACCCCTCAGAAATGGCGCCTTTGCTTTGAGGGCATGGTGGAGGATTTCAGCTACAGGGCCAAGGCTTGGGTGGGCTTTGGGGGGTTTTAGTGGGATTTGGGTTTTTGTAGTGGGGTTTGGGGGTTTTTGTAGTGGGGTTTGGGGGGATTTTAGCGCGGTTTTATTGGGGTTTCGGGGTGCTGAGGGTGTTTTTAACCCCCCAGAAATGGCGCCTCTGCTTTGAGGGAATGGTGAAGGATTTCAGCTATGGGGCCAGGGCTTGGGTGGGTTTTATTGGGGTTTGGGGTTTTTAGTGGGGTTTGGGGGGATTTTGGTGGGGTTTGGGGGGATTTTAGCACGGTTTTATTGGGGTTTCGGGGTGCTGAGGGTGTTTTTACCCCTCACAGAAGTGGCGCCCGTTCTGCCTCAGCTTCGAGGGCCTGGTGGAGGATTTCAACTTCGGGACGCTGCTGCGCCTGGACTCGCGTGGGGAGTACTCGGAGGAAAACTCCATCCTGGGTGGGTTTGGGGTCTGGGGGGCCCCGGGGGGACCCCAAAGCCTCCATGCTGAGCCCTGTCCCCCTCTGCAGCCACCAGGATCCAGTTCCTGGCCATCGAGATCGCCCGGAACAGGGAGGGATGCAACGAGCACGTGCACGGCCGGGGCAGGGACGGGGGAGAGGGGGCACGGGGGGGAGCCCTGAAATAAATCCTGAAAAATGCAATGGGTGCTGGAAAAACTTCTGTAAATCCTGAAAAACTGCAGTGAATCCTGAAAAATGCAATGGGTGCTGGAAAAACTTCTATAAATCCCAAAAAACTGCAATGAGTGCTGAAAAACTTCTATAAATCCTGAAAAACTGCAGTGAATCCTGAAAAATGCAATGGGTGCTGAAAAAACTTCTGTAAATCCTGAAAAACTGCAGTGAATCCTGAAAAACTGCAATGGGTGCTGGAAAAACTTCTGTAAATCCTGAAAAACTGCAGTGAGTCCTGAAAAACTGCAGTGAATCCTGAAAAAACTTCTATAAATCCTGAAAAATGCAATGAGTGCTGGAAAAACTTCTGTAAATCCTGAAAAACTGCAGTGAATCCTGAAAAACTGCAGTGAATCCTGAAAAACTTCTATAAATCCTGAAAAATGCAATGAGTGCTGAAAAACTTCTATAAATCCTGAAAAACTGCAGTGAATCCTGAAAAACTTCTATAAATCCCAAAAAACCTCAGTAAATCCTGAAAGGACTTTTATAAATCCTGAAAGAATTGAATAAATCCTGAAAAAATGCAATGAGTGCTTGAAAAAACTTCTGTAAATCCCAAAAAACTGCAGTGAATGCTGAAAAACTTCTTTAAATCCTGAAAAACTGCAGTGAGTCCTGAAAAAACTTCTATAAATCCTGAAAAATGCAATGAGTCCTGAAAGGGCTTCTATAAATCCTGAAAGAATTCAATAAATCCTGAAAAACTGCAATGAGTGCTGACAAAACTTCTATAAATCCCAAAAAACTGCAGTGAATCCTGAAAAAAAATTATAAATCCTGAAAAATGCAATGAGTCCTGAAAAACTTCAGTAAATCCTGAAAGGACTTTTATAAATCCTGAAAGAATTCAATAAATCCCAAAAAATCAATAAATCCTGAAAGAATTCAGTAAATCCCCAAAGGGCTTTTATAAATCCTGACAAAACTTTAATAAATTCGAAAAGGACTTTTAATAGAACTTAAATAAATCGAAAAATTGCTTTTATAAATCCTGGAAGAACTTTAATAAATCCCAAAATTATTTTAATAAATCCTAAAAGAACTTTTGTAAATCCCAAAATTATTTTAATAAATCCTAAAGTGACTTTCATAAATCCTGAAATTACTTCTATAAACCCAGAAATGAATTCAATAAATCCTAAAAGAACTTTAATAAATCCTAAAAGTTCCCTAAGCTGTAGATTTTTTCCCCTTTTTTTAGACCTATTTAAACCTGAACTAAGCACCCCAAAACCCCCAAACCTCAACCACAACATTTCCAGTAATTTTTTAAATAAAAAATAAAATAAACTAACCCACAAGAAGAGACTTTGAGTTTCTTATCTCTTAAAACAGCAAGTTTTTATTGTTTAATATTGTTCATTTTATTTTATTTTATTTTATTTTATTTTTGCTTTATTTTATTTTATTTTATTTTATTGTATTGTATTGTATTTTATTTTTGCTTTATTTTATTTTAATTTTATTTTACTTTATTTTAAAATGAAATTACATTTCTTTAATTTGATTTTATTTTATTTTACCTGTTAAATAAACAGTTTTTCCCACTTCTCTCCAAGGAAATCTTTTCCCCAAACCACTTCAGCAGGGGCTGCTTGAATTTGCTTTTTTTAAGAAACCCCTTTAGGAATTTTTCTCCCCAAATGACCCCAAACCAAGACAAACGGGGCTTGGGAAGGTTCTGGAAGGTCAGAGCTGCCTCTGCCCCCTGCAGCTGGAAATAAAGATTGGAAAATCCCGATCCCAGTTTGGGGTCCCTGTTTGAAAATCCCAAAATCCCAATCCTAGTTTGAAAATCCCAAAATCCCAATCCCAGTTTGGGGTCTCCATTTGAAAATCCCAATCCCTGTTTAAAATCCCAATTCCAGTTTGGGGTTTGTGTTTAAAATCCCAAAATCCCAATCCCAGTTTGGGATTTCTGTTTGAAAATCCCAATCCCTGTTTAAAATCCCAATTCCGGTTTTGGGGTCTGTGTTTGAAATCCCAATCCCAGTTTGGGGTCCCTGTTTGAAAATCCCAATCCCTGGTTGGGGTCCCTGTTTGAAAATCCCAATCCCTGGTTGGGGTGCCCAGTTGAAAATCCCAAAATCCCAATTCCAGTTTGGGGTCCCTGTTTGAAAATCCCAAAATCCCAATCCCTGTTTGAAAATCCCAAAATCCCAATTCCTGTTTGGGGGTCCCCGTTTGAAAATCCCAATCCCAGTTTGGGGTTCCCCGTTTGAAAATTCCAGTTTGGGGTCCCTGTTTGAAAATCCCAAAATCCCAATCCCTGTTTGAAAATCCCAATCCCAGTTTTGGGGTCTGTGTTTAAAATCCCAAAATCTCAATCCCATTTTGGGGTTTCTGTTTGAAAATCCCAAAATCCCAATCCTGGTGTTGGGGTCCCTGTTTGAAATCCCAATCCCTCTTTGGAGTTCCCCGTTTGAAAATCCCAAAATCCGTGTTTGAAAATCCCGGTCCTTGTTTGGGGTTCCAGATTGAAAATCTCAATCCCTGTTTAAAATCCCAATTCCAGTTTGAAAATCCCAAAATCCCAATCCCAGTTTGGGGTCCCCATTTGAAAATCCCAATCTCTGTTTGGGGTCCCTGTTTAAAAATCCCAATCCTTGTTTAAAATCCCAATCCCTGGTTGGGGTCCCCAGTTGAAAATCCCAAAATCCCAATTCCAGTTTGGGGTCCCTGTTTGAAAATCCCAAAATCCCATTCCCAGTCTGAAAATCCCAATCCCTGTTTGGGGGTCCTTGTTTGAAAATCCCAATCCCTGGTTGGGGGTCCTTGTTTGAAAATCTCAATGCCTTTTTGGGGTCCCTGTTATCCCAAAATCCCAATCCTGGTGTTGGGGTCCCTGTTTGAAATCCCAATCCCAGTTTGGGGTCCCCCGTTTGAAAATCCCAAAATCCTTGTTTGAAAATCCCAGTCCTTGTTTGGGGTCCCCATTTGAAAATCCCAATCCCTGTTTAAAATCCCAATTCCAGTTTGGGGTCCCTGTTTAAAAATCCCAAAATCCCAATCCCTTGTTTGAAAATCCCAATCCTGGTATTGGGGTCCCTGTTACCCCAATATCCCAATCCCTGGTTGGGGTCCCCAATTGAAAATCCCAAAATCCCAATCCCAGTCTGAAAATCCCAATCCCTGTTTAAAATCTCAATCCCATTTTGGGGTTCCTGTTTAAAAATCCCAAAATCCCAATCCTGGTGTTGGGGTCCTTGTTTGAAATCCCAATCCCAGTTTGGGGTTCCCCGTTTGAAAATCCCAATTCCCTTTTGGGGTCCCCATTTCAAAATCCCAAAATCCCAATCCCAGTCTGAAAATCCCAATTCCCTTTTGGGGTCCCAGTTTGAAAATCCCAATCCCAGTTTGGGGTCCGTGTTTAAAATCCCAAAATCTCAATCCCATTTTGGGATTTCTGTTTGAAAATCCCAAAATCCCAATCCCAGTTTGAAAATCCCAATTCCCATTTGGGGTCCCAGATTGAAAATCCCAATCCCTGTTTAAAATCCCAATTCCTGTTTGGGGGTCCTTGTTTGAAAATCCCAATTCCCTTTTGGGGTCCCAGTTTGAAAATCCCAATCCCTGTTTAAAATCCCAATCCCTTTTTGGGGTCCCTGTTTAAAATCCCAAAATCCCAATCCCAGTATTGGGGTCCCCCATCCCCTTTCAGGTCGTTCCCTAAATTGGGCTCAAAATTCCAGGATTTGGGGTCGGTCCCGGTGGGTTTTGGGGCTCAGGGTTCAAGGGTCTCCCCCCAAATTCAGGGGGGGATTTTTTGGGGATTTTTTTGGGGTTTGATTGGGAAAATCACCCTGAGGGAAAGGGCTGGGGGGAAATTTGGGATGGAGATTTTGGGGTGCTCGGGGAAGTTTGGGGACGAGCTCAGGGAGATCTCGGGGTTCTGAGAGAAATCTTGGGGTTCTGGGGGAGATTCTGGGGAAGAGCTCAGGGAATGGGGAGATTTGGGGGTATAGGAGGAATCTTGGGGTTCTGGGGGAAAATTCGGGGTGCAGGAGGAGATCTTGGGGCGCAGGGGGAACTCTGAGGGTTCTGGGGTGAATCTCGGGGTTCTGGGAGGGAACTCGGGGTTTTGGGGTCACTCTCGGGGCTCTGGGGTCACTCTGGGGTCACTCTCGGGTTCTGGGGTCACTCTCGGGGCCCTGCGGTGACTCTTGGTGTTTTGGGGACACTCTCGGGGTTTTGGGGTCACTCTGGGGTCACTCTTGGGGTTTTGGGGTCACTCTCGGGGCTCTGGGGTCACTCTGGGGTCACTCTTGGGGTTCTGGGGTCACTCTCGGGGCCCTGCGGTGACTCTTGGTGTTTTGGGGACACTCTCGGGGTTTTGGGGTCACTCTGGGGTCACTCTCAGGGTTTTGGGGTCACTCTCGGGGCCCCGCGGTGACTCTGGGGTCACTCTCGGGGTTCTGGGGTCACTCTCGGGGCCCTGCGGTGACTCTTGGTGTTTTGGGGACACTCTCGGGGTTTTGGGGTCACTCTGGGGTGACTCCTGGGGCTCCGGGAGCACTCTCGGGGTCACTCAGGGTCCCTCAGGGGTCAGGCACTCTTGGGGTCACCGTGGGGTCCCTTGGGGCTCAGGCCATCTCGGGGTCCCTCTTGGGGTCACTCAGAGTCCCTCAGGGGATACCATGGGGTCCCTCAGGGGTCACTCTCAGGGTCACTCTCAGGGTCACTATGGGGTCACTCTGGGGTCCCTCTCAGGGTCTCCATGGGGTCCCTCAGGGCTCAGGCCACTTTTGGGGTCACAGTGTCACTCCAGGGTCACTCAGGGTCCCTCGGGGGTCACTGTGGGGTCCCTTGGGGGCTCAGGCCACTCTCAGGGTCACTCTTGGGTCACTCTCAGGGTCTCAGCCACTCACTGTGGGGTCACCATGGGGTCCCTCCAGAGTCACTTTGGGGTCACTCAGGGGTCACCATGGGGTCACTCTTGGGGTCCCTCAGGGTCTCAGCCACTCACTGTGGGGTCACTCTTGGGGTCCCTGTGGGGTCACCATGGGGTCCCTCAGGGGGTCACTCAGGGTCCATCAGGGTCACTGTGGGGTCACTCAGGGTCACTATGGGGTCCCTGTAGGGTCACTCTTGGGGTCCCTCTGGGGTCCCTATGGGGTCACCATGGGGTCTCTCAGGGGGTCACTGTGGGGTCACCATGGGGTCCCTTGGGGGTCACTCTTGGGGTCCCTCAGGGTCTCAGCCACTCACTATGGGGTCACTATGGGGTCACTCTTGGGGTCCCTCCGGGGTCACTGTGGGGCCCCTCAGGGGTCCCCCTGGGGGTCTCAGCCACTCGCGCGCGGCTCAGTAGAAACCATTGAGTTTATTTGCAGTCACAATGCTTACACTGTTTGCAGCAAACACCCCGACATCAACCAGCATCTGCTCACGCGGGAAAGGACCCAACACACACCAG